>NC_044984.1:127263651-127591819 GCF_008728515.1 Papio anubis | reverse complement strand
CAGGCGCGGAGACGCACGCTCCGTGGGCCTGAGGGGGCGCGGTGCAGGCGCACAGACGCACGCCGCTGGGGAAGTGACGCAGAGACGGGGGAACATCAGTAATCTGAAAAGCCGGGTTTGGGTGCCCCGTGCTTGCAGCTGCGCACTACAGGGCCCTCTTGCTCGCGGTGCTGTGCCACTGCGCCGCCTGCTGGCGTCTAAAGCAACTGCAGGGCCCTCTTTCTAACAGTGGTGGCCAGCGCCCCCTGCTGGCGCCGGGGCACTGCAGGGCCCTCTTGCTCGCAGTATAGTGACGGCACGCCGCCTGCTGGTAGTTGGGGACATTGCAGGGTTCTCTGGGTCACAGTGTAGTGCAACACTCCCAATGCTGGCAGCTGGGGACACTGCCCGGCCCTCTTGCTCCAAGTGACGTGGTGGCTGGCTCCCCGGCTGGCAGCTGGGGACACTGCTGGGCCCTCTTGTTGGCAGTGTCGTCGCAGTACAACACCTGCAGGCAGATGGGGACTGTGCAGGGCCCTCTTGCTCCAGGTGTGACGGCTGGCGCCCCCTAAAGGCCGTCTCCTGCACCACTTAAAGTTGGAGCGCCAGTTTTTAAGCGCCATCAGTTCTGGAAATTGATGTCCCGGTTTTTGTCTAACTTGGAAGAAAGATTTTCACCAAGAGGCAATACAAAGATGGCAGATAACTTCATTCAAAAAAATACAATATGAAGAGCTTATTGTAGAAAAATAGGAGTAGGCTGATCATGCAGGAAAGCAGCCTGAGAGTCCTGTGCAGGGAATTTTATTTTGAACTTCTTCACATTCCTGCCTCTGTCTCAAGTCTCTGCCTGTTTTATTTGTCTGCTTTTCCTGCTACTGCCTTAGGTCCCCGACTTGCCCCACTTAGGCTTGTGGGACCTCCTCACTGTTGGATGAGGCACGTGTGTGGTGATCGATCCGAATCCACTCTGGCACCGGGCTCCTTCCCGCCATCCCAGGCAGGCTGACAGCGGTCACATTTGGACCTACTGCGTCTATCTCTTTTCAATGTGCTTCTCTGCCCTAATCTCTACTTATGGTGCCAGGTTTCTTTTAAGAATGTCCCCTTTGTCCTTATCAGCATGTAGCTAGCAATATTGTGATATTATTACTGCAGAGTGAATGATGACTAGGGCATCTTAAGAGGATTTCTAGGGAGTTTCTTTCTGCATAGGTACCTCTTCTCCCTCCTACCCGCAATTGACAAGTGCCCATCCACTCCAGCATTACAGATGCCACTAAATGTGAATTTTTCGTGGTCCCTCCGGGTGAGCCTTCCCAGACTTTCCCTTTTTCAGGAACTCCCCCTCCTCTTCATGTCTAGCCATCTATCTGCTCTAACAGAGCCCACTACCCTGTGTCTTTCCCAAAAATAGTGAGGGAACGATTATTGGAAACCATAGGAAATGATATGCATGTAGATGAAAACTTTACAACTTACACAAATAATAACTCAAAATCATCCTTACACTAAAAATGCAAAACTATACAATTTCTGGAAGAAACTATGGAAGAAAGGCTATGTGCCTTTGGGTTTAGTAATGAATTTTAACAAATGACACACAAGGTTGATATACGCAGAAGAAATGACAATGTGGATTTCTTAATATTTACAGTTTATACTCTGGAAAAGACCTTGTTAAGGGAACAAAAAGACAAGCCACATATTGAAAAAAAAATTGGCAAAATACAGATCTGAGAAAGAATTTGTATTCAAAATATATACAAAATTCTTGAAACTAAACAATAAGTTAAACAGCTCAGTTAAAAATGCACACAGTTCTGAACAGACACCTCACCAAAGACGATCTACAGATGGCAAGTAAACATACAAAAAGATGCTCAACATACTAGAGAACTGAAAACCACCACAATGAGATAGCACAGCTGGTCTATATCTGTTAGAACTGCTAAACTCAAAAAATGACAAATTGCTGGAGGAAAAACAAGAACTCTTTTCACTGCTGGTGGAAGACGGTGTGTAAGACCAGAATATGCCACCCCAAAATATATCCCTTTGGCATAAGAATTATTCTGAAATGATTACTTTGAAAAAATGCTAAAAAAGGAAGTTGTGAAAACAGAGTAGAAGTTACCCTTGTGTAAGGAAAATTTACATCTATAAAAGAAATCCCCATTTAAAAGATCTCTCTCTCAGCACCAACCAAGAAGAGAAGGATGACTAAATCACTAAAGAGTCTTATCAACAGAGAATGCATGGAGTTAAGTTTGTATAAGAAAACTTACCCTTGTCTACTGTGCTTTTGCTTGTTACCTCCCCACTACTGAGCCTCAAATCTTCTTTCTTTAAGTTGAAGATAGCATTTACACTTCATTGAAAGCCACCTGCTGGGGATTTACTCATTTTTCCCTGAGTATCTCCCATGTATCCATAAGGTATATATGTTTTTAAACTTGTCTACTTTTTTCTCATTTTAATCTGTTATTTGTTACAGAGGGTCCCATCTAAGAATTCTGTAAAGGTAGAGAGAAAATTATTTTTCCTCCCCTGTTACAAGTTGGGCAGTTTTTCCCAAAGCTAAACAAGTCTCACCTTATAATCCAAAAATCACATTCATAAGTATTTTGACAGCTACTTTGATATTATTTCCAAACAAAAGCTACCATGCAATTATGTACAGAAGCCCTATTCATAATGACCAAAGGAAAAAAAGGAATCAGAAAGTCTTACAACAGATGACTGTGTGGGAACCCACTCAGACATCAAGAGTTGTCATAGGGACCGGGCACAGTGGCTCATGCCTGTAATTCCAGCACTTTGGGAGGCCGAGGCAGGTGGATCACGAGGTCAGGAGATCGAGACCATACTGGCTAACATGTTGAAACCTCGTCTCTACTAAAAAAAAAAAAATACAAAAAAAATTAGCCGGGTGTGGTGGCGAGCACCTGTAGTCCCAGCTACTTGGGAGGCTGAGGCAGGAGAATGGCATAAACCGGGGGGGTGGAGCTTGCAGTGAGCCAAGATCGTGCCACTGCACTCCAGCCTGGGCAACAGAGCAAGACTCTGTCTCAAAAAAAAAAATGAGTTGTTATAAAGATTATTTAAATGAAAACATTTGAGATACTGAAGATAAAGAAAGAAATCTCACCAGAACTTACTTTATCTAATTATAGCAGAGCTCCCAGAAAATACAGCTGCCATTAACCCCATCCAAGGAGTTTCTTTCAAATTCAGCTGCCAGGAAGACAGCCTACTCATTCCCATTAGCACTGGTAAATGAAAATGAAATCATAAGCTCCCAAATGACTGAACAGACCCACTCTTGGCTGAGGGGATCCCAGAGAGACTTTCAAAACTGAGTTATTGGATTTACAGAGGGTCCCATCTTAGAATTCCATTAAGGTAGACAGAAAATTATTTTTCCTCCCCTATTACAAGTTGGGCAGGATGGGATGACAGGGGTCAGATACACCTCGTTATACCCCCTCCTTTGCTAACCATGATGAGGCTTTCTTCCCTAAGGATTTAACAGAAGCAAGCCTTTCAAAAGACTCCACCAATGATTTCAACCAACTGCCTGAAGCTGCCTCTCCTCTCTTGCCTGAAAAGAGACCACCCATGATGGAGAGGTTCTGGACAGCATACACAGGATGCACAGAATGAATTTTAATATCCTCTGCTTCACCTTTTAATGTTAGAGGGCTGAAAACTCCACCCTGGGATCACACTAACACTGCCATTTTTTTGTACATTGGACCCATGAAGGAGCAAGAAACTCAGTTGTGCATGCATGCATTTCTCCTTTCAGAAATATGCATGACTCCTCCTAGAGCTTATTAAGTATGTGTATTTGGCCACGCCACTAAGTATAAATTACTATTTCCTTTACCTCTCCCTTGAAGTGTCTGTTTCTGACTTCTGGCTGGAGATTATGCTTCCTAGCCTCTCAGGACTATCCTGCAGGCTGCAACCCTTTATAGGAAATAAATCTCTCACTGGGTGCAGTGGCTCATGCTTGTAATCAAAGCACTTTGGGAAGCCGAGGCGGGTGGATCACCTGAGACCAAGAGATCGAGACCATCCTGGCCAACATGGTGAAACCCCGTCTCTACTAAAAATACAAACATTAGCTGGGCATGGTGGCGCATGCCTGTAGTCCCAGCTACTAGGGAGGATGAGGCGGGATAATCTCTTGAACCTGGGAGGTGCAGCCTGCAGTGAGCCAAGATCACTCCACTGAACTCCAGCCTTGGCAACAAGAGTGAAACTCCGACTCAAAAAAACAAAAACATACTGAAATCTCTCCTTTCCGATTTGATGAAGCTCATCATTCTTCATTTGACAGCATTAAAAAGTTCATAAAGACCTTCCATACTCTCCCACAGAAGCCCTAGAAATCTTCATTTTGTAAATCATTTTGGATGCCTGAGAACTTGTAATCCAATGAGTAGAAATGTTGGTACCCCATTTATGGCTGTCATCCTGCCAGTTCTCGGGAGTTTGTATAAGTCTAAATCTGCAAGGGTCTCATCCCATAAGGACCCTTGTCTCTTTCTCTGTTGCCCTTGCCCACTGACTCTGGCAACAGGGGTCTTTCTTTCTCCTTGGCTATCTTTGGATATGAGGGCTCCATCTTCTGTGCCACCTTAGGGAATGCCTTTTACATGCATGGCTAAGTCATTAAAAAGCCTACAATTTGAGTAACATTTTGAGTGAGTACTCTCTGAAGCTGGGTTGGAATCTCAGGCTTCTTTGTCTGAAAGGTAACTCTTGGGCTAGAAGTTTCTTATCCTAGCTTTGGTTTTGAGGCCTCTCTGTTCTCCTCTTGGGCTGGAAGTTATTCCTGGCTTTTTGTTTCATGGTGTCTCTGTGATCTTGGTCTTGCTCCTTTCATGGGAACTTCTCAGTTGACTAAATTCTCCCTTCTCAAACCTCTACTGACTGTGTGTTCCACCAATATGGAACTCATTCTGTCTACTTCCTTTCCTGTTTGCATGACTTTACCAAGAATTATTTAGAACTTTAATGGTTCTTTTGAGAAAATTTTTATCTTCCAAATTGCCTCCTTTAGACCTTTCCTTTCCTGATTGAGTCTCTCAACTCCCTATAATCACTGAAACTTTAGGCACCCCACTCCATGCCTTGGAAGCTCTCAGTGTGCTCAAGGATCTGCAAAAGCAAACACCTGAGGCTGAAAAATAAAATAGAAAAAAATTTAATTCTCAGCTTCATAACATTATATGTCAAAAAAGAAAATCTTGAAATCTTAAAATCTCCAAAATATTGGTGAGAAAAAGCACAGCCCTCATATGAAGAAGATAAAACTTGTTCCATTTTCAGAAACACAGTTATAATACAAACATAAATGGAGTAAGGAACCAAAAACCAAGTCTTCTGTATAAACTAGTGAATTTTGTATTATTTTCATCACATTAGTCAGGGTTCCCCAGAAAGGACAATCCATAGGATATATGTAGATAGACAGATGAGGAAGGTTCACATAATTATGAAGGCTGAGAAAGCTCACGATAGGCTGTCTCCAAGTTGGGGAACCAGGAAAGCTGGTAGCATGGCTCAGTCCATGTCCAAAGGACTCAGAATCAGTTAAGCCAATGGTGTAACTCTCATTCTGAGGCCAAAGGCCTGAGACCCTGAAGTTCTGATGTCAAAGGCAAGAGAAGGATGTTTCAGTTTCAGAAGGAGATAATTCACCTTTCCTCTTCCTTTTTGTTCTATCTGGGCTCTCAAGTAATTGGATGATGCCTGTATTAGTCCATTTTTATATTGCTATGAAGAAGTACCTGAGTCTGAGCAATTTATAAAGAACAAAGAGGTTTATTTTTTGTTTGTTTATTTTGTTTTTGTTTTGTTTTGTTTTATTTTTTGAGATGGAGTCTCGCTCTGTCACCCAGGCTGGAGTGCAGTGGCGTGATCTCCGCTCACTGCAAGCTCTGCTGCCTCCTGGGTAAACGCCATTCTCCTGCCTCAGCCTCCCTAAAAGCTGGGACTACAGGCGCCCGTCACCACGCCCGGCTAATTTTTTTGTATTTTCAGTAGAGACGGGGTTTCACCGTGTTCGCCAGGATGGTCTTGATCTCCTGAACTCGTGATCTGCCCACCTCGGCCTCCCAAAGTGTTGGGATTACAGGCATGAGCCACCACACCCGGCCAAGAACAAAGAGGTTTAATGGGCTGACAGTTCCACATGGCTGGAGGCGCCTCAGAAGGGGAAGCAAAGATGTCTTTCTTCACATGGCAGCAGCAAGAAGTGCTAAGCCATAAAACCATCAGATCATGAGAACTCACTCACTATCATGAGAACAGCATGGCAGTAACCATCACCATGATTCAATCATCCCCCACCAGGTCCCTCCCACAACATGTAGGGATTATAGCAACTACAATTCAAGATGAGATCTGGGTGGGGACACAGCCAAACTATATCAGTGCCCATCCACATTGGGTCAGGGTGGATCTTCCTTATCTCAGTGTCTTCCAGAAACACCCTCACACTTATGCCCAGAAACTGCTTTACCAGCTATGTTAGTATCTCTTAATCTAATCAAGCAGACGTCTAAAATTAACCATCAGAATATTTATGCCTGATTCGTGGCTAAAATTTCAGGATGAAAGCTATGAGATTTCTATTTGTATGTCTATTAATGTATGTTCTGTATATGTGATTTTTCTTAACTCTGGATAGCACTGCAAAATTCATTAATAAAATCCTCTAAAAGTGTTCTGTTCTAACTTGGCTTGGAAAAAAAAATCATTTATAAATAAATATCCCCCAAACTCCTAGAAATATAGCAACTGATCCAAATGTTTTTCAAGTGAATGTGATTTGGATACAACTTAGTTAAATAAGATAAATTTAATATTTTTTGTGTAATAAAACAACTATGTCTTCAGAGTTATCACTATTAAATAAAAACAAACAAGTTTTCCTCTTTTTTTTTTCTTTTTTTTTTTTTTTTTTTTTTTTTTGAGATGTAGTCTCTCTCTGTCACCCAGGCTGGGGTGCAGTGGTGCAATCTTGGCTCACTGCACTCATACATTTTCTAATCTACTACAGAATGCTAACATATGACAGTTTAAAACTGGCTATGTCCTAGTTTTCTCTGGAAAATAAAAGTATTAAAATTATAATCAATATATGTAAATAAAACTACTAGAAACAGGCCAGGTGCAGTGGCTCAAACCTACAATCCCAGCACTTTGGGAGGCCAAGGTGGGTGGATCATGAGGTCAGGAGATTGAGACCATCCTGGCTAACACGGTGAAACCATGTCTCCACTAAAAATACAAAAAATTAGCTGGGCATGGTGGCAGGCGCCTATAGTCCCAGCTACTCAGGAGACTTAGGCAGGAGAATGGCGTGAACCCGGGAGGTGGAGCTTTCAATGAGCTGAGATCATGCCACCGTACTCCAGCCCAGGGGACAGAGTGAGACTCTGTCTCAAAAAAAAAAAAACAAAAAAACAAAAAAAACACTACTAGAAATAATAGAATAACTAGAAACAACTCTATGCAAAGTATGTAAGAAAAGTAGGGCATGTTGTGCAAGAAAAATAGGATGTAATATTTTATAAGGAAAACCATACAAAATATACAAATAAAAAGAGATACCTAACCTTTGTTATATTTGTATGGGTAAAATGTCATGTTTTCAGAAATTATATAAAATTCCTGGAAATTTGTCAACGTCCTCCTTATTCATGCTATGTACTGGTATAGAGTTATGAGTCATAATTCCAGTTATTATTTTAAATGTTGTATGCCACAGAAAAAAAACCTCAGATATCCTTGTCAGTTGTGGTATAATG
The DNA here is from genome assembly GCF_008728515.1 of Papio anubis. NCBI lineage: Eukaryota > Metazoa > Chordata > Mammalia > Primates > Cercopithecidae > Papio > Papio anubis. Next base: position 127,584,011 of record NC_044984.1, on the reverse strand, counting down.
AACTCTTATCAGATCTTTCATATTTCTACTTATTAGCTGCAAAATATAATTGTATTTGAAATTTTTATCATGGACACTAACCATCACTATGGACACAGGATGACCATTGACCAATGAGAAAAGATGGTGGTCATAACAATCAGCAGTGCCCATGGCACATCCACCAGTGTGCAGTGACTATCAGCTCTGACTGATCTGGATGTCTTAACAGCTTCATCTGTGAGTGACAGGATTGCCTTGTGTCAATGGCTCTCAAACCTGGGTGCTTGCTTGAATCTCTTAAAGAACTTTCAAAAATATGTTCATCACTAATTCACAATTATACTGTTTAGGAATTATGAATCTGGGTGCTCCTGTATTGGGTGCATATATATTTAGGATAGTTAGCTCTTCTTGTTGAATTGATCCTTTTACCATTATGTAATGGCCTTGTCTTTTTTGATCTTTGTTGGTTTAAAGTTTGTTTTATCAGAGACTCAGATTGCAACCCCTGCCTTTTTTTGTTTTCCTTTTGCTTGGTAGATCTTCCTCCATCCCTTTATTTTGAGCCTATGTGTGTCTCTGCATGTAAGATGGGTCTCCTGAATACAGCACACTGATGGGTCTTGACACTTTATCCAATTTTCCAGTCTGTGTCTTTTAATTGGAGCATTTAGCCTACTTACATTTAAGGTTAATATTGTTATGTGTGAATTTGATGCTGTCATTATGATGTTAACTGGTTGTTTTGCTCATTAGTTGATATGGTTTCTTCCTAGCATCGATGGTCTTTACATTTTGGCATGTTTTTGCAGTGGCTGGTACCAGTTGTTCCTTTCCACGTTTAGTGCTTCCTTCAGCATCTCTTGTAGGGCAGGCCTGGTGGTGATAAAATCTCTCAACATTTGCTTGTCTGTAAAGGATTTTATTTCTCCTTCACTTATGAAACTTAGTTTGGCTGGATATGAAATTCTGGGTTGAAAATTCTTTTCTTTAAGAATGATGAATATTGGCCCCCACTCTCTTCTGGCTTGTAGAGTTTCTGCTGAGAGATCGCTCTTAGTCTGATGGGCTTCCCTTTGTGGGTAACCCAACCTTTCTCTCTGGCTGCCTTTAACATTTTTTCCTTCATTTCAACTTTGGTGAATCTGACAATTATGTGTCTTGGAGTTGCTCTTCTTGAGGAGTATCTTTGCCGCATTCTCTGTATTTCCTGAATTTGAATGTTGGCCTGGCTTGCTAGGTTGGGGAGGTTCTCCTGCAGAGTGCTTTCCAACTTGGTTCCATTCTCCCTGTCACTTTCAGGTACACCAATCAGATGTAGATTTGGTCTTTTCACATAGTCCCATATTTCTTGGAGGCTTTGTTCATTTCTTTTTACTCTTTTTTCTCTAAACTTCTCTTCTCACTTCATTTCATTCATTTGATCTTCAATCACTGATACCCTTTCTTCCAGTTGATCAAATCGGTTACTGAAGTTTGTGCATTTGTCACGTAGTTCTCATGCCATGGTTTTCAGCTCTATCAGGTCATTTAAGGACTTCTCTACATTGGTTATTCTAGTTAGCCGTTCGTTTAATTTTTTCAAGGTTTTTAGCTTCTTTGCGATGGGTTCGAACTTCCTCCTTTAGCTCAGAGAAGTTTGACCATCTGAAGCCTTCTTCTCTCAACTCATCAAAGTCATTCTCCATCCAGCTTTGTTCCATTGCTGGTGAGGAGCTGCATTCCTTTGAAGGGGGAGAGGTACTCTGATTTTTAGAATTTTCAGCTTTTCTGCTGTTTTTCCCCCATCTTGCTGGTTTTATCTACCTTTGGTCTTTGATGATGGTGATGTACAGATGGGGTTTTGGTGTGGATGTCCTTTCTGTTTGTTAGTTTTCCTTCTAACAGTCAGGATCCTCAGCTGCAGGTCTGTTGGAGTTTGCTGGAGGTCCACTCCAGACCCTGTTTGCCTAGGTATCAGCTGCAGAGGCTGCAGAATGGTGAATATTGCTGAACAGCAAATGTTGCTGCCTGATCGTTCCTCTAGAAGCTTCATCTCAGAGGGACACCTGGCTGTGTGAGGAGTCAGTCGGCCCCTGCTGGGGGGTGCCTCCCAGTTAGGCTGCTCAGGGGTCAAGAACCCACTTGAGGAAGCAGTCTGCCCGTTCTCAGGTCTCAAACTCCATGCTGGGAGAACCACTACTCTCTTCAAAGCTGTCAGACAGGGACATTTAAATCTGCAGAGGTTTCTGCAGACTTTTGTTTGGCTATGCCCTGTCCCCAGGGGTGGAGTCTACAGAGGCAGACAGGCCTCCTTGAGTTGCGGTGGGCTCCACCCAGTTCGAGCTTCCTGGTCGCTTTGTTTACATACTCAAGCCTCAGCAATAGTGGGCACCCCTCCCCCAGCCTCGCTGCCACCTTGCAGTTAGATCTCAGACTGCTGTGCTAGCAATGAGCATAGCTCCGTGGGCATGGTACCCTCCAAGATAGGTGCAGGATATAATCTCCTAGTGTGCAATTTGCTAAGACCCTTGGAAAAGCACAGTATTGGGGTGGGAGTGACCCAAATTTCCAGGTGTTGTGTGTCAGGGTTTCCCTTGGCTAGGAAAGGGAATTCCCTTACCCCTTGCACTTCCTGGGTGAGGCAATGCCTCACCCTGCTTCGGCTCTTGCTCAGTGGGCTGCACCCACTGTCCAATGCGCCCCAGTGAGATGAACCTGGTACCTCAGTTGGAAATGCAGAAATCACCCATCTTCTGTGTCACTCATGCTGTGAGCAGTAGCCTGGAGCTGTTCCTATTTGGCCATCTTGGAACCACCCAGCTTTAGCTTCTTTCCAGGTAACGTTGCATCTGCATTTGAGACCAGAGGCAGTAACATGGGTTCATTTTTGGAAAATGATTATTGAGAATTGTTTAGTAACCAAGTCCTCTAAAGCCTGCAGTTTCTCTTTACTCAGCGGCCATTGTTCTAGCCAATTTGGATAGCATTTTAAAGGTATAGGTTCTGGAGGCTTAACGATGGCCACCATCAAAAATGCTATCCTAAACCTCAGCGGGAACTTTGTCTTTCCACTTAAGCAGTTCTTCCAAACCTTACAAAGTTTTTCCTAGTCCCATACCAGGGACATACCCCATTTAATGCATCATATGTTGACTATGAGGGCTATATAATTGTTCTGGAATTAGAACTTGTGCTCTGTATTGTTGTAACAAATATCTCCCCCATAAGTTTATAGGTATAGAAGTTATAATCGGCTGAATAGTCCCAAGTTGTACATCAGACCCTTCACAATGCAAAACATAACTACTTTGATATACTTCAGGGGATTTACTGACTCCAACTATGTTAAATTAAACTATGTTAAATTGAATTGGCCATGCAGATCACCAGTGTTACAGAGAAATTATTGAAATGTCTGCTCCTGTATCTACCACACCTTTAAATTTCTTTCCCTGAATAGTTATTTCACAGGTAGGACGTTTATCAGTAATTTAATTCACCCAATAAGCTGCTGTGCCTTGTTTATTTGTGCTTCCAAATCCTCCTGTTCATTTAATTTCACTTTTCCCCATTTCTACATATGGCATAATCAGGAGCTGTGCTATACGATCTCCTGGCTCTGCTTTCCAGGGAACAGACCTAGATATAACAGTTTAAATTTTCCCAGTGTAATCTAAATCAATGACTCCTGTATGTATTTGTACTCCTTTTAAATTTAAACTAGACCTTCCTAGAAGTAATCCTATCATCTCCAGTGGCAAGGGTCCACAGACCCCTGTTGGAACTTTTTGCGGGAGTTCCCCAGGCAGAAGGTTCATAGTTTTTGTGCAGCATAAATCTACTGTGGCACTACCGGCTGTAGTGGGGGACAGACATTGTACAGGGATGAGGGAATGGCCTGAGCTGGAAATACCCTGGTTTGGAATGGGGCTTGGGATGGTCCCCTCACAGTGTTTCCTGAAATCGAGTTCCCATCTATATCAAATTTAGAGTGACACTGATTAGCCCAATGTTTTCCTTTTTTACATTTTGGACATATTTCCGGATCAGCAGTTTTCTTTTTTCCCCTATGTGGTGGCCTGGCTCGCTGATCTTTTTCTACATTCTGTTTTAGTATGACCATGCTTCCCACAGTTAAAATAAGCTCCAGGAAACAGAGTATTTCCTTTATCCACTCTCAGTCCTGCCATTGCCTGTGCCAACAAAGTAGCTTTATGCAGATTACCTCTGATACCATCACAGGCCTTGATATAATCAACTAAATGTACTTTCCCTCTAAAAGGTCGCAGAGCAGCCTGGCACTCGGGATTAGCATTGTTGAAAGCTAATAAACACAACACTATACCCTGAGCAGCCGAATCTGCAATCACCTTTTTAAGAGACTCCTGTAACCAAGCTACAAAATCCATGTATGTTCTTTAAGTCCCTGCTTTACAGCACTAAAGAAAGGGTATTGCTGTCCTCCTGAAGTGATTTTTTTTCCCACACTCTAATGCACACTCCTCTAAGCTGCTGTACGGCACCCTCCTGCATGATCACTCATGCATTTAAACCAGCCCAGTAGCCAACCCCCAAAAGTTGGTCTGCAGTTATATTAATGTGAGGTTGGGCCTGGGCATTGCAAAAAGCCTGAGTGCAAGTGTCATCTGCCCACCAAGTTTTAAATTGTAAGAGCTGAGCAGGAGTTAGACAAGCTCTAGTAAGAGCGTCCCAGTCAGTAGGGATCATCCCACTGGAAACAGCAACATTCTTTAACAATCCCATTAAAAAAGGAGAATCTGGTCCATATTGATTAACAGCTTGTTTAAATTCTTTGAGTAATTTAAAAGGAAAAGGCTCAAATGTAGCTATAATATTTCCCTGTTGATCTGGGGGGTGTATTCTAACAGGGAACTGCCAGGCCTCTATACCACCCTCTCTTCTAGCTTGCTGGATTCCTGCCTGAATAGAACTGACAGCGGTCACTCAAGGTGCTGCTCAGTCACTGGGGCAACTACTTTTCACCCAGTGGCCTCTGGGAAAGAAAGATCTGGAGGGTCAGGCCACTCTTTTTCTTCAAACTAAGGAGGGGGCGCAGAAGGGTAGGGATGAACATCTCCCTCCTTTGCCACTTTAGCTTTAGCTGGTAAACAAACCTGCTCTGTCACTTCTTCATTATACTCTCCTTCCCCCTTATTAGTTTGAAAAGGTTCCCAGGTGGAACAAACCAGAGTCCGCACTTGTCCCATTGTTACCCTGATGCTTTCAAGTTCCCCTTCTTACTCACCACAGGGATTCCTTAAGAGTACTCGGGTATCCTCCAGCTTAGTTCCACATCCTCCAACTGTCGCTCTGGCGACCCTTCAACCTGGGTTCGAGCCCCACGTATAGGCACCACTTGCCGAGACCAGCTCAGTCGTGGAGACCTAACCCAGTGGTGCTAGAGGAATTAAAGATACACACACAGAAATATAGGGTGTGGAGTGGGAAATCAGGGGTCTCACAGCCTTCAGAGCTGACAGCCTTGAACAGAGATTTACCTACATATTTATTGACAGCAAGCCAGTGATAAGCATTATTTCTATAGATTATAGATTTGCTAAAAGTATTACTTACAGGAAATAAAGGGATGGGCCAAAGCAAAGGGATGAACTCTGGCTAGTTATCTGCAGCAAGAGCATGTCCTTCAGGCACAGATCGCTCATGCTATTGTTTGTGGTTCAGGAATGCCCTTAAGCGATTTTTTGCCCTGGGTGGGCCAGGTGTTCCTTGCCCTCATTCCAGTAAACCCACAACCTTTGGCGTGGGCATCATGGCCATCACGAGCATGTCACAGTGCTGCAGAGATTTTCTTTATGGCCAGATTTGGGGGCTTGTTCCCAACAATTTGGGAAAACAAAGAGTGTAAGAAATGGGTAAAATTTAGATTTTTAAAAATGTTCAGGGCCACGCATGGTGGCTCATGCCTGTGATCCCAGCACATTGGGAGGCTGAGGCAGGAGGATCAGAAGGTCAGGAGTTAGAGAACAGCCTGGCCAACATGGCGAAACCCCGTCTCTACTAAAAATACAAAATTAGCAGGGTGCGGTGGCAGGTGCCTACAGTCCCAGCTACTGGGGAGGCTGAGGCAGAAGAATCACTTGAAACCAGAAGGTGGAGGTTGCAATGAGCCGACACCACATCACTACACTCCAGCCTGGGCAACAAGAGCAAAACTCTATCTAAAAAACAAAAACAAAAACAAAACAAAACAAAACTTCATTCACCATAATAGGAAGTCATTAGATAACATCTGAAAACTCACAAATTTAAAAATTGCATAGGGCAGGCCATGGTGACTCACACCTGTAATCCCAGCACTTTGGAAGGTTGAGGTAGGCAGATTGCTTGAGTGCAGTAATTCTAGAGCAGCCTGGGCAACATGGTGAAACTCTGTCTCCATTAAAAGAAAAAAATACAAAAAATTGGCCAGGTATGGTGGTGTGTGGCTGTAGTCCCAGCTACTCAGGAGGCTGAGGAGGTAGAATCACCTGAGCCTGGGAGGTGGAGGCTGCAGTGAGCCAAGATTGTGTCACTGCACTCCAGTCTGGGGTGTTCCGTGTCTGGAGACCCCTATCCTGCAAAACAAATAAATAAAGCAAGTAAGTAAGTGCTAAATATTGTAAGCAGTACATTTACCACAGACCATGACCGTGTTTGTTCTTCCTCTACAGATACTAAGTTAACATCATTATCCAACCAGAATAATTCTGTGGGAGAATCCTACAAGCCGCTTGAAACTAGAGCACCTAGGGCCATTGTGGGGAACTAAGAAGGGATTTCGCAGGAAAAGGAAGGATAATTCATATACGAAAATTACCAGTTTCGCTCCTGCGCCGGGTATATACAGAGTAACTACTAGGAGAAATTCCTCACACCTCAAGCCTCTGGGAACAGGTGCCTGATCTTCACCTCAAACATTTCCTGACTCATGTCGGGCTGCCCAGGGCTGCTCTCTCTGTCTCCACCTGACTCCAAAGCACTGATGGGATTAGTGCCAGAATTTCAGCCACTGAAAACAGAGGAAGAAGCACACCTTGTTTGAGTTCCCGTGGCCAGATGCTGCAAGAGCAAGAGATCAAACAGGTCTAAGAAGCTTTAGAACTCCACCAGGCGATTGGTGGCCTCTCGGCATGCATGCAAGATCAGTAAGAGGTATCTGCCTTTTAGATATCAAATCTCAGTTAAAAATGCCGCGCGTACATAAATAAATAGGAAACAAGGCCCAATAAGAACAAGATAAACTCCAAAACTTGACCTCAGCCAGGCGTGTGGCCTACACCTGTAATCCCAAGTACCTTGGGAGGCTGGGAGTGTGGGTAACCACTCTGAGGCCAGGAGTTTGAGCCAGCCAGGCCAATGATGGTGAAACCCCCATCCTACTAAATGCTAGCTGGGACTGCATGACAAGCATGGCTAACTGTGGAATACTATACTACAGGAAAACAATGAAAGCCCCATGTCCCGAAAATGGGATGAGGGCTGGAAATCATCATCCCAACAAAACTGCAACACAGGTTCAGGAAAAACCAAACACCACATCAGCTCTGCTCCATAAGTGGGAAGTTGAACAATGAGAAATCAAATGGCACAGAGGGAAACATCACACACCAGCCCTGCCGGGGTCTGGGTCTAGGGGAGGGGGATAGCATTAGGATAAACACCTAATTACGATGGGCTTGATGGGTAAACAAACCACCATGGCAATTGTATCTATGTAACAAACCTGTACATTCTGCATACGTATCCCAGAACTTAAAGGTTTTAAAACATACATGTAAAAAGTCATATACGTTTGTGATAGTGGCCCCATTACACTGATGCTTATCCTCATTGACTATGTGGCAGACTCCAAGAAATTCTCGTTGTTAGAGATATTGGAAGATCTGTATCAGATAAAACCTAAAATTTTAGAAAAATATTCAGATTTATAGTCTATAGCTCTAACAATGGAATCTTTTCCAACTTTAAAGTTTAATGATTTACCAAACCAAACAGTATGTATTGAATATTACCAAACAGCTGACTAGGTAGTATGCTTGGGAGTATCAAGATTGCCCGTCTCCCAAGTTTTACTAATCATCATACCTTATTGCCTCAAAGGCATACATCTTCTGATTCCATGACAATTGCAAGTCAACCAAAGCAACTATTGACTTAGTTCTACATTGGGATAGCTTACTGCATTCTAAAGCTTTTACATGTATTTCAAATTAGAAATGTGCTGGAGCAAAAGAATTTTACAGCCTCCTGTAAGCTCTGGAGCTTCTTGAGCTTTTATATTTTTGAGATGAGTTTCACTCTGCTTCAGGCTGGAGTGTAGGTGGCGCCGTCCTGCCCACTGCACCTCCTCCTCCCGTCTGCTGCATCTCCTCCTGCCTCAGCCCTCCTCCTGATAGCTGGGGTCAAGGTGCACCCACCACTCCCAGCTAATTTTATTTTTAGTAGAGATGGAGTTTCTCCATGCTGGTTGGGTTTGTCTCAAAACCTGATCCTCAGGTGATCCACCTACCAGCCTCCCAAAGTGCTGGGACAAGGTGCATGGCTCACTCAGCCCAGCCACCTCAGGTGCCTTTTCCATGTGAACATTACTTTGGTTTACAGACGTATCAACTGTAAATATCACAATACATCTTAGTACTTGTAGGCATCTTAGTCCTTAAGGGACTCCAAGAAACAACTTTTCACAAATGTCTCACCCTGCCCACAGTGAGTCATGCCTGACCAGCCTGACAATCCAGTCCAGTGCCATCCACAACCCCAAACCTATGTCCTTCCCAGGCTTGAATCTCCCAACCTCAGAAAATGAGGTGCTCGGTTCTGCACCACAAGAGGCCGGGCTCAGTGGTTTCAAGCACCTGTAATCCCAGCACTTTGGGAGGCCGAGGTGGGCGGATCATGACTCCTGCGGGAGATCGAGGACTAATTCCATAATGCAAACCGATTCTACTTAAAATAAAAAGCTAGAAGGGTACGGCACTCAGTCCTGTCGGTGCTTGGCGCAGTGAGAATGGCGGAACTGTGGAGCGGATTTGCAGTGAGCAAGAGATCACGCCACTGCACTTCGGAAGCCAAATAAGGTGAGCAAGACTCCACTCAAAAAACCTACAAATTTCTATCGTATAATACAAACATAGAATTAGGGTATTCTACGAAACCGAACAGTCATAATTCAACGGGAGTGACCGCGATATGCCTTATCACAAATTGCCTGAATATCTGAAAAGGTCAGTGGGCTTATTTTGTTCGCAGCAGCTACAGCCAAACATCTAGGGCTGTCAGTGACTTCCACGCGGCCAACAGGGTGCGTGCGCTGGCGGTAATGCCAAAGAGCAAGATGGGGCTGTGCATCTAAACTCAGGCTCTCTGCTAAGTATCCAACCCAGCAGATGCGCGCGACTTTAGAGACGCTTCCTTTCTATAGATGGGGTTATAACACTCACCCTGCCGCCCCTGCAAAGCATGTAAGGTCACGTGATACCAGGGGCAGTGAGTTGATGGGAACCGTCTCTCAGACAACATGGTCCCTCAAGGGGCATCAACAAATAAGGGTATATGGTGCGTCTCCAGCTGTGTCAGGACTGCAGCAGGACCTCGCCGTCGCCCTTTCTTGCTCCCAGCATCCAAACTGGCGATTTTTAAAAAGGTGGGCATTTCATGGATATGGCTTAGACCTGGATCAGGCAAATACACCTTCCTTGCCATTCTATCAAGAGTTATGTCGACACAGAAACTTGCACGGAAATGTTCAGAGCTTTATTCAGGACATTACTTCAGAAACTGGAGGGGCAACTAACCTGTCCTTTAGTAGGTGAATGGAGAAAATAAATCGGTACCCACAGACCATGGAATATCAATCAGCGAAAATAAACGAGCCATCTAACTGTGAAAATCGCAAAACGTATACCTACTAAGGAAAGAAGCTTCAAAAGGCTAGCATACTGTATGATTCCAATTACGTGACATTTTGGAAGCATGGGAAAAAACAATCAATGGCTGACAGGGGCCAGAGAGGAATGTATTTTGGGATATGCGAGAGCCCCCAACAGGGAAGTGAGACCACTGTGTGTAATTTCACCACAACGGTGGACTCACTGCTGCAGGCATTCACACCTACTGGAATTAAGACCACAAAAGGCATTAATTAGCATCAACCACAACTCTGCAATGAAATAAATCATGTTTTAAAAGTGATGTTTTATTCAGTTTCTGTCTACTCTTGAAATGGAGACGTGGAGGCTTCCATGGCTGTGAAGTAAGATAAAAATAGCTTAGAGAATGTAATAATAACTAAAATAAAAGGTAAACATTGTTAAACTATTTCATTCTCATTAAAAAGCAGTGCTTAAGTATAATTTATATTTAAAATCTGAGCAAGGACTGCAAAATGCCACAATGGCCTCTGCATTCCACTCAGAAGCTTCAGGACTGCATCTGCCCAGCTTTGCACTCCAAGTAAAACACAAATAACTTTTTTCTTAAAGGCCGCTAAATATTTCATGGAGGACACCTTTTAGACTCAACCTGTGCTTCCCCCCTGGAAACAAAGGTTTTATGAAAACAAATGCAAAGCTCTCACTGCCCCCCAATCAAACACACATCAGACATCTGTGATGTCTGCCAGGTGCCAACAGCTCCTCTCTGAAATCTCTTTGGGCCATGGGAAATAGGATCTCTGTAGATTCTTTAGAAAGAGGAATCAGAACTAATGTTGAAAGGCCACGTCCCCTATCTATAAACAAATCTTCTTTCTGGCAAATCTACAGGTTTAGTTACTTGGGATTAATATGGGCCTATTTTTATGTACTTGGCCACTCTAGCAGCTGAATTGTTCAAAGTCAGCCCTGATCCTGAGCTGATATCCAGCAATGCTGGGTGTGTAAGGCCAGGAGTCACTTCCTAGCCCTGATGAGCCTTCTAGGTTATTGTATCACAAACAAATTAGTTTTGCTCCATTTTTTTTACAACCATTTTTTATTAGTAAAACTTTTTTGTTGTTAGCACAAAATGTATTAAGAAAACTCCAACATTACCAATGATAACTACTATTAATAAAATATTTTGAGCCTCAATTTATGACTTAATTATAAAAGAAATAAGCAATATATGCCATTATATTAAATATGGTAATCCATACTTTCCTTACTTTTATTTTTATATGTTATTGATAAATCTTTGATGTATACAGAAAGTTTACTGAAAAGGATAATAATTTAAAAATAATGACCCTGATTTGTAATTTCGGGACTTTAAAAACACCTCGCAAACGTTTTAAAGGTCTCTAACAGTTTCTATGTCTTACAGCCAAATAACTACAAAAGAGCTTAACTCCTTCCTCATGACTGCATTATAAATATGTAAGTCAAAAACGAATAGATAAAAACCATAAAACATGCATGAACAAACGTGCCTCAATTACATTTAATTGCATCTACAATGCACATAGGTTATAGAATTGGTGTGTACTTTACTAGTGGATTGCTGTCAAATAAAATTGTCTACTATCCTATTCAGTGGTATATTTACACAAACGCAAAACAATATCCATAGAGATAGTGGGAGAAATTTATTTCATGGCTTACAAGAAGATAATAGTTAAGTTGGGTATTACTAATTGTTTCCATTAATGCTACAGTTTATAAGCCGTGTATTTGCATGGGCATGGTATTTAAAATGTATTATAACAACTTCTTTAAAATGCCCAATGTTACAGATGGAATTACTTAGTGGAGAAACTACTTCACCGATATTTTCTTGTGTGTGCTTTAAGTACAAGGAACTACACAGCCCCTTTCCTTTTTCGAGACGGAGTCTCATTTGCTCACCCAGGGCTGGAGGTGGGTGGCCGATCTCTAGCTCACTGCAGCCTGGCCCCAGGGTTTATGCACCATCTCTGCCCTCAGCCTCCCCGAGTTGGGACTACAGGCTCCCGCCCACCTCGGCCCCGCTAGTTTTTAGGGCTTTAGACGGTCAACAAAGTTCTACAGGATGGTCTCTGATCTTGTTTATCTCGTGATCCACCATCTGCCTCCTGATTGCAGTGGCTGAGCCACCGCTGGGCCTGCCCTTTTTTCCTCTCTTTCCCATCTATTTCCTGAAGGCTGTTTTGTAGATTGGCTCCTCCTGCACACACACACACACACACACACACACACACACACACACACAAGGCCCTTTATGGTTTTAATGGGAGGAAAGGAGAATCAGCCCTGACAACTCATAATTTGTGGCCTTCTAGGAGATCTTAGAAACACCAGTGCTGCCGGAATTAGCCAATGGAAAAACAAAATGAAGATACTCCAGCGGATATTCCTGGTGAACAGTAGCATTCTGAAGCAATGAAATCCCTATCAAGCATGCACCCCCAGATGGCTGAGGGCTGGCCCGCATGTGACGGGCTGCCTCCTCCTGGCACCTCAGCGTGGCGGAGATCCCCAGTGCCAGGGGCGTGGTCCCCACCCCTTCCAGAGTAAGCGCTGGCCAGCAGTCGGCAACACAGACAAGTAGTGGAGACAGGAAGGCTGTGAGGGAGCATGAAGCAATGCGTCTACAGAATATGACGAGGAACCTCCTCGCGGAATTGGAATCTTCCATCTTCGCCACGGAGCTCTCTGTATATAATTTGACTTTATAAAGAAAAGAAACATGGACCTTCTGTATCTAAATATTGTAGAAGACTTAATGATTGTAACCTGGATGTTTAAATTCTAAGATGCTACAAATCAAATATTCACCACAAATGTATTGATAATTTTTTAGAAGAATAGAAGAGATCTCATCATATTTAAATGTATGTATCAATTGTAAGATGACCAATTCCAGAAAAGTAAAGCATCAAAAAAATCTGTTCAGAAATGGAAAAATACAGTAAACTATTTCTAACTAGAATTTAAAATTTTAAATACTCTTTATAGATATGAAGCCAACAACCACTTGAAAACTACTGGCCTGATGACCCCAGTGATAGGGAAACTCAAAAAAGATCAAGGAATCTAATAATGATAATTTTCTGTGTCTTTGCCTGAGAGTGTCTGAAAGTGGTGCAGCTTTGGCACAAGAGGAATAATGTGTCCCAGACTGAGGAGTACCTCACCAGCTCACCAAAATGCGTGAGCTACAAGGAGTATTCAGAAACAGTGAAATAATTTGCACTTTTGCTTACTTATCTGTCTATTTCTCTTTAAATATGCAGTAGAAGCTACTTATTATACAATCCAAACAGGCCCTCTAATCACTTTATTCCACCTTGACATGTGTCATTCTCACCCCTTGATGTTTTTGTAAAGACAAGCATGTGCTGTGTGAGGGTTAGAACATGAGCCATAAAATGCAGATATTTGAGCTGGCAGTGCCTCCCAAAGTGCCTTGACCACCAAGTGCAGAGGGGAACACTGCTTTGAACCTTAATTACCTGGGAAAACAACACACCCTGCATGGTTTCAGCTCCCAGTTGTTCCATTTATTCTTATATTCTACAAAGTATCAGCTCACCCTTTTACTGAAATGTATTCACCAAGGAATAACATAATCTGTTGTTATTATTTTATTTTATTTTTATTTCAAATTAGCTCTTAAACATGGTTTGGTTAAATGCTAAAGTTCTTATTGATGGTTTCAGATTTTGTCCACCCATAGCCCAAGCAGCATATTAAATGTACCCAATGGTTTGTCCTCACCTCCTCTCACCTTTCCCTAAGTCCCGAAAGCCCAATTTTATCATCTCTTAGGGGCCTTGAATCATCATCATGCCTATGTCCCAAACTTATAGCAAGAATACAGTGGAGTTTAGGTCAGCAGAGGGCCCAGGGACTGGAAAGCAGCCAGTGCATTGCGAAAGAGGGCCCAGAGCCAGGAAGCACCAAAGAGGATGGACCCATTTTGCCAAGCACCTAACCCTAGTGTGCCAACTGCACTTTAACTCCTAACTCCTAACCCTAAACCTTAACTCTAACCTTTTAATACCTACCATAACTCCTAACCCCAACCCCCCAATCCATAACTCCTAAAATGCCAACACTAAACCCTAACCCTAACACTAAACCTTTAAATCAACCTCTAAACATAAACCCCAACCTTAGCCACAATCCCAACCCTGGGCTCCCAGCCTCTCCCAACCTTTAACTCCCAAACTCCCACCCCTGCTTCCATTCACTCTTTACATCTGTCCAGATTCTTCAGTAGAAGCAGGACCCTCGGTTCCTGCACCACTGCATCTGGCACAGGACCTCAGGACAACCCCAAATAAGCACCTGAATGCCCACAGGGTGCCATGCAGTGCAGCCTGTGTGTGTACCTCACCTCCAGAACCAGGGGCCCAGCGCCTGCACCAGCCTCCATCAGGGCTTTAGCTTAGAGTTGTGGCACCCAAGGTCTCTGCACCAAGGCCACGCCAGCCTCCCATCACAGAGCGCAGACGGCAGCAGCCTCAAAGCCGTGTGTGTGGCCCCTTCCCATTACACCCAAGCACAAAGTACTGACTTTCACACAGAGGTTGTACACATTATTCTGCTTAAACCCCTGCCCCAGCCACTGGGAAATGTAGATAGAGGGATCCCTGTGGTTGTCTCTCAGGGCATTGCATGCTCTGGAGTTCATAACTGGGTGCTTACCATAGAAACTCAAGCTGAAACGCTTCACTTGTTTCCAACTTCTGTTTGGTAGGGGATTTCATAATTTATACCCAAAACAGACAGCAGCCATAGAGCACAGCATTTCCTCCTCTGAAGTCATTTGAGGGCCTCCAGACCAACCCCAGGAACTGGAAAGACAGGATGCTGAACTGGGGATGTTGACAAATTGGATAATTTAAGGACACCAACCCCCACCAACCCCACAGACCAACTCCTCCCACTCACCTAGCCTTACAGACCAAACTCCTCTCACCAACCTGCACCAACCTCCTCTGACCTAACCTTACAGACCAACCTCCTCTCTACCTTAACCTGGTGATGTTTCTCCAGGATCTCACCTGGCCCAAATCCAACATTCTTTAAACCACACACAGCCCTCAACAGCAGACTGCACACAAAACTCCAAGGATTATCCCAAACCTTTGCAACGTACGTAAACAACGCCTATACAGGTGCAATCTACTCAACTTATTCAAATAAACTCCCCGGAGTATTTTATTCATCTTTGATTGTGGAAATGATGGATAATGGAACAAAAAGATAGTTTACAGCAAATTGACTTAAAGACCTTTTGAGGTGTCTTGACCACCTGTGACCCCCAACTAAGCAATACAGAAGTTTTTCTTTTTCACCAGCACTTGGTGGCAAAGGCCTGTGGCCAAAACCACTCCCTCAGCCCCAAAGTGCCCTGTCACAGGAACGCCATGTGGGTCTACCTGGCTGAGGAAGCTCAGCTTTTGACGGAGGCGCCCTACTGGCACCTGGCTGTAAAACCGTTCTGCTTCCAAATGCAAGAAAAATGCCCACCACCTCCCCACATCCTGTGGTAATCTTAAGAGCAACATCTGCTTGACACTCCCTCCCCGCTCCTGGCCTCTCCACATCCTGCTTATCACTAAGCCCCAAGTAACTGCATTCTAAATGTCTCTCAATCCACTCCTCCTCTCCCTTCGAGTCCAGGGCTACCAGCATGACTTCTGTACTCTGCAGCCTCCTGCAGGACCTTAAACATGCAAATCTAGTCACAGGCTCTGTGGAAAAGAAAATCTTGGGGCCCCTAAGATTACTTCTGCCAGCTGTTGGGAATGGCTCAAGGCAACCTGCGCCTCCCGGCCTCAGACCCCAACCACCCACCTCACCAAGATAGGTGCATCCAACTGCCTCCTGAGAGGCTTAACCAGAAACTCAGAACAATGCATCGTTCCTCACCCTACTCCACCTTTGAAGCCCCTCCTGCTTCCAGTTGTCCCCACCTCTGGATGCAATTTCTGACAGTTTGTTTTTTTGAGACGGAGTCTCGCTTCTGCCTGTAGGCTGGGAGTGTGTGGCCATCTCAGCTCTACTGCAAGCTCCACCTCCCAGGTTCACGTATTCTCCTGCCTCTTAGCCTCCCAAGCAGCTGGGACTTTGGTGCTCACCACTCTCCCAGCTTAGTTTCTTTTGGGCTTTAGTAGAGACGGGGTTTCACCAGCTGTGATGCTGACCCTGACTTCTGACTCGTGATTCACCACTCAGCCTCCCAAAGTGCTGGGATTATAGCTCTGTTTCACCAGCCTCTGAGCACATGGCTGACCAGACATCTTATAACTCCCCAGAACCAGTCGCCCCACTACCCTTAAAATTTCTGCTGCTGTGGATCTCCTGAGGCTGCCGGTGCACACCCTCAACCTTGGCAAAATGAATTTCTAAATTACCTGAAACCATCTGGCACAGGCCTACAGCCCCCGAACCTCCCAGGAGCCTCCTGGGCCCCAGGGTCCTGTATGCTGCTGTGGCCGCACCCCACCTGGAGCAACTCTCGACTCTTCCTTACAGCCTCATGAACCTTTCAGTTCCTAAAGCTGTTTAGCCTGTGAAAGGAAAATGAATCTGAGGGCCCAAAAATCACTAATCTAAAGGGAAAAAAGCTGGGAACTGCTTAGGGCAAACCTGCCTCCCCTTCTATTCAAAGTCACCCCTCTGCTCACTGAGATAAGTGCATATCTGATGGCCTCCTTTGGGGAGGCTATTCAGAAACGCAAAAGAATACAACAGTTTGTCTCTCACCTACCTGTGACCTGGAATCCCCCTCCCTGCTTCGAGTTGTCCCGCCTTTCCCGACGGAACCAACGTTCATCTTACATATATTGATGTCTCCTGTCTCCCTAAAATGTATAAAACCAAGCTGTGTCCCGACCACCTTGGGCACATGTCGTCAAGACCCCTGAGGCTGTGTCCCGGGCATGCATCCTCAACCTTCGCAAAATAAACTTTCTAAATTGACTGAGACCATCTCAGATATTCGGGGTTCACAGGTCCATGTATGTGGACGTCCCCTGGGGTAGTGCCCCTCCTCCATTGAGCTCATTCACGTCCTCCTTGTGCGTTTTCTTCACAAGAAATTTCACAGCTACTTGGACCACACTTGTCGGCCCTACAGGAACTGCTGATCTGCACAGGGACATGGGCGGTGTACCTGCTGAGCTGTGTTGAGAGGACCAGGCTACTCTCCTAATTCCGGCTCAGTTAAAAACAAAGGTCGAGCCTGTAATCCCAGCACTTTGGGAGGCCGAGACGGGCGGATCACGAGGTCAGGAGATCGAGACCATCCTGGCTAACACGGTGAAACCCCGTCTCTACTAAAAAGTACAAAAAACTAGCCGGGCGAGGTGGCGAGCGCCTGTTGTCCCAGCTACTCGGGAGGCTGAGCCAGGAGAATGGCGTAAACCCGGGAGCGGAGCTTGCAGTGAGCAGAGATCCGGCCACCGCACTCTAGCCTGGGTGACAGAGCGAGCCTTCGTCTCAAAAAAAAAAAAACAAACAAAAAAAAAAAAAAACAAAGGTCGACAAGTGGAGAAATTTGCTAACCATAACCCTAACCCTAACCCCAACCCCAACTCCAAATTTAACCATAACCCAAAGCTAACCCAAACCCCAACCCTAACCCCAACCCCAACCCTAACCCTAACCCTAAACCCTAACCCAACCCCAACCCTAACCCTAACCCTACCCTAACCCTAACCCTAACCCTAACCCTAACCCTAACCCTAACCCTAAACCCTAACCCAAACCCAACCCTAACCCTAACCCTACCCTAACCCTAACCTAACCCTAACCCTAACCCTACCACGACCCTTGACTCTGACCCCAACCCCTAACCCCAACACTACCGCAACACTAACCCTAACCACTAACCCTAGCACTAATGTTAGCCCTAAGCTTAACCCTAACCCTAAACCCTAACCCTAAACTCAAAGCCAACCTGAACCCTATCCCTATCCCAAATTCTAACACTAACCCCTAAACTTTAACCTGTAATTCTTTTTTTGTTTTGTTTTGTTTTGTTTTTGAGGCACAGTCTTGCTTCTTCTCCCAGGCTGAAGTGCAGTGGTGCAATGTCGGGTCACTTCACGCTTCACCTCCCGGGTTTTATGCCATTATCCCAGCTCAGGCTCCCGAGTAGCTGGGACTATAGGCATGCATCCCCTATGCCCAGCTAATTTTTTTGTATTTTTAGTGGAGACGGGGTTTCACCATGTTAGCCAGGATGGGCTCGATCTCTGAACCTCGTGATCCAACCACCTTGGCCTCCCAAAGTGCTGGGATTACAGGCGTGAGCCACTGCACCTGGCCTAACCTGTAATTCTTAACCGTAACACCTAACTCCTAAACCATAACCTCTAATTCTTCTCTGTAACACCTAACCCTTAACCGATGCCTAATCCCTAAATTCTCACTCTAACACTAACCCTTTTTAGAAATTGTGATTATAGAAACATGTACATTTTTAAGAATCAGTTGTTTCGACGAATATCTACTTCCATAGAGAAAAGACAGATTTAAAAATCTTTATCATTCTGTCCTTTCACGATGTACTTTTATTTTCGTTGGCTTTTACCTCTAAACCACTGTTCACAGGAAATATTCTGGTAAGTTAAAATGCTTTGGTTTAATCAAACCACCCCTGTACCATTTCTGTGACTGCAGACCCATGACTTACCTCAGGTGGGCATTTTGTCATGTCGCAGTTATGGCAGTGTCATGGGAGCATTTGATGACCTGGCACATATGCTCCAAAAATACTTCTGAACTTTCCAACACCACTCCCCATCCTGTACCTGACTTACGAGGGAAAGAAGCAACTATTGCTTCTTTGAAGCTTCAGGTAAAGGAAAACTCAATAATATACATTGTCTTATCCTAAATTTTGATATTCTGTTCATCATAGATTCTTTAACATATATTTTGGTTTTTTAAAAACACTGCATTGGTCGGGTGATGTGGTTCACGCCTGTAATCCCAGCACTTTGGGAAGCCGAGGCGGGCGGATCACAAGGTCAGGAGATCAAGACCATCCTGGCTAACACGGTGAAACCCCGTCTCTACTAAAAAATACAAAAAATTAGCCAGGTGTGGTGGCGGGTGCCTGTAGTCCCAGTTACTTAGGAGGCTGAGGCAGGAGAATGGCGTGAACCCAGGAGGCGGAGTTTGCAGTGAGCCAAGATCGAGCCACTGCACTCCAGCCTGGGTGACAGAGCAAGACTCCATCTCAAAAAAATAAAATAAAATAAAATAAAAACAGTGCATTGCAAAATTATTTATCTTGATTACCGAGTTTTTTGATACTTCACTTGCTTTCATCCCATTCTCAGCCTTATTTGGAAGAAAAGTCATCTGGGACACCTGGGTGGTGCTTATAGATCCACAATCCAGCGGGTGTCATGTTCCCCACCTGCTGGGTTATTATGCTGAGGGGTGAGATTACAACTCAGGTGATTGGAGCAGCCTTGACCATGACCCAGAGGAAGGAACTGCAGGGCTGCAGCTGGCCCCTTCTGGGCTTGTGAAAGAACAGCTTCTGGCCCTCTGAGCAGGGCTGTCACACCAAAGAAGGGGTCATTCCTAATCCTCTCTGGGTCATATGTTGGGGGGTGCTTTAAATGGATGATCCTGTTTTCCTATTCTCTGGCCCTGTCCACATCTGCTTTATAAGGGCTCAAATTCCAAGAAGAAAGGAAGGGCTGATGAATCACTGTCCGAAGCCCTAGGCTCCCTCTGTCCTTCTACAAATTTCTACCCAGGACACCAGACACGCCCTCTCTTTTCCTGCCCGCATATCTCCCTTGGTGCTCCCCAGAAGACTGGCTCTCTATAATTCTGTGAGCCCACATAAGGGGCCTGAAGACTGATCCCCAACAGCTATGAGCCCCCTAATTAGCAGGCAGACATTGGACAGTTCTCCTAAGAGGCACTCAACCCAGGGCCATCCAGCAACTTCAAGATACAGATAGGGCAGGGCTCCCTCAGGGGAGCACCGGTGATGGTGCGCGTTCCTGGGACAGAAGACAGCAGCTCAGGATGAAACAGAGGTTCTTACGAGGTTGACCTAAATCATCTTCCAGCCTTTTGTGGTTCAGCTAATTACGATGGAAGAAATGCAGGAATTCCCAGGAAATTTGTTAAAAAGACACATAATGATAGAAAACTTACCAGATTTTGAATGTGCTAAAGATAGTGTATATAGAAAACAAAATGATGACAAAAATAGCACTTATTGAATATTGACTCTAATTACCTCAGTCCCACCAAGGAAGAGGCCCTATTGTTATCCCCATTATGCCAAAGAGGAGAAAAGGTACAGAGAGGATCAGTAACTTGCTCAAGGTCACACAGCTATTAAGTAACTAAACTGACAGTCTACCCCAGGAAGCATGGGTCCAGGAAGGAAGAGAAAATCTAGAAATAGTGAGTAAGTATGCCTTAGAATGTATGATGTGTTACCAATTGTATTTCACATTAGAGAGCATGGATGGAAAGGAGAGACAGTGTATATTTACAATAGGCACTGGTAACTCAAATTTTTGCACTACCCTTTATTAAAAGTAATGCTTAAAAAGGGTTCATCCACCGGGTGCAGTGGCTCATGCCTGTAATCCCGGCCTTGAGAGGCCGAGGTGGATGGATCACGAGGTCAGGAGATCCGAGACCATCTTGGCTAACACGGTGAAACCCCATCTCTACTAAAAATACAAAAAGTTAGCCAGGTGTGGTGGCGGGCACCTGTAGTCCCAACTACTCGGGAGGCTGAGGCAGGAGAATGACGTGAAACCGGGAGGCGGAGCTTGCAGTGAGCCAAGATCATGCCACTGCACTCCAGCCTCAGCAACAGAGACTGAGACTCCGCGTCAAATAAATAAATAAATAAATTTAAAAGATAAATAAATAAATAAGGGTTCATTCTTGGCCAGGCACAGTGACTCACGCCTGTAATCCCAGCACTTTGGGAGGCTGAGGCAGGCAGATCACGTGACATCAGGAGTTCAAGACCGGCCTGGCCAACAAGGTGAAACCCCATCTCTACTAAAAATACAAAAATGAGCTGGACATGGTGGTGCGCACCTGTAATCCCAGCTACTCGGGAGGCTGAGGCTGGAGAATCACTTAAACCTGGGAGGCAGAGGTTGCAGTGAGCAGAGATTGTGCCACTGCACTCCAGCCTGGGTGCAGAGCAAGACTCCGTCTCAAAAAATAATAAAATAAATTAAAAAGAAGGTAGACTTTCGAGTCTGACAATTAAGAGAGGCCAGCCTGGGCAACACAGCAAGGTCATGTGCCTAAAAAAATAAAAATACATTAAAAATGTGTTGAATTCATTTAAATCGAACAATGTAGATACTTCGACATTTTTGGCCCCATTGTTTTACATTGGCTGGTGCTTAACGGTAGTGAGCAATCGGGACTATTGCTCTCCTCTGTTCTGCACCTCAGACAGCTGCAGTCTGTTCTCCACCCCCTCAGGGGTCTCCAGTCCCAAGAGACTGGGTCAGTCGATGCTGCTTCTCCACAACCTTGTTGTCCTGTTCTTTCCACTCCTTAAAACGAACTTTAAAAATAGAAAACCACAGAAGTATTTTATAAAAATTAGAAAATGTGGATAAGCAAAAAGAAGAAAATTAAAATGCTAAAGAAGATACTGAAACAAAGTGGTAATTGAATCGCCCCAGAGCCACCAGGGTTTAGGATGTGGCATGCATCCTTTTATCTCCGCTTTCCACGTGGACTCCTACATGTGTCTTAGAACACAGCACTCTGCTGTACAATGTATCACGATCATCAGCTGGGCCCAAGCGACCTCAGCATCGCTACTAATAACCTTCCAGGAACCCATCCCCTGTCTGAACCTGGTTTATTTCTCAAATCTTCCGCCAGAGACTTGGATTGTTTTCACATCTTCACTGGAGCAAACACTGAAATGTTTATCCTGCTTGTCTTATGCATTTACTGACTTTTTTCCTTCCAGTTAGACCTTGACTACCTTTGAAAACCAACTCAAGGCCGGGCACAGTGGCGCGCACCTGCGGTTTGGGAGGCTGAGGCGGGAGGATCACTTGACCCCAAGAGGTTGAGGCTGAAGTGAGCTCTGATTGCACCGCCGTACTCCAGCCTGGGCCACACAGCGAGACCCCGCCTCTAAACAAACAACTCAAGGTCTTTGGTCTTGCATTGCCGGGTACCTTCCGAACTTACTGTATAAAACATCAACCCCCCCAAAACAAACAAACAAACAAAAAAAACCACAAACCCACACACACACAAAAACTATAACCTCCACAACGGCAGAGGCTGGACTGTGCCCGTGCCAGGACTTGGGGTGTTCAGTCATCTCCCAGCCACCTTTTGACCAGGTCTGCGAGGATCCCACCCCCGCCCCCGGATCGCCCAGTTGTGCCCGGAGCGCCGGGGGTCACGGAGGTCAGCCGTGGTCAGGCTGCTCCAGGCTTCCCCTGAGGGAACCGCCCGCAGGGCCCACCTGGGTGGAGCCCCCGCCGAGGCTGAGGTCGGAACTCCGCCTGGACCCGGGCGCGTCCCCCGCGGGTCTGTTCCAGGGCGCCCTCCTCCCCCGCGCGGGGAAAGCGCTGCGCCCCGCTGAGCCGCGACCCCAGCTTGACTCGGCTGCGCCTGCGCCGGCGCCAGCACCAGGGCGGGCAGCGCAGGGTCACCCGTGGGTCACGACTCCCTCGGCTCCGCTGCAGGGCGGGGGTCACGGCGCCCCCCCCCCCCCCCGCACCCCGCGATCCGCAGGCCTGCTCCTTCCAGCGCTCGAGAACGCAAAGCTCCAGGCCTTTCTGACCGCGCACTGCGCGCCCCAGAAACCCCAGGTCCCCCGGGACGCCCGGGACTCCTCGGACCCGCAGATGCCACGTACACCGGATCCCCCACAGACCCCTCAGCTCCCCCGGCTTCGCGGTTGCCCGGGAGGCTGAGGGGCGCGGGTCCCCGGGACGGCTTGTGGGCGGGGCCTCGCGGGGATTGGCCGCGGCCTGGATACTTTGTAGCACCCGCACCTTCTGCGCCGCCCCGCGCCTCCTCGCCAGCCCCGGGTGCGCGCCAAGCACGTGCGCCAGGGCTGAAGCGGTCCCGGAGGGTGAGGGGCGCTCGGGCAGGGGAGGGTCCGCGAGGGTGAGGGACGCGCGGGCAGAGGGGTCCTGGAGGGTGAGGGGCACGAGGGCAGGAGTCCCTGAGGGTAAGGGGGCCCCCGGAGGGTGAGGGGGGCGCGGGGGCCGGGGTGAGGCTGAGGGCGGAGCCTCCCGGGCTGGAGCCCCAGGCAGCAGTTTCGGCCTCAGGGAGCAGCGCGCCAGAAAGGTAGGGAGGCGGGGGCCATGGAGGGGGGGTCCCGCCACAGTCGGGAAGCCACGCAGAGCCACCTCCCGCGACCCTTCCCCTCCAGCCGGAGCCGGGTGCCCCTCAGGGCACCGGGCGGACAGGCCAAGGTACCCCACTGGAACCTTTTTCCTTCCTGAAATGGCAGGAACCCCGCCCCTCCCAGAGCCGGTGGGGGTTGGCGTTGCAGGAAACCCAGGCCTGGGAGCCTCCTCTGCCCTCCTCCAAGGCCTCTGCAGCCTCTGTTCCCCCAAGGGACCCCGGGTCCGGGGCCTCCTGCCCACTGTGGCAGCTGGAAACGCAGAGCCCTGACTCGGGACCTGGGTGAGATGGCGCTAGAGCCCAGGAAGGGTGGAGTAGACGAGGTGGTGTCCCTTGGCGGGGCACGGGAGATGATGCAGGCAGAAAGAACCCCTCGCCAGGGAGCGCACAGCCTAGCTGGTTCTTTGAGGCTGTGAGGGTTTACAAACTTTTTGGAATAACAGTGTATTCCGCAGAAGTAAGATCGATTGGGAAAGGTTTTATGTTGGGAAAAGCAGTCACTGGCAGCTGCCTAAATGTCCTCCGGTGAGGCCCCGTTGGAACAAGTCAAGGTCCCTCCTGTGTGGATGCAGGACCAAGCGTGTGATTGCGAAGTGTGTCTTTGACACTGTTTGGATTAAGTGTTGGCATAAGCAGTTTCTGCTGTTAAAACAAGTGCATGTATGTGGATTCAGATGGAAGGCCTTGGCATCTACTGGTGACCCCTGCACACAAGGTCCCTACCCTACTGAGCCCAGAGAAGGAGTGAGATGAAACATAATCACGACGTGTATGACAGCGTGGAGGAAAGGAAGGGCAAGCAGAGCTGAGAGGAACAGGGTGGGCTGTGGACCAGGGTGCCAGGTGGAAGGTTCAGAGAAGTGGAGGAGCTGTTGCAGACAGTACCCAGCCCAGTACTTGGTGCACAGCCGTGTTTGTTAAGGACTAAAGTATTTTGGGGATTAGAAGGAAATTCTAGAGGATGTCTGCTATGGTGGTGCCCTCTCTCGGAATGGGTGAGGTCTTATTCCTACTCTACAAGTGTCCATGGCTCACGAGCCGTGGCATCACCTGCTTTGCAGAGTGGGTTGGGCGATTGATGGAAAGGACGTGGTCAGTGTTGGCCATTCCTGTGACTGTTCTCTGTGTTGGCAGAGTGGCCACGACCCAGCACAGGATGCAGAGCTTCCTGACTCTGCTGAAGGAGCATGAGGACACCCGCGCACCCCCAGCAGAGCTGGTAACCCTTGCAGGCAGACTGTGCCGAGATTTCCAGGATGACCTTGCCCAAGTGCAGCCTTTGGTCGCAGCCATTCTGGACAGCCCCCTCCGCCTGCACCTGCTGGACAATGCAGATGTGGCCCTGGCGTGTGCTCGTGTCCTGGACCAGCAGGAGCAGCAGCAGGCAGCTTGCCGGCTCCTGGAGGTAGGCCTGGGCTACAGGCGTGGGGTACAGAGAGAAGTAGCAACTTCTCCAGGCAGCCTCCACCCATGCCAGGCACTGCAGTGATACCCGGGAGTTAGTAGGAGCCCGTTGGCTGGAGGTCCAACCCCAGGCCTTGGAAAAACGTGGGAGGCGGATTTTATATAAGCTTAGTCCACTCTCATGTTACTGAACTCTAACTAGTTTGGTAATCTGAGTTAAAACTACTCATTCGTCAAATCCCTATTGAGTGGTGATCTGTGACAGGCATGATGCCAACAAAGTGAGTGAATAAAATGCAGTCCTGCCTTTGGAGAGCCAACATCTTAGCAAGGCATTCAGACAGACCCCCTCTCATTCCCTGGCTGCAAGTCTGCAATGGAGAACTCTGAAAAACAAAAGTATCTTTGTCACTCACCTGCTGGTACCTTCAGCCTCAACGCATTAGGCATTGAACCTGACCTGTGCTGATCTGAAGCTATTTACAGTGTTTATTATTCCAACTAATGTGACCACTGAACGTTTTGTGTGCTTGATGACAGGACACTGCCCCAGGTGGCGCTGAGTGGTGCATGTCATGTGCCGGATGCCTGTGTTACTTGCTGAAATCTGAAAAATTCTGAATTGCAGAAAACGTGTGGCCCAAAGGGTTTCCAAAAAGGAATTTGAATGCCTATTTTTCCTTTCTTTGACCCTGTAATACAGTTCATGCATAATTCATTGTGAGTTTACCTTCAAGATACTCAGTTCCTTCCAACCCCACCCCCGCCCACCAAGCTAGTGTGGTGTCCTCCTGCTCCTCCCCCTGTTCACACAGCAGCCAGAGGGAGTTTTTACAATGCAGATGGTGTCATGGTGTGCCCCTGAGCAGTGGCTCCCAGAGCCGGGGCCTGAGCCTGCTGCCGTCCTCTCACCTCTGGCTCCTCCCAGCCTCCTCTGCAGTGGCCATACCAGTCTCCTTGCCATTCCAACTCCCGAGATATTTCCCTGTCCCAAGGCCTTTGCAGGTGTCTTTCCCTCTGTTAGAGGCTGGCGCCTGGCTCTCTGTGTGGCTGGTGCCTTCCTACTTACCCTTCTGGTTTCTACTTTAAATGGCAGCCCATGGAGGTGGTGTCTCCCTCACGCTCCAGTATTGCCCCCTCACTATCCTTTTCTGTCCCTTCCTGTGTCAGGACCAGAAGGTAATGGTCGGCTGGGCCGGGGTGGCTCGCCTGTAATCCCAGCACTTTGGGAGGCTGGAGACGGGTGGATCACGAGGTCAGAGACTTGCACCATCCTGGCTAACACATGGTGAAACCCCCCGTCTCTACTAAAAAATACAAAAACTAGCTACGCAGGTGGTGGCTTCTGTAGTCCCAGGCCACGGGAGGCTGAGGCAGGAGAGAATGGCGGGAACCCGGGAGGCGGAGCTTGCAGTGAGCTGGAGATCCGGCCACTGCACTCCAGCCTGGGCGACAGAGCGAGACTCCGGCCCCAAAAGAAGGTGGTTTGTCATCAGGCTCTTCCATCTTCCTTACTGCACTGAAGGCCCACATGGCAGGGCCGCCACAGCCTTTCTCACTGCAAGATTGGCTGACACACAGCATGACACCTAGAACCTAGCAGGGCTCAAGGTCTTTCAAATCTGTCAAAATAAAAGAAGTAAACAAATGAGGGAGTGCAGAGTTAGAGTTGTAACAACTGCGGTGAAGGCAACCGCTGGCATCAGTGACGAAAACCCCCTGGAGAGGAATTAGAAGCTCAATCAGGGTGACCCATGAGTATGTCTGAGGAGGTGACTTGTGGCTGAGACCTGGGAGGCATGAAGGGACCACCACGTCAAGAACGGGCAGCAACCCCAGCCTGTGCAGAGTGTTCCTGCCCAGTCCTGCCCCCAAGTCAGGGCAGGGGGAGGTTCCCATGCAGGTTCCCTGAAGGCTGCGTGCTGAGAGGAGATGGGGGCACAGAGCCATCGGCTCTGAGGGGTCACTGCTGAGCAAGACTGAGCCTCTCTGATGCCTCAGAGAGAAAGCTGAATGATTCTCAGCACCTCCCTTGCCAGGATGGTCCAGGCAACAATGTAGTTAAAGGCCAGTGTGGGGCCACAGGGATCACTCCTGTGGCAGATGATTGGAATTGAGGAAATTATGGGAGCCACACAGGAATCACGGGAGACCAGCACCAGGCATCTTCCATCATCAGCAAAGTCTGGTTAAGTGGACGGGACCCCTTCATCCCCCTCACCTTAGAATGTGCCAAGTACCCGAGGGGCCAGTACTACTGCTGGGAGACAAAGGTCTTTCACATAAGACTTGAATCACACATCAGGCCCTCAGATCACACCATGTGGTTATAACCACTGCTCCACCTCTCCTTTGCTGTTGGCCAAAAGAGAATTATTGGACTTTCCCTTGCCACGTGTGCCTTACCTTTGAGGTACAGCTGGGAGCTGTGCTCATCTTGTGTTTTGGGGAGGGTTGAAGGTTTAAAGGCAGACTGATGTGAGTGCATCTGCCCAAAGTCTGTGAGGTGACCTGGCAGGCCTAGGGTCATACCGCTGAGCCTGCTGAGAATGGAGCGGGGGCCGTCTGACTCACGCCTGCATTGCGTGGCCACACTGGCACTTTGCAAAATCAGTGGATTTGAACCCAGAACCCTGCTCTTCCCATCACTGCCTTCCCCAAGGCTGAGTCGGTTTGGGATGGCAGACGCAGGTCCCAGCAGTGTTCCAGGATGGGCAGGTGGCCAGGGCTCAGTACACTCTTCTTGGCAGGGGTGCCAGGTGCCAGGAGGCAGCCAGGAGCTGGTGCAGCTCTGGAACGACATCCACTACCATCTGGTCATGAGGAGGCTGGGCGTGGCTGCGCTCACTCCGGTGCAGAAGTTCCGCTGCAGGAAGAGGTAACCCAGAAGCCTTTACTTGTGCATATTTCATGGGGATCCCGAGGGATTAGACGGACCGTGCAAACCCCAGAGGGGCTGAAGCAAAGTAGAGGTGAGGAGATGCGGACGGGAAGTGTCCGGCAGAGCAGTAATAGTCACAGTGTAGTCAGCATAACATGGCTTCAGTGTGGGTCACACCTGTGCTGGATGCTGGTCACTGAGCTGCACTCTCCACCAGCCGCTTCAGTCAGCTGCTGGCTGGAAATGGATGGCTGACCACAGGGTGACTGAGGCTAAGGCCAGGAGGTGGGCATCCTGATCATCTCCGCCCAGCATCCACCCAGGGACTGGCCAGAAAGGGGGCCCTCGGGCCAGGAGCAGTGGAGGTGGAAGGCAGGTGGGAGCGGCACAGCATGTGTCCCCAGGTCATCTAATCCCCACATCTGGGCTCTGGGTGGCCACTGAGGGGCTGCAAGGCCTTTCAAAGAAGTGAGAGTGAGAATGTTGCCAGTGTTATCATGAGTTACACGCCAGGTGCTCAGAACAGTACCAGGCACATGATAGGCACTAAATAAGTGGTAGTCCTTGTCCTCGCCACCATTATCAGCACTAAATCTATGTTACTACTAGTAATTATTATTATCACCATCATCACCACTTATGGATGAGGAAACGGAGGCACAGAAAGGGTAACCTGAGGTTCCACACAAGAGAGAGGTGCAAAGCCAGGACTCTAGCCCAGACACTGAGAAATTGGAGCCTTTAAAAAAAATTCAGACAGGGTCTTGCTCCATTGCCCAGACGAGCGTGCAGTGGCACCGTCACAACTCACTGCAGCCTCCACTTCCCGGGCTCAAGCGATCCTCCCACCTCAGCCCCCCAAGTAGCTGTGACCACCATGACCGGCTAAGTTTTAATTTTTTGTAGAGACAGAGTCTTGCTGTATTTCCCAGGCTGGTCTCAAACTCCTGGTAGCCTTTACTCTTCATCTCAGGTGCTCTCCACCAGTCAGGAAAGGGCTGTAGATCTTGCTGTGAACTCCTGACAGCCCAAGTCATGAAAGATTCCTGAGCCACAGGGCCTGGTTGGTAAGAACACTGGTCGCTGGAGGAAGAAGACGTGGGTACCTTTTTGGCCCAGAGAATGTTCTTGTGTGGTACCCATCAAACAGAGTGACGGAGTAAGACAAGTCGTCAGAAGCCCTGCAGTAAATCAGCTGTGGGGTCTTCAGGGGATGTGACTGTAGCCCTCCGTGGGCATGCTGGCAGCCCGCCAGAGTGCAGTGGTGTCATCTTGTCATCTTGTCGACATGTTTGTTAAGTGTCTCCTGCCTGCTGGGTTCTGGGAGGTGCTGGGGATGAAGGCCAGGCTCTGCCTCCATGGAACTGACATTGGGATGTGGACAATGGCCGACAGACGAGGAAATAGAGTAGATCACATAATTCAGAGAGTGAGAAGTGCTATGCAGAGAATAGGTTCAGAAGAGGGCTGTGCGAGGTTGGCTGCTTTAGATGGGGTGGTCAGTGCAGGCTGGTCCTAGTCTTGGAGGAGAGTCTTGAGTGTGGTGACGTGCCAGCCACGTGCGCAGAAGTTTCCAGGAAGGGGCAGCACATTCAAAGACTTGGGGTCAGAGAAGCTTGGTGTTCAGGGCCAGATGGGAAATATTTCGGGGTGTATGTGTTCACAGCCCTTGAAAAATGTGAAAACAATTCTTAGCCTGTGACTGTAGAAGCAGGTGGTGGAATGGATTCACCCACCCTGCCTTAGAGGCTGATGAGCAGCAGGAGGACATTGGGCCTGCAGCCATGGTAGCTGCTGGTTTGGGTTATGACCATGCTGATGGTCCCCGGGGGGTGTCAGGAAGGGATGGCATCTGAGTCACACCAGATGCAGATACAGGGATCAGGAGTAGATGCTGGAGTTTCTAAGAGGTTCCAGGCATGGCCCAGGGCTGGGATAGTGGCTGGGGAAAGTGGACAGGGTTGTGTCAGGGTAGATTTTGGAGGTGGAGCTGGGGGGTTTGCTGGTGGGCTGAACACATTGAAGGAGGTAAAGAGAGGACTGAAGTAGACTCCAGGGCTCTTGGCCTGTGTGGGAACCACCAGGAGCATGAGGGTTCCTTCACTGAGGTGCACAGGGTCTGGGGAAAAGTTTGGAGAAGGGGGATGGAGTTCTTTTGGGATTCGTGATGTGTGAGACGCATTTTAGATGTCCAAGTAGGCACTGGGATGACACGTCTTCTATAGACAAGTAATATTGGTTCATATGTCATCTTTTTCTTATGAAATATTCACATCAGCTCAGCACTAGAGAGGAGCATAACCAGCTGGACCCCCGGTGT
Source organism: Papio anubis (assembly GCF_008728515.1). Taxonomy (NCBI): domain Eukaryota; kingdom Metazoa; phylum Chordata; class Mammalia; order Primates; family Cercopithecidae; genus Papio; species Papio anubis. The sequence goes on along the minus strand of NC_044984.1, from coordinate 127,554,112 downwards.
CCAGCTCCAGCACTTCTCAGACACGTGTCCCTTTGTCATCTCTGTGAGTGACACTGAAACCCTGGTAGGACACAGAGAAAGGAGGGGTCCTCTATGCTCAGGGGACAGACCTCTGGGACTTTGCAGCCCAGAGGAGGATGAGGAAGATTTAGCTGAGACATGGCCAGTGAGAGGAAGAGGAAATCCAGAAGTACACAGAGTTCAGAAACCAGTGAGGCTGAGGAGGTGCCAGTTAAGAGGAGAGCTGAGAAATGAACTTTGGATTTTGTGAACTGGGCAAGTGCTTTTAGTGGTAAGGTGCAGGGATCCAGGCGTGTCACAGAGACAGGGAGACAGTGGCAGTGATCCCAGATCATTGTTCGAGAAGTTCAGCTGGGACGGGAGCAGAGTCATGGGGTAACCACTGGAGGTGAGAAATTTACAGAGCTTAGCAGCTCAGGAGAATGACTTACTAGAAGAAATTCTGATGGTGGGAAGCAGGGAGTTAGTTCAGGGGAGCGTTCTTAGTGATGTGAGGGATGAGCAGGTGCCACGGCTGGAGCCCCCCCTCACCAGGGGCCCCACAGGCATTTGGGGAGTGCAGAAGGGCTGGCAGGTTTGGTGGGGGCACAGGTGATGCTTCTCTTCTGAGAACATGTTGGTGAAATGACAACCAGATCACCCAAGGACAATGAGTCTTGGGAGGAGGTGTTGGGGGTGAGAGAAGAAGGGAGAAAGCTGACGTGGCCATGCAGGGTGGCAGGGGTGTGAGTGCTGCAAGCCTCAGAGGACTCATGCAAGAATGGGGCTGATACCTGGAAACCAGCGATGAACAGAAAGCACTGCATGGGAAAGCACACACAGGGTGGCAGCCAAGTCCTGAGGACAACAGTGTGTGTGTGTGTGTGTCCGGGAGGGCCATCCACGGGAGCTCCGTGGGCTGAGGACACCTGTGTGTGAGTATATCCAGGAAGGCCGTGCACGGGACTCCATGGGCTGAGATGCACCCAGGAGCACTGCAAGGGCCCACAGAGGGTGCTCCTCACAGCCGCCTATAGATGTTCTGGAACAGTATATGTCAGGGTGTGTACATGTCTGTGGGAGAGACTCTAGTTTTCACTAACTGGAGGCAGAGAGAGGCATCCCCCAGGAGGAGGCACAGGGAAGGAAGTGTCACCTTCTGCAAAGGGCCAGGCCTGGAGAAGGGAACAGATTTGGAGGGGTCCTGTCTGTTACCACCTCCTCACTGTCCTCACCCAGGAACCCTCCGCCCCCCTCCCTCTGCCCGGAGGGGCTGAAGAGCCGGAACTTCCCCAGAGAGGTTCGTGAGAAGCTGCACAATTTCGCTGTGAGGGTGAACACCAACCCCAGCAAGACTGAGAGGGTAAGAATAGAAGACACCAGGACCCAGGGGGTCCCCGCCTGGTGCCTCCCCCTCCCTCAAGGGGATACCCCCACCCCAGGCTCCTCAGTGGCCCCATCCCCCAGGGTGCTGTTGGCTTCAGCCGCTCCTCTGGACAGGGACCTTGTTGATAGGCAGCCCCTGCAGACTGTCCTGTCTGCCACATGAAAGGTTTCATTTTCTCACGTGGAGTCATAACTTCGTGTCTGTGGCGCCACGGCTGCTCACTCAGCACCCACTGTGTGCCAGGCACCGGGACGATGGGTTGAGGCATCCACCAGCTGACATGCTCTCCACTGCACAGTGGGTTTGTGCCAGGCACGGGCAGTGTGGTTCCCTCCAGTGGCTTGCGGTGGCCCCGGGCATGTTTTCTGAGTGGACCTAGCAAGGGCCCCACTCAGGGGGACGTGCACGTGTGGCTGTGCAGACAGCCTGACCTGGCCTCACTGCTCAGGGCATGGGGATCAGCCCAGGGAGGTGAGGCCTGCATGTTCTGCTCATGCTCGCTGCTCCCTGCTGTCCTTGGAGAGGTTAGGCTGGACTCTCAGCCCCTTTCTTGGTGTAAATGAGCTGTCAGAGCCACTTCTACACACCCCCTGTCCTCAGGGAATGGAAGCAGGGCTAGAAGTGTTGTTGTTTGGGGGCAGGAGAACTTGGCATTGGAGACAAGCTTGACCCCTGAGCAGGTGTACAACTGGTTTGCCAATTACCGGCGCCGCCAAAGAGCCCTTCCCCAGCACATGGAGCCAGCCCAGCAGGCCACAGCTGAAGACCCTGGTGCAAGGGAGAGGGGTCCTGACCTCCTGCAGCCCTCAGGCAACCCCCATGTTGACTCTGGGTTTGTGGACAGGCCTCAGTGGTCAGGTGAGTGGCCCGAGGGCCCCAGTCTCCTGGTAGTTGGGGAGCTGCTTTCTGATGGGCCGGGCTTAGGTAGCCACGCTGGTTACAGGGGTAGCCCTCCCCCAATCAATAGGTTCCAGGTGTCCCTCTGTGGGAGCAAGATCACAGGGTCTGAGGGTCTGAGGCTCAAGACTGGCCCAGGTTAGGCTGTGGCTGCCCCTCTGCATTTCGAGGTCACTGTGTGGCCGGGCCAGGAGCTGGGCTGGGGAGGAGGGCATCATGTGGCCAGAGGAGGAGTTGGTGAGTCAGTTTGAGAAGTGAACCAAGCACCAGGATTTGGGGTGTCCTGGGTTGGCAATTAGGGATCGTTGGTTCACACCAAAGATAGGACAAGAAGCAAAAATATTGGGATGGCCCCATGGCAACAACCTTTTCCATCAGCAGGGCTGCTTATACCTGCTGGGAAGGAGGCTGGGAACCAGAGCCTCACTAAGCCTCCCCTCCCATCTCATTACTTTCAGAGGAACGTGAGGAAAAGGGGCCTCCACAGTCCCCACAGACCACCCAAGGACCATGGCAGCCACTGGCCTTAGCCCCAGCCTTTCCTGCAGATGAGACAGTCTCAAAGCCACTGGATGTCAGGTACTATCATCTCCACAGCCATGGAATCATCTCACTTATTCAGTTCCCTTTCCTCAAGTGGAGACTGGGGCATGGAGTAGGCATAGGGGTGACAGGACCCCCACACTGGGATCAGGTCAGACCCCAGGGAGAGGGAAGCCACCAGCAAGGAGCCCACGTCAGGGACTGGGGTGGGGGACAGCTTCTTCTGACCCCACACGTGCTCCTGCCGCCTGACTCATCTCCTGAGTTCATGTCTGTCTTGGAGAACGTGGGGACAGACTTAGAAAGAAACACATGCAGGCCTGCCACCTAAAGACAAACCCAGCTGTCCCTGTGGTTTGTTTCTAGTACTTTGTCTGTTTTGATTTTCATTGAGTTAATACGAGCCAGTATCTCTTGAGTTCCTACTGCACACCAGTGCTGTTTGAGCACCATTGTGCACCCTATGCTCCCTCCTGCCCTGCCCTGAGGGAGGCTCTGCCCACCAAGAGACAGTGTTCTCCATGTCCCCCAGGTCTCTGCCGGGTGGTGAGATGTACCAGGAGGGGCCTGGCCATGATCCTGCCACCCTCCCCGTCTTCTGCCCTGGCCCTGGCCTCTGCCCTCTGGCTGCTGGCAATGACATGCTGGACCCCTCTCTGGCTGCCCCTGAATCTTGGCTGATGTCTCTTGCACTGGCGTCCTCCAAGGAAGTTTCCTTCCAGACTGGGCAGCTGGTCCACAGCCATGGGCTGGACTTCATGATGGGCCCTGCAGACACCGCTGTGGCTGTGTCCATTGCCACCCTTGGAGATCCCAGCCCTACAGGTGGGTCCACTTCAGACAGACCGTGAGTTTCAGCACCAGACACTGTGACTACTCAGGTCCTGTTTGAGGGCATAGAAGTGTGGGTAGGGCCACATGGCTTGAACCCATGGTATTTCATTAGACCTGGAACCAATGTAGCCAGAACAAAGACTCTTCCCACAAACATCCCAGATTATTTCTCATCTATTTTTGTGTGTGTGGGGCGGGGGGTGTATGTGTGTATGCATATCACTGGAGAGGAAGAGTTAAGTTGAAAGGAAGGAGCTGCCATCCTCTGCTCTCCACTGCAGTCCACTTGATTTATCTGTTAACACCGGGTGCAGCAGAGGAGGCTGAGCTCCTTAGACTCCCCACTTGTCCACCGCCCTTACCTGTAGTAGAGATCCCATGATTTTAGTTTCTAAGTTACTGAAGCTGTAAAATCATTTAAAGAATATGTATTTAGAAGTATATTTTGTCCAGAATCGTGTGATTTCTCACTTTGTAAGGTGGAAATTGGCTCTATGCAATTTCTTTTTTTTTTTTCTGAGATGGAGTCTTAGTCTGTCGCCCAGGCTAGAGTACAGTGGCACAATCTCGGCTCACTGAAACCTCTGCCTCCAAGGTTCAAGCGATTCTCCTGCCTCAGCCTCCCGAGTAGGTGGAACTACAGGCACCTGCCACCACACCCGGCAAAATTTTCGTATTTTCAGTAGAGACGGGGTTTCGCCATGTTGGCCAGACTGGTCTCAAACTCCTGACCTCAAGGGATCCACCCACCTCAGCCTCCCAAAATGCTGGGATTATAGGTGTGAGCCACTGTGCCCAGCCAAATTCACCTATATTTAATATTCTATAGGTATATACATCTTTTCTCTTCAGCTTTTTTTTCTTCTTGGAGCTTTTCCATGCCTTTCCTTTTTCTTTTTACATTGTCTGTTTTTATCACATTTTTAACATCTTCCAGCATTTGAAGCATCCCATCTAAAAACTCACTGTTGGGGGCCCTCCATTTTCCTTTTCCCATCCAAGTGACAGCTCCCTAGGCCTGGAGTGAAGCCACTGTCCACAGTGCTCCCGTGCTGCGTCCCTGGGTTTACTCCAGGGTGTCCTGAATTTCAGGTCTGGTTCTTTCTTTATTTGACTCCCTTGTTTTGTTTGCCAACGGTTTCAGTTAACTTTTCGAGAAATGGTGCCTGCAAGGTAAATTATCCGAGTCCTCATTTGTTCGAAAAATGTCTTTAGTCTGTTCTCAAGTTTGGTTAACAATTTTGCAAGGACGGAATTCTGAGTTGAAATACTTTTTACCCCTCATAATTTCTTGGAGCTTTTAGATTCTTTTTTTCTTCTTCTTTTTTTTTTTTTTTTTTGGTCTTAAAGTTCTGAAATTTCACACTGAGGGTCCGAGGTGTGGGTCTTTTTACTTCATCTTGCTGTTAAGACTTTAATCTTAAAGAATAAGGTCTCCTGACTGGGCGCAGTGGCTCAAGCCTGTAATCCCAGCACTTTGGGAGGCCGAGGCAGGCGGATCATGAGGTCAAGACATCGAGACCAACCTGGCCAATATGCTGAAACCCCATCTGTACTCAAAAATATAAAAAAATTAGCTGGGCATGGTGGCGTGCGCCTGTAGTCCCAGCTACATGGGAGGCTGAGGCAGGATAATCACTTGAACCCGGGAGGTGGAGGTTGCAGTGAGCCGAGATTGGACCGCTGCACTCCAGCCTGGGTGACAGAGTGAGGCTCTGTCTCAAAAAATAATAATAATAAGGTCTCCTGTAAGCTCTGGGCATTTTTTTCTAATATCCTTTGATAGTATCTTTGATAAGTTCCTGCTTCCATGTTTTCAGCTCTCTCTTTAAAGCACAAGTGTTATTTGGATGTTGGAACTCTGGGACCAGTCTCCCAGAGAATTTACCTTTTATCTTGTATTTTTTTAATTGCATGTGTGTTTTGGGTATTTCTTAAATTCTGTTATCTGATTTTTTTGTTTTAACAGTTGTATATCTTTTTTTTTTTTTTTTTTTTGAGACGGAGTTTCGATCTTGTTGCCCAGGCTGGAGTGCAATGGCGCGATCTCGGCTCACTGAAACGTCTGCCTCCCAGGTTCAAGCGATTCTTCTGCCTCAGCCTCCCAAGTACCTGGGATTACAGGCATGTGCCACCATGCTGGCTAATTTTGTATTTTTAGTTGAGATGGGGTTTCACCATGTTGGTCAGGCTGGTCTCGAACTCCTGACCTCCAGTGATCCACCTGTCTCAGCTTCCCAAAGTGTGGGATTACAGGCATGAGCCTCCGTGCCCGGCCAACAGTTGTATATCTTAAGAGAATTTCAATCCTTCTTTACAGATCTCTGAACTCTTCTTCCTTCATAGATTATGTTACTTTCTATGGATGCAATATCTTATACTTCTCTAAGGTTCCTAATAATAATTTTTTTTAATGTGCTTCATTGGCTGAACGCAGGACTGTTGGGACTGTGGATTCTGGCCCTTCCTTGATGCAGGGCTAGAAAGAGGAAGGGATCTTAGGGCTCGCTCCTCTGGAGAGGACTTGTCAGTTTGATCATACTGACCTTTCCTTTTTTGCTGTCCTTTTTATTTAACTGTTGGAGACTCACATGTGCCTGTCTATACTTAACGAGGCTGGAGTGGGGACGGTCACTGGATGTCTTCACACTGGGACAAGAGGAGCTGGTCTTCAAACCTGGGGCCTGCACAAGTGAGGGGGGATGTTCTGTGGGAATCAGCGAAGTCCTTTGTTCTGTCTGTTGAAACCCCTGCCTTCAGGTTCCCTGCTGCTGCCTGGGCACCTGGATGTTCTCCCTCTCTTGAGCTCCTTGGGAATCTCAGCCCCTGCCCCACACCCCAGCTCCCTGCCAGACACCCCATCCCCATGGGCTGCACTTGCGTCCTGACTGCACAATGTGGACATAGTGCTCATGGCTTTCCCTTTCTCTTGGAAAGACAATGTGTAATCTATTGCTGTACTATGATGGATGGAACCAGAATGTCCAAACTGGTGCTTGAACATTATTTCTTCTCTCCAGAATGTCTGTAAGATCTGCATGAAAGAAGAAATAGCAGAAAGCAGGCACATGGTCAGGAAGGTCCCTTTGACCTAAGGCGGCCCTGGGCAGCTGGGCACCAGGCTAGGTGGTCACTCTGCTGTACAGGAAGGACCACGTGAGCCTCACCCCGAGGCCTGTTGTTCTGTGTCTTTAGATCAGGGCTATCTTATTGCTTGTTTTACAGCCTAATAGACTCAGGGCAGGAAAAAATCCTGCCTTTTCAGGCCACAGCTCTCCTAAATGTCCACCCAGAATTGACCAAATCCACAGTAGCTTGTCTAAGAGCGGGTGATGTTCTGAGATACGCTCTGGAAAGTCACCGGGAGTGGAAACTAGTGATAGCTTATACCTCAGTGGCATCTTGGTAACCTTGGTAGGAGGTAACAGTGGAAACCACCAAGGGCTGGTGGCCGAGCACTCCGTGAACCAGCCACAAGAGGAGACTGAGGGCTCCTAGCACATTCTTCTGCACCAGCAGGGCGGAGCAAGCTGCAGACTCTGACTCTGGCACTGAAGGCACATGAGGTCTGTGATGACAGCAGCGTTTAAAGTCAGCAGAATGCAACCGCATCTTGGTCTCTGGAAGCCTGGAAAGGCTGTTGAGATCGATGGTTGCGACAGTTCCTTCCTCAGAGAGGGAGACTGAGGCCCTGGGACCGTGAATCTGGTTCACGTGGCCCGGGCTGGTGGGGCCGCAGGCTGCATCTGCTTTGAGGTCTTGGTTGCGTCACACGTGGGCTGTGCTCCTTTCTCCTGCCAGTGTGCTGTGGAATCTCATTACATGCAGGGTTTGCTGGCCCCCCCAGTGGCTATCCCCAGAGCGTGCAGTTGGAGGAGGGTCTGGGCACAAGCGGTGGACAGACAGAGCTACGGGTGGGCAGCTTTCTGGTGACACAGCCCCCACTGCAAGCTCCTGAATTCATCCTCACCCAGAGGTAAGCCCTCAAGAGCCACAGGCCTGGACAATACTTACCACGGGCCACAAGGTATGGTAATGCCCAATTTATAGACTCACCATCCCAGACTGTGCAGATAGGGCCCTTACCTTTGGATTGCTGAAAACTGTAACAGTCCCCCCCGGCCTACATCTACGAAGAAAAGGGTAGTTTTTCTCTCAAAAGAGCACCCCAAAACATCAGAGCAGATGTGGGCATCCCATTTATTGGTCATAATCAGGGTTCACCCTTCCCCCCAAATCACCCTGGACCCCCGCAGCCTCTTGCTAGGGTTTCCTTTTCCCTGAGCAAACACTGTCAGTTTTTGAGCAGAATCAAGATCCCGATTTTCTATTCTGAATTGTAGTTTTAAAGGGACTTGGGGGGTCTGGAACAGCCTCCCTGACACTTGCTGTTGATAGTGTTAGTGCTGTAGACTTCAGAAACAGAAGATGAGCAGGGCCTTCGGGGCCAGCACAGCAGGTGGGATCCTGCAGAGACAGGAGGGATGGAGGAGTGTGGCAGGGTGGCCTGGGGTCCTCTGGTGGGGAGGCGATCACCCCCACCACTCCTGTTCTAGCAGACGCCCCATCTTCTCTACAGGAGGGCCACCAGGAGCAGAGCAGGTCCCGAGGGTGTGGGGTCTCCCTCATCAGGGAGCTGAAACCAGGTTGACTCAAGGCTCGTGCTAGTGAGGGCAGAATTACAGGGGGACAGAGGAGAAAAGGGGGAACGGCCCCTAAATCACATGGTCTGCTTGCTGAAACAGCCAGATTGTGAGAAAATGTACACCACACAGATGGACTCACTTTTCCATTCATGGCTAAGAGCTGACACCAGGCAGAGTCTGCCATGGCCACGGTGTCCCCTGTGTCTTGCCTGACCTCTCCACATGGCCATCTCGACCCCTCCTCTTGCTCCCCCAACTCCCATGCCTCCCCACTCCGATCTGAAGGCCATTCTTCAACCTGAACGTCAGTTCCTTCGTTCAAAGTGGCTTCGTTGCGGTGTGATTGGCTGTACATGTGTAGATGGAGCACCTGAATTTTCTCAGTGTGACTTTCGCATCCACACGAGGCCACCACTGTGATGAAGGTCTTCAGTGTACCCTTCTGCCCTTCGCCTCTCCCTGGCCACCCAGGACCATGGATCTGCTTCTGTCACTAAGGATTAGCTGCATTTTATAGAATTTCACGTAAATATGGTATACTTTCGGGTCTTTGTTTTGGTCTGGTCTGGCTTCCTTCACTCTGCATGACAACTTTGAGAGTCACTGTGTTGTGGATGCATGAACAGTTCATTCCTCTCTGTGGAGCGACGTGCCACGGCATGGATGTGCTGTCGCTTCTTCACCCTCATCCTATGGATGGGGATTTGGGGGCATCACAGATAAGGCTGCTGTGAACATCCTGTATGTGTATAGTCTGCACACCTGCTTTCATTTCTCATGGTGCATGCCCAGGAGAGCCGTGGCCATGTCACGTGCTAGGTATGCGTTGACCTTGCTGAGGAACCACTGACCCTTGCCCTGAGTGACTGTGCCGTGCATCCCTGCTCTCCCTCCTGCTCCCTGAAATCTTGTCTCCACAGCCCAGGCCTGTTCCTCCTTTGAGGTCTCTGTTTCCTCCACATTTCTGCTCACTGGCTCTTCCATGAGCCTGCTCTGAGCCCTCTGTGCAGTTGCCCCTATGACCCACCAGGTGACCCTGCTCTCCGTGTAACATTCCCCTCCTAACACCCTACATACATTACAACCCTGCAGGAAGAGAGTGTTCTGATAAGTCAAGTATTAGAATGGCTCCTGTTGAGGAAGAAAGCACAGCTGGGTGGATTTTGTCACCCAGTGTCCCCTTGAGACAGGGCCTATCCTTACACTGTCTCTTTTCCAGCCCTCTGGAGCTGGCCCCAGCCCCATCTGCCTTCCCCGGCCCTGTGTCTGCCATGGAGCTGAGCCAGGCCCTGCCCTCCAGCCAGGTGAGGCTTCCCTGTGAGCACTAAAGGATTCCCTCTTTACTCCTGGATCTGCAGCTCATGGTGCTGAGGAGGGTTCAGCTCGTGCCACTGGAGGGAATACACCAGGCAAAGATGAACAAGGGACAAGGATGATTTGTGGCTAGACATTACTGGACTGGGAGCTGGGGTGAGGGATGCTGTGGGGCAATGTTCCCTCCTGAGCCCAGACTTGGAGGGGTCTTCCCAAGGTCAGGAGGTGCCCAGGTGGGAAGGCCGATCTTGAGCCTGGAAAGGAAGCCTCTGTGTTTAACATTGTGTTTTCTTCCAGGTGCAGTGTTCCAACAGCCAGGCCTCTGGTGATGCCTTCTGGGGAGCCAGGATGCTCCTTGAGTTTTCAGGGAGCAGCCTGGGCTGAACTATCCTCAGCAGCCAGGTGGCACCCCAGGAGGAGCAGGTGTGGATGGTCTGGCTGGTCAACACAAGGAGTTGCAGAGCTTCATCCTGAATACAAAATGAAGGTCCCTAGAGTTCCCCTGGGGGCTCTGCTGAAAAGCATTGATTCTTTCCCACTGCCATGTTTGAATAGTTTGGTTGGCAATTCCCTGTAGTTGAGAAATGTTCATGGGATCAGAAGTCAAAGGTGTCCCACTCAGGCAGCTCTGGATCAGTCAGGCTCCGGGGCACTTGTGGGCAGAGAAGGCCATTCTAGAGAGGGGAGTGTTCCGCTGCTGGCTGCCTTGCCATCTGCCCATGCACAAGGCCAGACTTCTCCACCAAGTTAACTGAGTGAGGTATGAGGAGTGTCCTGAGATTTCTGTGTGTAGGGACTTCGAGTACTGGGAGGCAGACCTGTCTGTGAATGGCCCAGGCAGGGCAGAGTAGGCTGGGTTTTCCCTTCAGGTTGTAATTCACTGTGTCTATGACACAAATGTTGTCAATTAAAGTTTAATGTTTTGAACTCCCTTGTATTCACTTAACCATGTATCCTGGGCATCTGTCCATGCCAAAGTACAGAGATGAACATCAGCCTTTCCACCCGGGGCCAGCGTTTCATGATGTGGGTGTACATTAACCATGCAGCAGTGTCCGACAGATGGACATCTGGATGGTTTCTAGTGTCTGTTTTATATGCAGCATTTGGGTGGGCAACCCTGTCCTCTGCTCTTTGCCCTTCACCTGGTTATTATTAGGATAAATTCCTGGAAGCTGAATTTCTGGGTCGGTTATGGTAGCCCTAGGTGTGGACTGTGGGTTTTGGAGTGTCTGTGACTGACCTTGTGCTCACCTGGCCACGTGCCCATCTCAGGGGAGAGCCACAAGTGGTCTGGGCTGAGGTCAATAGCCCTTAACCCAGAGAATTCAGACTCTGGCTCTGCTCTCAGGAGCTCCCAGGCTGCTCTGTGAGAGACAGGAGCACAAATACCAACCTTCCTGTGGGGTCATGGGTGGAACAGGAGGAGGAGCCATGGCTGGGAGATCTGACAGTGGGGGTCGGGGGAACAGGAGAATCTTGACGGAGGTTGGAGGAGGGTATTGTGATAGGAAGGGAATGGGGTAGTGTGGCAAAGAGAACAGGAGCTTTGGTATCTGGCGACCATTGCATTGCTCACCTGTGGCCCCATGCATCCCTGGCAATCCCCAGGCCTGGAGAAGCAGGAGGGCACTGGGACCAGCTTCCCAGCCATCCTGAGTTTGAAGAATGTGCTGCCAGCAGGGTGGTGTGGAGTGGGGGGCACAGCTGCTTGCCTACCTGTCGCAGGAGAACCGGCCCCCATGTTCCCCACAGGCCGGCTCCCCCAGACTCAGAGGGCAGAAGCAGCGGCAGTGACTACTGTGCCTTGGGCTGCTATGGGAGGGCCTTTGGCCCTCCCAGGAAACACACAGAGCCTGGGCCTAACCCAGCCCTGGGCTGGGGCCTTTCCTGCAACCAGCAGGGCCCAGAGACCCAGCAAAGAGGCACTGGGTGCTAGCTGGTCACAGCCAGAGGCCCAGGCTGCACAAGGATCTCCAGGGCATGTTGTTCCCTCCTGTCTTCAGCAGGTCTGTCCTGAACGTTCTAGAGTCCTGACTCAGCTGTATCATGTCCATTCTAGAGAAAATGGACTCAAGTCTCTGGAGCCAGCCCTTGGCTAGGACTGGACCTCCTGAAAGGGGATCCCTAGCAGTGGCTGCAGGTACTGCCAGGATGGAAGCTGGAGGCTCCTCACTGTCTCTGTTCACCTGTGAGGAGGAGCTGCTACCCACAGGCCCTTCCTTCCCGTCTCCTTTCTGGCTTTATCCCTGGCCTCTGTGACAATGGCATGTGGCCCCACAGCCTGTTCTGCCCTCACCCCATTAAAGGACCAGCTTGAGTCCAGTGGACACAGGTGAGGCACCATAACCAAGTGGTGTGACCCCTTTCTGTGCCTTCCTGAGGCACCTGTCTAGAGAATGAAGGGACATAATGGCTGTTCCAGTGGATTGACGGCTGGGAGGAGGGGCCAAGAGAGGTATGAGGGGTGGGGTTTGACCAGCCCTGGGCTTTCTGGACTCCAGGGACAGCAAGGTGGGGGCTCAGGGCAGCTCCAGTGACAGCAAGGTAGAGGCTCAGGTGCAGCCCCAGGGACAGCAAGGTAGAGGCTCAGGACAGTCCCAGGGACAGCGGGGTGGAGGCTTAGGTGCAGCCCCAGGGATAGCGGGGTGGAAGCTAAAACAGCCCCAGGAGACAGAACTGATACCAGGACTTCCAGACAGAGTGGAAATGACCACCCAATAGCAGTGGTGGCCCATGAAGAGCCCTACTTCCCTGACTCGCCCTCTCGGGTGGGCTTGGGAGGCAGCTGTGGTCTGGAGAGAGTGGTGGATGGAGCATGCCTGTGTTCCTTTCCTAGGGCTGCTGTAACAAAGCACCACAAACCGAGAGGCTTAGAGCAATGGAGATTTGTCGTCTCCGAGTTCGGAAATCCAGGAGACCGAGTCATGCTCTCTCTGAAGAGTGGGAAGGATCGCCCCCAGGCCTCTCCCCAGTTCTGCTTGTTTCTTGGCTTGTGACATCGAAGCTTCAGTCTTACAAGCCTTCCTCCTTGTATGCATGTCTGTGTCCAAATTCCCCCTTTTTTATAAGGACACAATCATAGTGGATTAAGGCTGGTTCTAATTACTTCATCTCACATTTATCATCTGCAAAGACCCTATTTCCATAGAAGGCCACATTCACAGCTACTGGGGGTCAGTACTTGAACATATGAATTTGGGGGATATAATTCAATCCCAGCAGTGTCTCTGTCTCTGCCGGTGATCTCCACATCCCTGCTGGTGCCAGGTAACCATGGCCCCTCCCAGGGTGCCCCATCCTTGTACCTGGTGCTCCAGGCAGTTCACCGGAGGGCCTAACTGCTGGATTTGGGGCTGGCATTGGGATCCCTTGCCCAGTAAAGGCTGGACTCAGACTGTTCTGGGGTTGAGGTGCTGGTGTTTTGAAGGCAGGAAAAACCAGAGGCTGGTCCTTCTCTGGATGCTGAGCCACAGCAGGGGACCTCTCCTGGGGGCTCCCATGCCTCCTGTGGCGTAGGCAGAAAGTATTTACAGTCCCAGGCCCCCAAAGGCAAAAGCCCCTTCTGACTCAGATGGCATCCCTCCCACTCTGCTTGCCTGCAGAGCCCCTGAGGTTTTCCGGGGGACCTCAGTGGAGCTGAATCATCAGGGTTGAGGCAGGCCCTAGAGTTGATCTTTAGCATACAGAGAGTGGAAGGGGTGTGGATGGCAGCGAGGTGCAGGTGGCCTCAGTTCTAACTAAATATTACAATACTAGCATGATTCCACTTCCTGGAGCTGACCTCTGGGGAGCCCCAGGCTGGTGTATTTATGATAGGGTCTGTGTGGCTCATGAGGCTTCACGCGGAGCCTGAGCCATCTCATGACCAGACAAGCGCCCCCACAGCTGGGTGACCTCTCCTGTGTGGCCTGGACACAGGTTCTTACGACTCACAAATTTGAGTGGCACCTGGAGACTGGGTTCTGGGCTGGAACCTGAATGTGAAGCCACTTGGAGGCTGTGTGATTGCAGGTGAATCATTCAGTCACCTGAGCCTGGCCCTCCCCTCTGCAAAAGGAACTAGCCGTACCTAGCAGATTGCCGTGAGTCACCTGAGCAAGACACCTGCATGGTGGTGGTCAGAAAACACTGATTTCTCCTTGTTGAAACGGGACAACCCTGGGAGATCATGTGCTGAGGTATGAATTACAGCAAAGCAAGTTTCAGAAGACCCCGTGTGCCCTAAGGAGGCATTGCTGATCACTCGGTGTCTGTGACGGCATCAGAGAGAAGGTGACCTGGACCTGGAATGACGAAACGGCCACAGGTTTAGGAGCTGGCAGATGGTGTGGCTGGAGCACATGTCTGAAATGTGGTTGGCCAGGCCCAGGCAGCACTGGGCTGTGGAGGGGCTTAAACGCGAGGCTAAGAGGGCTCACCCTGGTGAGGGAATGCTGCGGACTAGATTTTTTTATTGAGGTAAAATTTACACATAAAATTAACTTTTAAAAATGTACACTTCTGTGACATTTAGTTCATGTACAACATTGTGCAGCCACCACCTCTTCGTTCCAAGATAGCTTTATCACTCCAAAGGACATCCTCTCTCCATTAAGCAGCTGTCACACATTCCATCCTCCCTCCGACCCCTGACAGCCTGCTGTCTCTTTGGATTTACCCATTATGGGTATTTCATATAAGTGGTATCATACATTATGTGACCTTTTTGTATCCAGCTTCTTTCTACACATTGTTTTTATCTTTGTTGAGATGGAGTCTTGCTCTGCTGCCCAGACTGGACTTGAACTCTGAGGCTCAAGCGACCTCCCACCTCAACCTCCCAAGTAGCTGGGATTAAGGTGTGTGGCCCTGTGCTGGGTTCTCAGCACAATGTTTTTCCTCCATATTGTAGCAAGGGTCAGCCACAGCAGCTTTGCCATTTTACAGCGGTGTTCACGTTTCTCCACTTCTTTGTCAGCACTTGTTTCTGGTTTGCTTTTAAAATAATAGCCATTCTGATGGGTATGGAATGTTATCTCATTATATTTTTGATTTATATTTCCATGATGGCTAGTTATGTTGAGCATTGTTTCATATGCTATTTGCATATCTTATTTACAGAAAAGTCTCTTCATTTTGATCTTGGGCTTTTTGTTGTTGGGTTGTAAGGGTTCTTTATATATTCCGGATACTAGACCCTCATCAGGTATATATTTTACAGTGTCTTTTCTCCCATATTCACTTTTTTTTTTTTTTTTGAGACAGAGTTCATCTGTCGCCTAGGCTGGAGTGCAGTGGGTGAGATCTGGGCTCACTGTAAGCTCCGCCTCCCAGGTTCACACCCATCTCCCACCTCAGCCCTCGTATAGCTGGGACTACAGGGCAGTGCCCACCACCATGCCTGCTAATTTTTGTATTTTATAGAGACGTGTTGCTCACCATGTTAGCCAGATGGTCTCAATCTCCTGACTCCGCCATCTGCCCGCCTACCTCCCAGTTGGGATTACAGGCGCAGCCACCGCGACCTGGCCTTTTTTTTTGAGACGGAATCTTGCTTTGCTCTGTCACTCACAGTGCAGTGGCATGATCTTGGCTGACTGCAGCCTCCACTTGTGCCTTCAAGTATTTCCTGTCTCTCAGCTTCTGGAGTAGCTGGGATTACAGGTACATGCCACCGCACTCAGCTAATTTTTTTTTTTTTTTTTTTTTTTTTTTGTATTTTTAGTAGAGATGGGGTTTTGCCAAGTCGTCCAGGCTGGTCTCGCACTCCTGACCTCAAGTGATCTTCCCACCTTGGCCTCCCAAAGTGCTGGGATTACAGGCATGAGCCACCGCACCCAGCCTCTTTTCACTTTCTTGATAGTGTCCATTGATGTCAAAAGATTTCAATTTTGATGAAGTCCAATTTATCTATTTTTAATTTTGTTTCCCATGCTTCTAGTGTCACATCCAAGAAATCATTGCCAAATCCAATGCCAACAAGTAGATGAAAAGATTTTCAACATAACTAGCCATTAGGAACATGAAAATCAAAACCACAGTGAGATACCATTTCATACCCATTAAAGTGGATATTATAAAAAATATGTAGGCCAGGTGCAGTGGTTCAAGCCTGTAATCCCAGCACTTTGGGAGGTCAAGGCGAGTGGATCACTTGAGGACACGAGTTTGAGACTAGCCTGGCCTGGCCAAGATGGTGAAACCCCGTCTCAACTAAAAATACAAAAAAAATAGCCGGACATGGTGGCACACGCCTGTAATCCCAGCTACTCAGGAGGCTGAGGAAGGAGAATCACTTGAACCTAGGAGGCGGAGCTTGCAGTGAGCTGAGATGGTGCCACTGCACTCCAGCCTGGGTGACAGAGTGAAATTCCATTTCAAAAAACAACAAATAACTATCTGGGTGTAGTGGCATGCACCTGTAGTTCCAGCTACCCAGAAAGCTGGGGTGGAAGGATCCCTTGAGCCCAGGAGGCTGGGGCTGCAGTGAGCCATGATCATGCCTATGAAATGAGAGACAAACATAAACTAATTAATATTGGCAAGTATGTGGAAAAATTGTAAGCCTTGGGCACTGCTGGTGGAATGTAAAATGATAGTTGCACAATAATGGGAATGTACTTCATGCCACTGAAGTGTACACTTAAAAATAGTTAAAATGGTAAATTTTCTTATTTTATATATATGTTTATAATATATATAAAATCACACACAAAACTCTTCCTTGGAACTGGTCCTGAAATAATTTCATGTGTGATGAAAGAAGACCCTTCTCTCCTGGGGTGATAAGTGGCCTTTTTGTTCATGCTGGCATTATACATCCCAGGCTCTTCCACACACACCCAGCATGATTTCACCAAGCAGAGGGAGTACGTTCTCCAAAGGCCCATTTGTGCCTGTTTCTATCATTATATCCTATTCCATTTAACTCACTCCCTGCCCTCTGCAAACCACCATCAATCACAGATATGTTTGCCATCTCTGTAGTTTCTGCTCTTCTGTAACACCATAGAAATAGGGTCATACAGCCTTTTCACACTGGCCTCTCTCACTTAACAATATCCCTATCAGATTCATCCATGTCCTGCATGGCCTCACAGTTTGCTCTTGTGAACAGGATTCCATTGCATGGATGTACCCCCAGCCTAGTGATTCATTCAACTATTGAAGGTTATCCTGACTCCTTAAAGTATTTGTCTGTTATGAAAAGAGCTGCTGTACAGAAGTACATGCTGGGTTTTGTTTAGATCAGACTCCTACGTTTTCAAAGCAGTTATCTATATATCTAGGAGTGTGATTGTTGGCTCATATTGTGAAGCTTTGTTTAGCTTTGAGGAAAAGTCTAACTGTCTTCCAAAGTGGCTATACTATTATGCATTGCACCAGCAATGAATGATAGTTTCTGTTGCAATTGCAAATTTACTTTTTAGATCGTAGTCACTTTCATAGATGTGCACTGCTCTCATTGTTGTTTTATTTTGCTTTTCCCTCATGACAAGTGTCATTGAGCATTATTTGGTATGCTTATTTGCCATCCGTATATCTTCTTTGGAAAGTATATATTTGGATTTGCCCCCATTTTTAATTGGGTTGTCTTCTTGTTCAATTTTAGGTTTTTTGGTACATTTGGCATACACTTTTTCAGATTTTTTTGAATGATTTTTTTCATTACAAATTCCAATTATTCCTATACATTATTTCTAATATATAGGAAATCACTTGACTTTTGTCTATTGGCCTTTTATTATCTCTATCCATTCCAATTAAGGCATGGAATGGTGGGCTCTATTTCATTTTCCAAAACTATGGCATGGAAAATCGTAAGATTGAATTTCAGGGGTTCACTGGGACTGCAAGAGGGGGCACATGGCCATCACGAAACAGGAAGCACTGACCATCCGAGACTGTGCGTAGGTATTAGGAAGGGGTGCAAACACACACCTTGTCTAGCCTGCTTGCAGCACCTGCATTCTGCTCACAGACCTCTGGGCTGAATCCAGAGGACCAGACCTTCCCTCTACTCAGGACCTGGGGATCCTTGGGGCTGCATCACAGTAAAGACCAGAGCTGCCTTCTCCTCAGGACTGACCTGGGGACCCTTGGCAGGGGGGAATCCACAGTGACAAACCTTCCTTCTCCTCAGCACCCAGAGACCCCCGAGGGGCACTTCACAGTGATGACCAGAATTTACTTCATCTCAGGACCAACCTGGGGGGTGCATCACACTGAGAACCAGAGCTTCCTTCTCCACTGGCCAACCTGGGGACCACTGTGGGGCACAACCACAACGAAGACCGGAGTTTGTTTCTCTTCAAGATTGACCTAGAGACCCTCGTGGGGCACATCCACAGTGAGGTTCTGAGCTTCCTTCTCCTCAGGTCCAACCTGGGGACCCCTGGGAGGTAGATCATAGCGATGACCAGAGTATCCTCCTCAGGACTGATCCGGGGACCCCTGGGGGCTGTGTCCACAGTGAGGAACAGAGCTTCCTTCTCCTCAGGACCTGGGGACCTCTGGGTGGGGGTACATCACACTGAGCACCGGAACTTCCTTCTCAGGACCAACCTGAGGACCACTGGTGGGGGATGCAACCACAGTGAGGACTAAAGCTTCCTTTTCCTCCCAACCTGCGGAGCCCCCAGGGGGTACATCACAGTGAGATCCAGAGCTTACATATCTGAAGACTCCTGTGGATACACCCACAGCATTTTCCAGACCCATCTGGGGAGATGTCACCTCACCTTTGGGATACATGGGGGCCACAGGAGGAAAAGATGAGGAAAAGCGGGGCCTGCACCCTGAGTGCTGGGGAGGGAGCTTTGCTGTGTGTTTTACTTTGTCCTGTAATATTTGAACACGATTTATTTTAGGAAATCATACTTCTATTGAGGTTTCCACTAGTCATCTTTATAGCAAGCCAAACTACTTTTTATACATGTGTGTTTGTTTCTGGGGAGAAATCCTGGTACAAAAAAGGGAGAAACACTGAGACAACACACTAGAACAGTCCAGGTCAAAGCTGGGGATGAACAAGCACCTGTGGGGCCACCCTGGATCCCAACAGGGAAGGGCAAATGTGCACCCTATGTACTTGCTTTTATCAATTTTTTCCTGACGGAGTCTCACTCTGCCGCCCAGGCTGGAGTGCAATGGCACAATCTCGGCTCACTGCAACCTCTGCCTCTCCAGTTCAAGCAATTCTCCTGAGTAGCTGGGATTACAGGTGTGTGCCACCACAGCTGGCTAATTTTTGTATTTTTAGTAGAGACGGGGTTTCACCCTATTGGCCAGGCTGGTCTCGAACTTCTGACCTCAAGACATCAATCTGCCTCAGCCTCACAAAGTGCTGAAATTACAGGCATGAGCCACCATGCCCAGCCTTTTTATTATTATTTTTATTTATTTATTTATTTATTTATTTATTTATTTATTTTTTGAGATGGAGTCTCGCTCTGTCGCCCAGGCTGGAGTGCAGTGGTGCGATCTTGGCTCACTGCAACCTCCACCTTCCCGGGTTCATGCCATTCTCCTGTCTCAGCCTCCCGCCCAGCCTTTTTATTAATGTTTTAATGGTGTTTCTAACAAGCAGTTGAAACAATATTGAAAATTAAAGAATAGACATGTTAAAACTTTCAACTTTAAGTTTAAATATATCATTTATACCAAAATCAGAATTTATTTAAGATTTATGGCTGGGTGCAGTGCCTCACGCCTGTAGTCCTAGCACTTTGGGAGGCCAAGGCAGGTGGACTGCTTGAGCCCAGGAGTTTGAAACCAGACTGAAAAACATGGCAAACCCCATCTCTACAATCAATCAATTAATCAATAATTCTACCTGGCCCTTTAGCAAAGAATTAAGAAAAATAAGTAAAGGCTGGTGGCTCACGCCTGTAATCCCAGCACTTTGGGAGGCTAAGGAGGGCAGATCACGAGGTCAGGAGTTTGAGACCACCTGGCCAACATAGTGAAACCCCATCTCTACTAAAAATACAAAAAATTAGCCAGGCGTGGTGACAGGTGCTTGTAAGCCAGCTACTTGGGAGGCTTAGGCAGGGGAATCGCTTGAACCTGGGAGGAGGAGGTTGCAGTGAGCCAAGATGACGCCACTGCACTCTAGCCCAAGCGACAGTACAAGCCTCCATCTCAAAAATAAATAAATACACAAAATTTGCCAGGTATGGTGGCACTTGCCTGTGGGTCCCAGATACTCCAGAGGCTGAGGTGGGAGGATTACCTGAGCCAGGGGAGGTTGAGGCTACAGTGCGCCATGATCACACCACTGCATTCCAGCCTGGGCAACAGAGTGACTCTGTCTCAAAAAAAAAAAAAAAAAATTACTTTGTGGCTTTAACAGATGTTAACTCATCATTTTTCCTTCTTTTCCTGAGAAAGTCACAGTTAATTGGTTCTATAGCTATACTCGTGCATAAAAGATTGTTTTACAAACACTGACATCATACATTAGAAATATATTAGGCCAGGTGCAGTAGCTCATGCCTGTAATCCTCAGTTTGGGAGGCTGATGGGAGCAGATCACGAGGGTCGAGACCACCTGGCCAACATGGTGAAACCCCATCTCTACTAAAAATACAAAAATTAGCTGGGCGTAGTGGTGCACATCTGTAGTCCCAGCTACTCAGGAGGCTGAGGCAGGAGAGTCACTTGAGCCTGGGAGGCGGAGGTTGCAGTGAGCCAAGATTGTGCCACTGCACTCCAGCCTGGCAACAGAGTGAGACTCCATCTCAGAAAAATATATAAAATAAAATTGATATTATGCCATAAAATTAATTGAAGTCAACCCTTTTTTTCCCCCAGGCTTGACCATTTTAAATAAAACCAATTTCTTAAAGGTTAGTTAACACTCAGCTGTGAACCTGTATGACCCTGGGGACTTTTCCAATGGGCGCTCTCGAAGCAGTATTCTAAGCTTTTCTATGCTAATTTTTTAATACTTTCCTTCAAGGTCCTAACATGTGTATTTGTACTAGGAAATCAACCATTTCCTCTAGGTTTCCACTTTGATGCAGTAGGTTTCTCTTATTTGACTTTTAATTTTTCCTTTTTCTAGATTTTACACAATTCTTTTTTAGGGGCAGGGTCTCACTCTGTTGCCCAAGCTAGAGTGCAGTGCTGCAATCACAGCTCACTGCACCCTCAACCTCCCAGGCCCATGTGATCCTCCCACCTCAGCCTCTCGCATAGCTGGGACTACAGACACATGCCACCACACCCAGCTAATTTTTTATTTTTTTGTAGAGATAGGGTCTTGCAATGTTGCCCAGACGATCTCAAACTCCGAGGCTGAAACAATCTTCCCACTTCAGCCTCCCAAAGTGCTGGGATTACATAAAATTGTTAATCCTATGTACTTTTGCTAATTTTTGTCAACGATATTTTAAAAGTATACTTACCTTGTTTTCAATTGACATAATTGTCATGTTTGACAAAATCTTTCATGACACAATGACAATCTTAAATGATGTGACATTAATTTCTGCTTAGTAAGATGTCTTTTGCAGGACACAGTGGTATTATTTAAGACACACACATACACACACACACAGGGACCTCCAAATCCATGGGCTCTATATTCATGGATTCAACCAACCTTGGCTCAATGATATTTGAAAAACAAATAAATAATTAACAACAATGAAAACATAAATACCAATACAGTATAAGAACTATTTACATATAGCATTTACATTGGATTAGGTACTATCGGTAGGGATGATTTAAAGTATACAGAACAATGTGCATAGAAAATATGCAAATACTGGCCAGGCTGGTGGCTCACGCCTATAATCTCAGCACTTTGGAAGGCCGAGGTGGGTGGATCACGAGGTCAGGAGTTCAAGACCAGCCTGGCCAACATGGTGAAACCCCATCTCTACTAAAAATACAAAAATTAGCTGAGCATGGTGGCACATGCCTGTAATTCCAGCTACTTGGGAGGCTGAGGCAGGAGAATCGCTTGAACCCAGGAGGCGGAGGTTGCAGTGAGCCAAGACCGTGCCACTGCACTCCAGCCTGGCAACAGAGTGAGACTCCATCTCAAAAACACACACACACACACACACACACACAATGCAAATACTATGCCATATAAGGAACCTGAGCATCCATGTGGTTGGGGGGTGGGTCCTGGAACTAATCCTCCATGGATGCTGAGTGACAATGGCATACTTGCTATTCTACTGGCAGTTCTAAACATTTGTTTGTGGTTTATTTTGGGTTTCCTAATTACACAATTGCATCTCCAATTCATGGCAGTTTTGTTTCTGCACCCATCCCTAATTCCTTACACTCCTTGTTTTCACACATTGGCTAGATGTTACTCATTTCATAAAAGTGATGCACACTCTTGTAATTTTGTTTTGTTTTTTACAGACAGGGTCTCACTTTGTTGCCCAGGATGGAGTACAAGGGGCATGCTCATAGCTCACTGTAGCCTTGAACTACTGGACTCAAGCTAACCTCCTGCCTCAGCCTCCTCAGTAGCTGGGACTACAGGCACATGTCACTACATCTGGCTAATCTTTTTTTTGAGATGGAGTCTTGCTCTGTCGCCCAGGCTGGAGTGCAGTGGCACAATCTTGGCTCACTGCAACTTCCACCTCCTGGGTTCAAGCAATTCTCCTGCCTCAGCCTCCCAAGTTTATGGGATTACAGGCACATGCCACCTCACCTGGCTGAGTTTTGTATTTTTAGTAGAGACAGGGTTTCACCATGTTAGCCAGGCTGGTCTTGAAATCCTGACCTCAAGTGATTTGTCCACCTTGGCTTCCCAAAGTGCTGGGATTATAGGTGTGAGCCACGGTGCCTGGCCACACCTGGCTAATCTTTTTAAAAAGTTTTTGTACAGACAGGGTCTCCCTATGTTGGCCAGGCTGGTGTCAAACTCCTGGGCTCCAGCAATCCTCCAGCCTCAGCCTCCCCAAGTGCTGGGCTTACAGGGATGAGGAACTGCACCTGGCTAATTTTACTTTAAATGAAATCTTTCTACTATTTTATCATTAGGTATGACTTGTGTTTTCAGAACGTATGTTCCAAACATGTGTTTTGGAACATATATTCCCTACCAAGTTACAGGAATTTTTATTCCCAATTTAATAGTATTTGAAAGTCATCTATGGGTATTAAATTCCATCAAGTGATTTATCAGCATATACTGAGACAATCCCTATGAGTTTTATCTGGTAATGAAGTTAATTAAAATATTTTCTAATATTAAATCTTCCAAACCTACTCTCTTATTTTTTGAGACAGGGTCTCGCTCTGTCACCTAGGGTGGAGTAGTGGTACGATCTTGGCTCACTGCAACTTCCGCTTCCTGGATTCAACTGATTCTCTTGCCCCAGCCTCCCAAGTAGCTGGGATTATAGGCACCTGTTACCATCCTGCTATTTTTTTGTATTTTTAGTAGACAGGGGTTTCACCATGTTGGCCAGGCTGGTCTCAAACTCCTGACCTCAAATGATCCACTCACCTTGGCCTCCTAAAGTGTTGGGATTACTGCCGTGAGCCACCACACCCAGCCCAAACATACTACTTTGTTTCCATTAAGATCAGGTTCAGCCCAATTTAACAGAACCAACTCCCCTCCAATCCCAAAGAGAAAAGGTGTCTTAAGATAGTTCATTTCTCTTTCATGTAAAAGATACCAAGATGTAGGTAGTCTAAAGCTGGCAAAATAGCATCCTGTTTATCAGAGTCACATCACTTTTTCTGCTATACATTCCAGCAGATGGCCTAAATCTTCAGGATGAGTTTAAGTGCTATGATAATTGCTGAATCTCCTACACCATCGGAGATTAAATAATGCAGATAAAAAAGAAAAAATGTTAAAAGGCACAAAGGGACTTTCCCCAGTTGTCTGCTTACCTTTTTAAGGGACCTTCCCATTAGATCTTCTCAACAACTTCCATTATTCAAAACTTAGTAGCATGGCCACACTTAGCAGTAAAGACAGTAAAAAAAAAATAATATATATACATATGCAGTATATATACACACACACATACATACACACACACTGCCACCATACATGGCTAATTTTTGTATTTTTAGTAGAGATGATTTCACTGTGTTGGCCAGGCTGGTCTCGAACTCCTGACCTCAGGTGATCCGCCCACTTCAGCCTCCCAAAGTGCTGGGATTACAGGTGTGAGCCACTGTGCCTGGCCCTATCTCTCTCTTTTTAAGTGGGCACACTGCCATTATAAATAATAGTGATTCTGCTGGTAATGAACAAAGGAAGTTGGATCCACTAATAGTCTGTTAAACCTAATAATATCATGACTTTCTTGTTGTTAGCTATACATTGCTTTGCTATAATTCCACTTAGAATTTTTAAATCTATGTTTACAAATATGGTTTGCAAGTCATTTTTTCTCCTAAATTCCTATTTGATGGGGAAGTTGTAAAATACTGGGGTTATCTTTTCCTTGGATTTTTCTTGTAACTAATAATTATTCCTGAAAAGTCTCTGGAATGTCTTTTTTTTTTTTTCTGGGACTGGGGTAGAAAGAGTAGGTAGATTTACAAACCAGTGACTCAATTTCTATTTTGTAAAATTTTCATTTCATTAAACAGTATTAAGTCCTAATCAAGTATTATTCTTTCCCACAGTATCTGAGTGCTGTCCTCAATAATGTCAACACTTCTGGCTTCTACCAAGCAAGGCTGCATGTAGACTAGCAACAAACTAAAATCTAACCCTAGGTAGTAGTAAGCTGAATATAAATTTTCTCTTATGAATTTATTCTGTCTTCTTTGGTACATCAATAATAATATACACCTTTACAGTATTTCCCAGATTGGGGGATACACTTTAGCAAATATCTGCAATTATTTGTTTATGTAAGATTTCTCTTCCCTTCTGTGAATCATCATTCTTCACCCAAGGTATCTTGAGGTTGGATTCTGTATAAGCAGAACACAACAATAGTTAGGTATTCAGAAACCATTAAAATTCCTCACCTTCAAGGATGAAAATTTCTCTGGGCAAGAGACAGGGTTCCCTCCTCTAATAGAGTACAAGGCAGAAGGTGTTTCAGAAATATTTGCAGTGTTGAATCCTCATATTCCTCCAAGATAGCCCTAATCTAACTGCCAGGGTCGCACTATTCACAGATTAATGCCCACTCACCTAACAAACCTGATGAGGTAGTGAATAAAACTAATTTTGTGAGTAAGCAACTGGCAGAATTTTTCACCACTCTGACTCTATAGCTACACATAACTAAGTAGTATCACTGACGACACGCAATTTTAAATTGAAGTTTTAAGATCATTATATACATGGGTATCAAAAGTAGTCCCTCTTGACCACACTCCAGAATTGTTTAAATTTTTTCAGTGACAACTTATCCATTTCCCCAGAGCCTCAGTGAGCACATGATGCCAACAATTCATTTCATGACTTCATAGCATAGGCCAAGTTTCTGCTGTGGAATATAAATGGAGACTTGAAGGACTTCCATCCTGTCTTGGGAAACAGCCGTTTCCAAATATCCACATATCCTTGCAAGCTTCTGCCTACACCTCTCTCTACCACCCATTTCTGAAGCAGTCTGATTTAGTAAGCTGTATGCAACAGATACACAATGGCTAATGCAATCCAACAAGGAATGTATTAAAAGCACACCCAATAGCTCAAAATAAAAGACAAGTGAACAAAGTTAAGAAAATGACAGTAACAAAAGCTGTTCTAGGAACCTCTACTGAAATAGCTACTTATTACATCAAGATGCCACCATAGAACAAAAGCTCATGTTGCTTTTTCTGAACCTGAAAAACCTGTTAACCATGTACAGTTCTGAGCCTCAGCTGACAACAGTGCTCATGCCAAGTCCCTGGCAGGGCATCTTGAATGGTGGTTCCATCATGACTGCATATACTGTGAGGGAATGTTTCTCTAAGAGGAAATCAAGATGTTCTAACCGGTGACGGTAGAATACATTCCAGGCTACACAAACACATGAAGTGTGCCTTATATTGATTATTATAACTAAAGACGTTGCTGCCAAGGCTGCTTCCAAAGGGCAGAAGATACACAAGAAAATGTTTGCAGTGTGGAAATGCATTTTTACTAAGTCATTCTAGTAACAAGTTGTATTTGGTAAGCCACAAAGAAACAATGTTGGTATGCAGAGTAGAAATCTCTGGAAGATATTTAATTTTGTCTCACATACGGCATTCACAAGTAAAATGCCAAACTGCCAAATTCATATTATGTAGTACACATAGGAAGATATCTAAATGTCCCTGCAGGCTCTGGTATGTAACTTCTTCTTGTTAACCTCCTTACTAGATTCACTTGTACAATGAAATAATCTGTATCTTCTTTATAATTTACTCAAATCTTTTCCTGAAAATTTGGAACACCTGGAATAAAATTTCTCTTAAAATGATTCCAAAAGGAAATCATTCTTCAAAATTAATATTAAAATATAATAATAGGTTGGGGGTTTTTTTTGGGAATGAAGCTTCTGATATAAGGTGAGGTTAACAGTCCAGCTGTGGCTTATGTGGTATATTCATAGATGTTCACTCCTATATTTTTTCCCTAGGGGTCTGTCATTTCCAGATTTAAACTTTCCCTTACAGCATGGTTCCTCCAAGGTATATGCTTCCGATACATAAAATGTTTGTACTTTTGTTAATTCTGCTATTCATTAGTTCAATAATTTCTCTCATTAAAATCCTGTAAACTATGAATTTCAAAGAAGTCTATTCTATATTCATCTGGTTCATGAAGTTTCCTCTTTGTGAATCTTATGTTAATAAATGACTTTACAACATTTGTTTAACATGGTTCCTCACCTGTATGAACTTTTTAAAAAAGGTATGACTTGCTGCTGAGAATTTTCAGAGTGGTTACTAAATTCAGTTTTCTGTGTATTTTCTACTATTTTTTCTGCATGTAAAGAACAGCTTTCTGTAGATGCCTTTCCATATGCTGTGTATTCATGAAGTTTCTATTCAGTATGAGTTTTCTGGAAGATGACAAGATGATTCCACTTACAGAGTTTCTCTTTATATATGACTTTGTGATTTCTTGTGAATTCACTTTCTGGAGTTTCATAAAATTATCAATGTTTGTCATCTACATGAGTTCTCTGATGCATAATGAGCTGTGACTTCCAACAAAAGGCTTTCCCACACTCAGTGCACTTACAAGGCTTTTCTCCTGTATGTGTTCTCTGATGTGCACTGAGAATTGATTTTTGAGAGAAGGTTTTCCCACATTCATTGCACCCATAGGGTTTCTCTCCTGAATGAGTTCTCTGATGTACAATGAGCTGAGAATTCCTAATGAAGGCTTTTCCACACTCACTGCATTCATATGGTTTCTCTCTTGTGTGCATTCTCTGGTGTACAAGAAGGCGTAGCTTCCCACTGAAGGATTTCTCACATTGACTGCATTTATAAGGGTTTACCCTTGCATGAGTTCGCTCATGTACAATGAGTAGTGACTTCCAAATGAAGGCTTTCCCACATTCATTACATTCATATGGTTTCTCACCTGAATGAGTTCTCATGTGTATAATTAGGTATGACTTGCTGCTAAAAGCTTTCCCACATTCACTGCACCCATAAGGCTTTTCCCCCACATGAGTTCGCTGATGTGAAATGAGCTGGTCTTTCCTATTAAAGGCTTTTCCACATTCACTGCATTCATAGGGATTTTCTCCAGTGTGAATTCTCTGATGCACAATGAGTTGTGAATTGAAACTAAAGGATTTCCCGCATTCCCTGCACTCATGTGGTTTCTCTCCTGTATGAGTTCTCGTATGTATAATAAGGTATGACTTGCTCCTGAAGGCTTTCCCACACTCACTGCATCCATATGGTTTTACTCCTGTGTGACTTCTCTGATGTACAATGAGCTGGGACTTCAAACTAAAGGTTTTTTCACATTGACTGCATCCATAGGGCTTTACTCCAGTGTGCACTCCTTGATGTACAATGAGCTGCGATTTGAATGTAAAGGCTTTTCCACATTCATTACAACCATAGGGTTTCTCTCCTGTATGAGTTCTCTGATGTACAATCAGGTTTGACTTTGTATTAAAGGCTTTCGGACACTCACTACATTCAAATGGTTTCTCCCCTGTATGAGTTCTCTGGTGTATAATAAGCTGTGACTTTAAACCAAAAGCTTTTCCACAGTCGGTGCATTCATAAGGCTTCTCTCCTGCATGAGTTCTCTGGTGTGAAATAAGCTGGTATTTCCGACTGAAGGCTTTCCCACATTCGTGGCATTCATAGGGGTTCTCTCCTGTATGAATCCTCTGATGTATAATGAGCTGTGATTTAAAACTGAAGGCTTTCCCACAATCGTTGCATTCATGGAGTTTTTCTCCTGTATGAGTCCTTGTATGTATAATAAGGTAAGACTTGCTCCTGAAGGCTTTGCCGCATTCGTTGCATACATAAGGTTTCATTCCTGTGTGACTTCTCTGATGTACAATGAGCTGTGATTTCAAACTGAATGCTTTCCCACACTGAATACACCCATAGGGCTTTACTCCTGTGTGAATCCCCTGATGTACAATGAGCTGTGATTTGAATGTAAAGGCTTTTCCACAATCACTACAAACATAAGGTTTCTCCCCTGTATGGGTTCTCTGATGTACCATAAGGTTTGACTTTGTATTAAAGGCTTTCTGACATTCATTGCATTCATATGGTTTCTCTCCTGTATGAATTCTTTCATGTATAATGAGCTGTGATTTTAAACCAAAAGCTTTCCCACATTCATTACACACATATGGTTTCCGTCCTGAATGAGTTTTCTGGTGTGAAACAAGCTGGTCTTTCCTACTGAAGACTTTCCCACATTCACAGCACTCATAGGGATTCTCACCTGTGTGGATTCTCTGATGTATAACAAGTTGTGAATTGAAACTGAATGTTTTCCCACATTCACCACATTCATGCAGTTTCTCTCCTGTATGAATTCTCTGATGTACAATGAGGTATGATTTACTACTGAAGTCTTTCCCACATTCATTACACCCATAGGGTTTCTCTTCTGCATGAGTTCGCTGATGCACTACAAGGTATGACTTGCTGCTGAAGGCTTTCTTACAATAGCTACATCCAAAGGGTTTTTCGCCCATATACACTTGTTGGCACATAAGTTGCGATTTCTTATTGACAGCTTTTCCAGATTCATTACTTTCACAGTATTTTATTCCTATAACACTTTGCTCCTGTTTAGAATGGAAGAATGATTTTCCATGTACCTGAAACCCATTAGGATTTTTTCCAGCATAATTACTAGTGAAATCTATATATTTCAAACCCTTTCCATGCGTGCCACATTTATGAGGTTTTTGTCTTGAAAGATAATTTGTACTAAGAAGACATAGTTTTCCAAACGTAGTGCATTCAAAGCTTTTTGCCGTACTTCCCAGCTTGTCTTTATTTTCCTGATGCCATTCCATAAGATCATCAATTTTCCAGACTGTGTCTAGAAATGAGAACAATTAGTCATATGTTATAAATAACAACATGATTGTAGTATACTAGAAAGTTGCCTATGAAATGCCATATCATGAGGTTTTTTAGTTTCAGATATCAGATCTGAATATAAATAAATTCTCAGGTGTAAAAACACTCAAACTACTGGATACTGAGAAAAATAAAGAAAAACCAAACTGAAGATAGGCATAGTAAACTGATAAGAAGTTAAAAAGTTTTGCATATTGGATAAAGAAGGCAAAATAGGCACAAGGAACAATGAAGATAATATAAAGATGTCATTAGGGATCTATGAACATTAGATTTATTCAAAAAATAATTATTAAATGCCTACTATGTGCCAAAAACTATGCTACCTTCTAAAGAAATGGCAGAGAATAATGCAGATTACTGCCCAGTCCTCCTGGGAATAACATCTCAATACCTAGCAAATGGATAAAAATAAACTGAGAGGGAACATCATTCCCTAACAGGACAAGAAGCAGTTCTTAAAACTATTCAGAGAAATCAAAACCGAAACAAAAAGCTTCCTACAATGTAACAAAAATTAGAATGCCATCAGACTTCTCATTAGGAAAACTAGAGGACAGAAAATAGAGCAATGAGGAATAAAGTCAAAACATTTTCAGATACAGAGGTCTCAATGTTTCTATCACCCTTTTCCAGGAAGCTACTCGAGTTGCTCCAAGAAAAGAAATGACAGAGGATATAGAAAATAAAATCAAAAAGGAGATCCTAGGATAAAAATTGCACAGAAGGTCTTAAGAAAAACTAAGCTACTCTGAAGGAAGTCAGAAAAACTTAGCAGTCAGTATCACTAGCAAGAAAAAAGGAATACAATTAATAATTTGGCTGAAAGTATCAGCCAAGAATATTCGGATACTGAAAGGAGAGTCTGCAGTTAAATATATGATTAATACCGTAATGATAACAAAATTAAACAAGCAAAAACTTAACTACAGAAAAAAATACAAATTTAGAAACAAAAATAAATCACTGTATACTTTCATGATTTACCTATAAACAGAAATTACAGTCATACCAACATAAAAATTGAAGACAGATCTACCCAAAAACATGAAATAACTGTATCAGAATGATGGAGGTATGGGAACACGCAAAGAGACATGTCTCCATCATAAGTGTACATATGGTGGGAAGGTATGGACGGAGAAGAGTGAAAGAGAAGTAAATCACCTTTCTATACTGAGCAATCATTAGGGGAGAAAGCCAAGGTGTAGCAGAATAAGCTGGTTATTTAGAAATATGGAGGCAACTACCACAAGAGTTAAAAAAGACACTGAAGATGTTTTCTCTAGCAGTCATGGAAAAGAATGGGCACAGGGTAGGCAAACAGCTGTTTGATACTGAAGCCATCCTAACTATCAAATCCTATATTTTATCCTTCCATTCCTTCTGCTGCTGGTAACATACCCATCCTGATCTTTGCTTGGTTCCTATAGCTCTGTTTTCATCATTTGAAATCTAATGTATCTTCTCTACAGCATGCTCTTTGTAACAATAATGGCAAAAACAGGATTATACTTGACACCCCAAGGTGGAGTTCAAAGAATTTTAAAAATCAGGGAATACCAAACCCAGTAACTAAAAGACAGGCTTCTTTTTTTTTCTTTAGATGGAATCTCACTCTGTCACCAGGCTGGAGGGCAGTGGTGTGATGTAGGCTCACTACAATCTCCACCTCCCAGGTTCAAGCAATTCTCCTGACTCAGCCTCCCGAGTAGCTGGGATTACAGGCATGCATCACCACATCCAGCTAATTTTTGTATTTTTAGTAGAGATGGGGTTTCACCATGTTGGCCAGGATGGTCTTGATCTCTTGACCTCATGATCCACCTGCCTCAGCCTCCCAAAGTGCTGGGATTACAGGCATGAGCCAGAGTGTCTGGCCTTTTTTTTTTTTTTTTTTAAAGAGACAGGGTTTGCCAGGCGCAGTGGCTCATGTCTGTAATCCCAACGCCTTGGGAGGCCGAGGCGGGCAGATCACCTGAGGTCAGGAGTTCGAGACCAGCCTGACCAACATGGTGAAACCCTGTCTAAAAACACAAAAATCAGCCAGGTGTGGTGGCACGTACCTGTAATCCCTGCTACTCAGGTGAGGCAGGAGAATCGCTGGAACCTGGGAGGTGGAGGATGCAGTGAGCCAAGACTGCACCACTGCACTCCAGCCTAGGCAACAGACCAAGACTCCATCTCAAAACAAAACAAAACAAAACAAAACAAGAGACTGGATCCCTCTCTGTCACCCAGATTCAAGTGCAGTGGTGCAATCATTGCTCACTGCATCTTCAACCTCCCAGACTCAATTGATCCTCCCACTTCAACATCCCAAGTAACTGGGACCACTGGCAACAGCCATCATGACCAGCTAATTTTAAAAATTTTTGGTAAAGCTGGGGTTTCACTATATTGCCCAAGCTGGTCTTAAGCTCTTGGCCTCAAGTGATCCTCCTACCTTGGCCTCCCAAACTGCTGGGATCACAGACAAATGCCACTGCACCCGGCCCAGGCATTCTAAAGCTTGAAAATTATTTAAATATGATTCAAGACCATATTAAATATGGTTCCTGGCTGTGGTCCAAAGGCAATCACTGGGAACCCAAATAAACACCAAGAGAATTGAGATTCTGAAGCTACAGAAAAGCAGTATCCCCAGTGACCATCTTGAGTTTAATCACAGATGATTATGGAAAAGGAAATTATGCTTGCAGAGCAGAAACAAAGGTTCCTCAGGTAGCTTATTTCACTGCCACAGAAAGAAATCCTGACAAAGCCTACAGTGTAAACCAGTGGCTACCATGTGGTGTTCACTGCTGCTGCCCTCCTGGAACTGGGGGACCCTAGACTTGATCTCTGGAGCTGCCCTCTACCTCAGGACTTTTTGTGATGTGTAATAATAAATCACTTCTTAAATTAGTTGGTCTGGGATTGACCAACAACTGCAGCTGAAGCAATCCTAGTAATGGGAACAAGGATCCTAGACTTGTTGATTTATGCTAGTACAAGCTAGTGATAGAATAAATGGGGTGTTCAGGGAAACATATCTGACAGATAGACACCTGGGAAGAAGGGTGTGACAGGTGCTGCCTGGCCAAGGAAGAGTAAAATGAATACACTGCTAGCTTGATCCAGTGGAGCTGCTGCCCAGTTCCTGGCAGGCACTTTTTGTGATGTGTAATACATAACCATCACTTACTGTAAATGTAGCTTGAGTCTGGGATGTGAGGACCAATTTCAATCTGCAGTCTGAAGCAATCCTAGTAATACAAGGACTAACTGTTGATTTATGCTGTCAAGCTAGTGATAGAATAAATGGGGTGTTCAGGGAAACATATCTGACAGTAACACCGAAGATGATTAGTATAAAAAGAGTAAAATGAATAAATTTAGCTAAGTACAACAATCCAGACATGACAATATTGAGACCTCTTTTGATGAGTGGGAATGTGAGACAGACTGAGGTGTTTTGAAACAGACCTCTTTATTACACTAGGAACAAGTATATGCTAACAGACTGTACCAAAACTAGTAAGGGAGCCCTGCACAGAAAGGAAATTCAAGCTGACTTATCCAGTGTTAGGAAAAAACCCTTAAAATGGAAGAAACAGCAGGATGAACAAAAAGAAAGATGAAAAGAAGGTGGTATGTAGGTGGCTATGGAGCAGTGGGAGAGACAATTTCAGTTTCTGAAAACGAGGCCAGGGAGTGGTACAAGGAAGATGCCAGTGAATCAATCTAAACCAGGACCAAAGGGCAGATAAAAGACCATTGTGGCTATCAATTACCAGTAGAGGAAAAGAGCTTAAATCTTCCGAATGGAAGCTGTTAAGGTCTGAATGTGTCCCCTCTAAAATTCATGTTGAACCTTAATCCCCATTGTGGTGGTATTAAGAGAAGACAAAGTCCTGCCCTAATGAATGGATTAGTGGTTTCTAAAAGGGCTTGAGGGAACGATCTTAGGCCTGTCTTGCCCCTTCCTGTCCCCCAGTGTTCCTCACCTCCAGAGGATGCAGCAACAAGGAGTCATCTTGGAAGCACAGAGCAGGCCCTCACCAGACACCAAACCTGCCAGCACCTTGGCTTTGGACTTTCCAGCCTTCAAAACTGTGAGAAATAAATTTCTGTGCTTTATAAAATTACCTAGTCTGTAGTATTTTATTATAGCAACACAAATGGACTCAGACAGAAGTCTTCTTTTTTGAGATGAGATCTCGCTATCACCCAGGCCAGAGTCTAGTGGCACAATCATAGTTCACTGCAGCATCAACTTCCTGGGCTCAAGCAATCCTCCTACCTCAGCCTCCCAAGGAGCTGGGACAACAGGTGCACACCACCATGCTCAGCTAATATGTGAGCCTTTTAAAAGTTACACTATATGAGGGAAATGAAGAATAAAGACCCCTTGGATTCAGAAGAGCAAGAGAAGCCCAGGAGAACATGAAGGGAAAAAGTGCTTGGTCATGCAGCACAAGAGCAGGATCAACAGGTGTCACTGCAGGATCATGGACACTATCAAATGACAAAGGAATGTGCTCAGAAGGTACAGAGTGATTAATGTTAAAGCCATTAGCAAGGCTGGGCGCGGTGGCTGATGCCTGTAATCCTAGCACTTTGAAAGGCTGAGGTGGGTGGATCATGAAGTCAGGAGATCAAGACCATCCTGGCTAACATGGTGAAACCCTGCCTCTACTAAAAAGACAAAAAATTAGCCAGGCTTGGTGGCGGGCGCCTGTAGTTCCAGCTACTCGGAAGGCTGAGGCAGGAGAATGGCGTGAACCCGGGAGGCAGAGTTTGCAGTGAGCCCAGATCGTGCCACTGCACTCCAGCCTGGGCGACAGAGTGACACTCCGTCTCAAAAAAAAAAAAAAAAAAAGGCCATTAGCATAGAGAAGCATAAAAGTGGTAGAATCTACTAACAGGTTTCAAAAAGAAGGAAGATGGGACTGTGGCTGTTGAATTTATGTGTAAGGAATTTAAACGTAATTTTCAAACTACAGAAAGGAAAGAGAAGGAGTATGAGAGTCACATCAAGTGAAGGAAAGAGGAAAGGTTTGCTAAAATGCATAATGAAGTGAGTCTATCACCAAGACAGAGTAAGGAGGGAAATAAGGACGCCAACCAGAAGATTACGAGTGGATGGTAAGGCTGGGCGTGGTGGCTCATGCCTGTAATCCCAGCACTTCAGGAGGCTGAGGCAGGCAAATCACTTGAGGTCAGGAGTTCGAGACCAGCCTGGCCAACATGGCGAAATCCCGTCTCAACTAAAAATACAAAAATTAGCTGGGCATGGTGGCGCACAACTGTAATCCCAGCTACTCAGGAGGCTGACGCAGAAGAACTGCTTGAACCCAGGAGGCAGAGGATGCAGCGAGCCGAGATCATGTCACTACACTCCAACCTGGGAAACAGAGTGAAACTCTGTCTCAAAAAAAAAAAAAGAGCGCATGGTATTACGTGAGGCACAGTACAAACAAGAGGAGCACATCACATTAGAATTCATGCTAATTCTGAATATAAGAGGAAAAGATTTGTCTCCATCACTCACTTGGACAGGACTGATTTGGAATTTGGGCCTGCACCACACACAGCTCTTCTCCTTGTTCCAACTTGAAGATGATATCAGGTTTGGTGTGTTGATACCCTATAAACAGAAAATCACAGACAACCTGGAACAAACAGGTTGGGATTCAGAGATTCTGAAGAATGGGGAAGATTTGGTTTGGAGGTAGCAAGATGAAGCTGCCTTGTTGCAATTTGGCAAAGTAAAGACCATTCAACTGGCATACTCTGCTGCCAACAGGGAACTAAGAAAATCTGGCCTTAAAATCTAAGTCCAAAATCACTAAGTATTTCACAGAAGGCCTCCAGTTTTCAGCAACCAAGAAGAAGCCTGGAGATCAAGCACACACCTCCTCAGGGAGGCAGCACTTACCTAGGGACACCAGGTTGCTATAGTTCTCCAACATCACATTCCTGTACAGGCACTTCTGTGCTGGGTCTAGCAGCTGCCACTCCTCCCAGGTAAAATCCACAAACACATCCATGAATGACAATGGTCCCTGAAATACAATACTCTCATCCAATCTCAAGTTATTTTACTAGGTTTGTGGAAAACTAGCTGCTTAGGGTGTCTATTACTGATGTTCAACTTTGTGAGAACAAAAATTGTACTGAAAACATGCATCAATGTGCATTAAATCAGTCATCTTTCTTTTTTTTTTTTCGTTGAGACGGAGTCTTGCTCTGTTGCTCAGCCTGGAGTGCAGTGGTGTGATCTTGGCTCACTACAAGCTCCGCCTCCCGGGTTCACGCCATTCTCCTGCCTCAGCCTCCTTAGTAGCTGGGACTACAGGTGCCCACCACCACACCTGGCTAATTTTTTGTATTTTTAGTAGAGATGGGGTTTCACCGTGTTAGCCAGGATGGTCTCGATCTCCTGACCTCATTATCTGCCCGCCTGGGCCTCCCACAATGCTGGGATTACAGGTGTGAACCACCGCGCCTGGCCGTAAATCAGTCATCTTTCATTTAACATTTGACAACTAGATAAACTCTCTTTAACAAATGCAATAAACTCTCTTTAAAGTTTTCAGCTATCCTAGAAACCATCTATACAAGGGTTCTCAGACATGGGACATTCAGTACTAAAGGCAGGACAGTCAGACAAAGAAGTTCGAATGATCACTCCTACATCTGCAATACAGTTACCGACCTCTGGGTGCCGGGAATATAAAAATGAATGAAATAGAGTCCTGCCCCCAAGAAGCATTCAGCACTGCACAAGGAAGGAAAGCTACATATGCAAATGCAACTGGAAATCAACGAAGTTAAAATAAAAGAACACAGATTACAACATGGGCACAAAGGAAGAAGTAAGCAATGCTATTTGACAGGGTCAGGTGGAATCTGTGAAAGGGTACTATAGGTACCTAGAAGAAAAGACACATTAAAACTTTATGGACTAAAAAGGTAACTGCCGTAAGTAGCAGCCACTCTGTGGGATAAAAGACCTAGACATGAAAATATACAGATGGTAAATGAGCATACAAGGCATGCTCAATGCCATATGTCATTAGGGAATTGCAAATCTAGACAAAAGTAAGACACCACTACACATCTACGAGAATGGATAAAATCCAAAAAACTGACCACCAAATGCTGGAGAGGATGTGGAGCAACAGGAACTCTTATTCATTGCTGGTGGGAATGAAAAGTGGCAGAGTCTCTTTGGAAGCCAGTTTGGCAACTTCTCACAAATCTAAACAGTCTTATCATATAATCCAGCAACTACGCCCTAGGTATTTATACAAATGAAATGAAAACTTACGTTAAAACAAAAAGAGAAGACACACATGGCAAGTATCATATATGAAAAGAAGTTATCATTACTGAACCCACAGACATGAAAAGACAAACTACTCTATGCACATAAATTTGGTAAGTTAGATGAAAAGGACATATTCCTTGGAAGACACAAATTACCAAACTTACTCAAGAACAGATAAACGGGCCAGGATGGCTCATGCCGGTAATCCCAGCACTTTGGGAGGCCAAGGCAGGCAGATCACGAAGTCAGGAGAACAAGACTATCCTGGCTAACACAGTAAAACCCCGTCTCTACTAAAACTACAAAAAAGTAGCTGGGCATGGTGGCACACACCTGTAGTCCTAGCTACTCAGGAGGCTAAGGCAGGAGACTCACTTGAACCCGGGAAGCAGAGGTTACAGTCAGCCAAGATCGTGCTACTGTATTCCAGCCTAGGCGACAGAGTGAGACACCATCTCAAAACAACAAACAAACAAACAAATAGATAAGCTTAATTAATAATTATATATCTATTAAAGGAATAAAATTTGGGCCAGGCGCAGTGGTTCACACCTGTAATCCCAGCACTTTGGGAGGCCGAGACGGGTGCATCACGAGGTCAGGAGATCGAGACCATCCTGGCTAACACAGTGAAACCCCATCTCTACTAAAAATATAAAAAATTAGCCAGGCATGGTGGTGGGCACCTGTAGTCCCAGCTACTCAGGAGGCTGAGGCAGGAGAATGGCGTGAATTTGGGAGGCGGAGCTTGCAGTGAGCCAAGATGGTGCCACTGCACTCCAGCCTGGGTGACAGAGTGAGACTCCATCTCAAAAAAAAGAAAAAAAAACGAAATAAAATTTGCAGTTAACATTATACAGATTGGAAAGAAACAAAACTGTCCTTTTTTACAGACAGAGTAAGAAGGAAACTGACGATGTCAACAAAAAGATTAAGATGACATGACTGTTTACAAAGAAAATACCAAAAAATCTAAGAAAGTTCCTAGAACTAACTAGTGAATGTAGCAAGGTCACAGGATACATGGTCAATACATAAAAGTTGGCTATATGTCTATATAACAGCAATAAATCATTTTATTCTGTAATTAAGAAACTGGCTGGTGCCATGGCTCACACCTGTAATCCCAGCATTTTAGGAGGCCGAGGGAGGTGGATCACTTGAGGTCAGGAGTTTGAAACCAGCCTGGCCAACATGGCGAAACCCTGTCTCTACTAAAAATACAAAAATTAGCCGGGTGTGGTAGTGCGCACCTGTAGTCCCAGCTACTCAGGAGGCTGAGGCGGGAGAACTGCTTGAACCCAGGAGGCGGAGGGTGCAGTGAGCCCAGATCATGCCACTGCACTCCAGCCTGAGTGACGGAGCAAGACTCCTCAAAAAAAAAAAAAAAAAAAAATTTAAGATACTGATACTGTTTACAACAGCAACAACGAAACAGAAAGAACTTACATATAAATCTAAAATATCTGTGTAGGATCTGTATGCTCAAAACTATAAACACTGACTTTTAAAAATCAAAGATCTAAATAATGGGGGGACCCTGTGTTCATGGATTTGAACTCAATCCCAAACGTACGGTAAATCTAAAAGTTAAAGGTCAGGTAATAAAGTAACAAAAAAAAAGATTTTTATGAGCTTAGGATAAGAAAAAAATAGGACACAAAAGTCATTAGCAATAAAAGAAAAAAATGTGCAATACAGACTCAGTAAAAGAAATACTTGTTCATCAAAAGTAAGCATTAAGAGAGTAAAAAAGCAAGCCAATATTGGAAGTAAAACAAGCACCCCAGGTAAAAATTTGAATATAGGCTTCATATAAAGTTTGTTTTAAACTTTAATGTGCATGAATCACTTAATCTTGTTAAAATGAAGAGTCTTATATTAACAGCATTGAGGTGAACTCTGATATTCTGCATTTCTAACAAGCTTCCAGAACAATACATATTTTGTAAACACACATTTTTTTGAAAACAGGATACAAATAAAACACAAAATAACTTTTTAGGGATGGGGAAGGAGATGGACATTGATGAGGAGGAAATAAGAGAATATACAAATAAAGGCAGAAAGGACCTTACATGAACCAATGATAAAAGGGCCACAGGCCAGGCACAGTGACTCATGACTGTAATCCCAGCACCTTGGGAGACTGAGGCAGGGGGACCGCTTGAGCTCTGGAGTTGATGACCAGCCTGAGCATATAGGGAGACCTTCTCTCTACTAAAAATAAAAAACCTCAGCCAGGCATGGTGGCACTTGCCTGCTGTCCCAGCTACTCAAGAGGCTGAGGCTGGAGGATCACCTGAGCCTGGAGTTTGAGGCTGCAGCGAGTTATGATTGCACCACTGCGCTCCAGTCTGGGCGACAGAGCAGGACCCTGCCACAAAATAAAAAGTTGGGGGGGGGTCTTGACCTGAACTGAGGAGTGATTAACTTAACCCTTTGACCTAAGGATCTCCATCCCTCTCCACACCAAAAAAAAAAAAAAAAAAAAAAAAAAAGAAAACACGAGGAATAAACAAATGAGAAGCTCACCCAGGACGTGGTGATTTTTGGCTGCTCTTGGGAAATAAATAGCCACTCTAGGACTTTCTCCGTTCTGCGACTCTTCCGCTTCTGCCTGGGTGCTCCAGGGAGGTGTTGCAGGCCAAGAGTCCCTTGGCCCAAGACGGATTCCTGACCTTGGAGCTTTCTGATCCTATCCCATGAACTGTTTCGTTCTTGGAGAGGTGGGACCTGTGGACTCAAGAGCAAATTTACTTTAGGGAGCATAATTTACTTCTGGAAAAAGGAAATAGGGGTCACATCACATAAATGTGAGAGAAACACATTAGAAAACAAGGCAGGTTTAACTTCAGGAAATGCAGGGTTAGAGGTAGAAAAGAAATGGCTTCCTGACAAGGCTTAGCACCAAGAGTTCAGGCCGTGTTTTGAGCCCTTCATGACAAAAACAGAGGCAGGGCCCCCAAACAGCAAAGCTACAGAAAGATCCTGGCTCATCCTAGCTCCAAACAGGGACTTCCTGCCACAAACCAAATGGCGTCTTAATAGGCTGGTTTGGAAGGGCAGCGGGAATATAACATTATTATGAGGGAAAAAGGAACCAAATGAGGCTCTGACAGACAATAAAAACATAACCAAAATATCTGACCACATAAAAACTGTTACACAACATTTCACAATGAAGTAAAAGAAATCAGAAAAACGAAACTTTGAGAGGACAGATTTACAAAAAATAAAAGAGCCTAGAAGGTAGATGCTTAGACATCTGGAAAATGTGAAATGAGAAGTATCAGAATAAATTAGGAAATAAAATTCAGAAATGAAGATTAAATTAGGAGGAACACAAAAAAGTAGCAATGACCTAGAAGGCAGCACAGGTGAAAAGTAGGGAAAGCCTAAAAAAAGGGAATAAAAAATTAGAAAAAGAAACAATGAAACGACATGAAAAGGCTGTTCACCGAGGCATTTTTATAACCCAAATATCTATAACTACATAACTGGTTGAAAATGCTATGGCCATCTATACAGCAGTAAACGGTGACAGAGACAAGGAAGACAGAACAACCTCTGTGCACCAGTATTGGTATAATACAATGATCGATACATACTCTGAGTGATGACGACAAGGGGAAGAATACTACATACAGAAAGCTGGCTTTCGTGTTAAAAAAAGAAGGGGCATTGCTAGTATATGTATATGCATGTGTTTGCCATAGAAATGGGATAACATAGTATCTAGTCTTTTGTGTCTGGTTTCTTTCACTTCACATAATGAGGTTTATACTTGTCATAGCACATATCGATAGTTTGTTCCTTTTGTTGCTGAATAGTATTCCATCACATTTCATCATTCACCATTAATGGACATTAAGATTATTCCCTGGAGGCTGGGCATGGTGGCTCATGCCTGTAATCCCAGAAATTTGGGAGGCTGAGGCGGGTGAGTTGCCTGAACTCAGGAGTTCGAGACCAGCCTGGGCAACACAGTAAAACCCCACCTCTACTAAAATACAAAAAAAAAAAAAAAAAAATTAGCCAGGCGTGGCAGCATACACCTGTAATCCCAGCTACTTGGGAGGCTAAGGCAGGAGAATTGCTTGAACCTGGGAAGCAGAGGTTGCAGTGAGTGCCACTGCACTCCAGCCTAGGCAACAGAGCGAGACTCCGTCTCCAAAAAAAAAAAAAAGATTATTCCCTGGAAACCAACAGCTTATCTCTCAGAGCCTTCTCTGGGTACACTGGGCACTACCCACCCACTCTACATTTTGCTCTACATTTCAAGATCGAGGATTCTAGAATCTCTGCCTCTTAAGAAATCCTCAACCTGTATCCAGAGACTAAATAGAGTGCACAGGCCAGGAAAATGCACATAGAGCCAGACTATCTGGTTTTTATTTTTTATTTTTTTTTTTTTGAGACGGAGTCTTGCTCTGTCGCCCAGGCTGGAGTGCAGTGGCGCAAACTCGGCTCACTGCAAGCTCCGCCTCCCGGGTTCACGCCATTCTCCTGCCTCAGCCTCCCGAGTAGCTGGGACTACAGGCGCCCGCCACTGCGCCCGGCTAATTTTTTCTATTTTTAGTAGAGACGGGGTTTCACCATGGTCTCGATCTCCTGACCTTGTGATCCACCCGCCTCGGCCTCCCAAAGTGCTGGGATTACAGGCGTGAGCCACCGCG
This sequence comes from Papio anubis, assembly GCF_008728515.1. Lineage (NCBI taxonomy): Eukaryota > Metazoa > Chordata > Mammalia > Primates > Cercopithecidae > Papio > Papio anubis. The sequence continues at coordinate 127,512,988 of NC_044984.1, read as the reverse complement.
CCTGGCCGACTATCTGGTTTTAAGTCCTGGCCCTACATTGACCAGGGGTGCCACCCGGTCTCCAACTAGCCCTTTCTGGGCCTCAGTATCCTTACCCATCAAAAGGAGAATAACAGTATTCACCACCACCTGGGGCTAGGACTGCTGTGAGGTTTTATTTTTTATTTATTTTTTTGGAGATGGAGTCTTGCTCTGTTGCCCAGGCTGGAGCGTAGTGCCATGATCTCAGCTCACTGCAAACTCCGCCTCCCAGGTTCACGCCATTCTCCTGCCTCAGCCTCCCAAGTAGCTGGGACTACAGGCGCCCGCCACCACGCCCAGCTGATTTTTTTGTATTTTTAGTAGAGATGGGATTTCACCGTGTTAGCCAGGATGGTCTTGATCTCCTGACCTGGTGATCCACCCGCCTCAGCCTCCCAAAGTGCTAGGATTACAGGCGTGAGCCACCGCGCCTGGCCACTGTGAGGTTTTAACGTGGTAATACCTAATAAAAGATTTAGCACAGAACCTCATACGTAGTAGACACTGAGCATTCACATTTGGTTGAAATGGCAAAAAAAAACAAAACAAAAAACCAGGAATACTTAATGAAAATAAACCACACTACAAAATGACAATCACCAAGATGAAAAGCATACGCTGCTTCTTAGAAAAGAGGACTCCACCTTCAAACATCCCCCAACTCTAACTAGTGTCTCCATTTCTACCACACTACACAAAATCCCTGCTACCTCTTGTCTGAACGACTGTAGTCACCTAATCAGTCTCGTTTCTCCCCTTCTGTGTCTACTCTTGTCCACCTACAACCTGTTCTCTACTCAGCACTCAGAAGGGTCTTTGGAAATCCTAAGCAGATCATGTTGCTCCCTTTCTTAGCACCACACCCTCTCCTGGACCCCATGGTTTCCTAGCCTGATCTGGCCTCTGGCCACCTGTGTTCATCTGCTCTCCTCTCTCTCACTCCCTACCCCCAGCCACAAAGACCTTCCTTCCAGGTTACAAAGGCATCAAACTTCTCCTGCCTTACAGCCTTGGCCCTGGCTGTTCCCATCCTGGATGATCTTCTACTTGCTCTTAACAAGGCTGGCTTGCTATTGTAACTCAGACTTAGATGTCACTTCCTTAGTGGGGGCCTTCCCTGACCACCCAAGCTAAAGTAGCCACCAGTCATTTCTTTTTTTGTTGTTTTTGAGACGTATTCTCGCTCTGACACCAGGTTGGAGTGCAGTGGCGCAATCTCGGCTCACTGCAACCTCCGATTCCCGAGGTTCAAGTGATTTTTCTGCCTCAGCCTCCCGTGCAGCTGGGATTACAGGTGCCCAACACCACACCCAGCTAATTTTCATATTTTTAGTAGAGACGGGGTTTCACCATGTTGGTCAGGCTGGTCTCGAACTCCTGACCTCAGGTGATCTGCTCACCTCGGCCTCCTAAAGTGCTGGGATTACAGGCGTGACCCACCACACACAGCCCATCACCACTAAATTCAATTTAGGTTTTTGACTGCTATGGTTTGAATGATTGCATCCCACCAAAATTCATGTTGAAACTTAAGTCCCATTGTGATGGTATTAAGAGGTGGGGCCAATTAGCTGGGTGTAGTGGCATGTGCCTGTAATCCCAGCTCCTCAGGAGGCTGAAGCAAGAGAATCACTCGAACTCGGGAAGCAGAGGTTGTGGTGAGCAGAGATTGCCATTGCACACCAGCCTGGGCGACAGAGTGACTCAGCCTCAAAAAAAAAAAGGGGGGGGGGTGGGGACTTTTAATAGTGATTAAATCATGAGGACTCTCCTTCAGGAATGGGATTAATACCCCTTTAAAAGAGGTTTCAGAGAGCCCTCTGGCCCTTCCATCTCTTTGGCCATGTGAGGACACAGCAGTCTTCTCTTTTTGCCCCCTGCCATCATGTAAGGATGTAGCAAGAAAGTGCCATCTTGAAAGAAGAGAGCAGAGCCAGGTGTGGTGGCTCACACTTGTAATCCCAGCACTTTGGGAGGCCAAGACGGGTGGATCACAAGGTCAGGAGATCGAGGCCATTGTGGCCAACATGGTGAAACGCCGTCTCTACTAAAAATACAAAAAAAAAAAAATTAGCTGGGTGGTGGCGCATATCTGTAGTCCTAGCCATTTGGGAGGCTGAGGCAGGAGAATCACTTGAACCCGGGAGGCGGAGGCTGCAGTGAGCCGAGATTGCACCACTGCACTCCAGCCTGGGGACAGAGAGAGACTCTGTCTCAAAAAAAGAAAAAAGAAAACAGACAGCAGACCTCATCAGATACCATATTTACCAGCACCTTGATCTTCAACTTCTCAGCCTTCAGAATCCTGAGAAAGTAGTATCTGTTATAAGTTGCCCAGTCTGTGATATTTTGTTACAGCAGCACAAACAGACTAAGACAATGATCTAATATTACTTGATCTCCCTCATACATGTCACTTGACAAGCATTTTTGAGGTTTCCTTTTCTTTAAGTGTGAATTACATGTATCTATTTTGTCTCACTTTTCTTGGATTCCATCTCAGTCTCCAACACCTGTTCCCCTGCTTTCTCTTGTCATTTCCCTGACCACTGTCCTCAGTTATCTTCTTATGGTACACATTCTCCCTGAGCTACTTTGGCCACACCTAATTGGTGAAACCTCATCCAGACCTTTCTCTTGAAACACATACCTGCCCACCTGCCCACTAGCAACCTCTACCTAGAAGAGCCAATCCATATAAAACTGAAATCTCCCCCCTCTATCAATCACAATTCTGATAGTCTTCCCTTACTCAGCAAATGGTGACATTCCCAACCAGGCCCACAGAGTACAACTCTAGTTGTCATCCCTGGCTTTTCTGCCTCTGTTACCACTGCACCCAACTAGTTATGAAATCTAATTTCTTCTGCCTCTTTACCACCTTTTTTTTTTTTTTTTTGAGACAGTGTCTTGTTCTGTCGCCCAGGCTGGAGTGCAGTGGCACAATCTCGGCCGATTGCAACCTCTGCCTCCTGGGTTCAAGTGATTCTCCTGTCTCAGCCTCCCGAGTAACTGGGATTACAGGTGTGAGTCACTGCACCCAGCTACCTTCTCTCTTTTCTCAAAACCACTAATTTACTTAAACCCTTATATTCTCTTACCTGCTGCAGACTAGACTGTTCTACCCTCAAACTCTTTGTGAAAACACTTAAATAAGTAAACTCCTTCCCCTATAACATCAGTCCCCAACCACGGACCGGTTTTGTAGAGGACAATTTTGCCATGGACAGGGAGTAAGGGGTGGCAATGGCTTCTGGATGAAACTGTTACACTTCAGATCATCAGGCATTAGTTAAGAGTCCCATAAGGAGTGCGCAACCTAGATCTTTCGCATGTGCAGTTCACAACAGAGTTTGTGCTATGAGAAGTTAATGCAGCCTCTGATTGATAGGAGGCGGGGCTCCGGCAGTCATGCTCACTAACCCGCCACTCACCTCTGATAGGAGGCGGGGCTCAGGCGATCATGCTAACCCGCCACTGGCCTCCTGACATGCACCCCAGTTCCTAACAGGCCACAGACTGGTACTAGTCTGAAGCCTGAGGGTTAGGGACCGCCTGCCCTGTATGATAAAATCCAAGTTTTTAATGGGGTCCTCAAAGCCCTCTATGATCGGAGTCTCCCGCTTCCACCCAGGCTGGAGTGCAGTGGCCGGATCTCAGCTCACTGCAAGCTCCGCCTCCTGGGTTCACGCCATTCTCCTGCCTCAGCCTCCGGAGTAGCTGGGACTACAGGCGCCCGCCACCTCGCCCGGCTAGTTTTTTGTATTTTTTAGTAGAGACGGGGTTTCACCGTGTTAGCCAGGATGGTCTCGATCTCCTGACCTCGTGATCCGCCCGTCTCGGCCTCCCAAAGTGCTGGGATTACAGGCTTGAGCCACCGCGCCCGGCCAAAATCCAAGTTTTTAATGGGGTCCTCAAAGCCCTCTATGATCTTAGGCCTACGGCTCTAGCCTCATTTTTTAATATACACTTCTACTATCACCATTAAACTCTACCTTTCAGCAACCCTTAAGTGCCCAAAGTTCACCATATGAGGTCATTTCAAGCCTAATTTGCATGTTACTTCTTTTTCCCAGGCTGGTTTTAATCCTTTGTCTACTTTAGGTATGTCATCTTTCAAACCCAAGTTTAAGACTCTCTGAATCATTGAAGCATCTGGGAGTAAGGGGTTAGGGGGTGTCCTTACTTCCAGAATTGATTCATTCCTGCATGCCCCCGTGTATTTCCACAGCCTGCTCCCAGAGCACTCATTAACTTGTCATTGTGTCTTTCTTATCCACCATTCCTAGACCACTGTTCTTCAAGACAGGGATAATGAGCAACCCATCTTTAGATTTTTAGCACCTGCCCCAGGGTCCAGCAAACAAAATAAAATAAACAAAAATGTTGAACAAGTGAATAAAAAAGTCTGTAATTTCCAAAATAAGGTTCAAAGATCCCAGATACAGAAGACCCTCAGTAAATGCAGGCTGAAAAAACTGAAAGATAGGTTAGTATCCCTTGTTTAACTCAAACGTTCAACGTACAAAGTTGTCAGAAAAGAGACTGAGGAAAGGAGGAAAAAAGGAAGTCGGATTAACATGCTCTAAACGACAATCCAGTTGCCTAAAAGAGCGGTGGGGTGAGAAAGCTCCCCGCACATTCAGACTTTGGAGTAGATGGAGTGCGCGCACGTTGGCATTCAGGGAGAGCTTTTCAAGAATGAAAGAAGGCCGGGCAAGGTGGCTCACGCCTGTAATCCCAGCACTTTGGGAGGCCGAGACGGGCGGATCACAAGGTCAGGAGATCGAGACCATCCTGGCTAACACGGTGAAACCCCGTCTCTACTAAAAATACAAAAAAATTAGCCGGGCGCAGTGGCGGGCGCCTGTAGTCCCAGCTACTCCGGAGGCTGAGGCAGGAGAATGGCGTGAACCCGGGAGGCGGAGCTTGCAGTGAGCCGAGATCGCGCCACTGCACTCCAGCCTGGGCCACAGAGTCCGTCTCAAAAAAAAAACCAAAAAACAAAAAAAAAGAATGAAAGAAAACCCCTACTCACCCAAATAGAGGCTGTTCGGACCCTGGTGGCCATCCCTACGGTCACTTTTGTGTGCTTCGCTGGAGGTGACAGGACGCAAGGGATACTAGAAGAGAGAGCACAGTGAAGAAAGCGGTCTCCCGGCAGTCCCCAAACCCAGGTGGGTCCGAGGCACCAGGGCTGCCTGCCATTCTCGGAGCTGAGGCTCCTTCCCGCCCACAGCCACGGGATTCACCATCTCCACCCCCTCACCAACACACAGGTTAGGGTCAGGCAACAGCCCCGGGTCTGCAGCAGGAGAGAGTTAAGGCAGATTAGTTCTGTCCCGTCCCGCCGCCTTGGAACTGGAGGAATTCCGCGCCTCCGGCTCCTCCAAACCCTGAAGGGGCGGCAGGATAGAGTCCGGGGTGCTGCCTCCACCTCCGAATCTGCAGCCAGAAGGGTTCGCAACCACTCCAGACACGGGTGACCCGGTGACCACGACGGGTGATGAACGCTACCTGCGGAACAAGGCTCTCACCGTGGGCGCAGAGCAATGGCGGCCGTTACGTGTGTCGCACAGGAATTGCGTCATTGAGAGTCGAAGGCGAAAAACTACAACTCCCAGAGGCCTCTGCGAGGAGTTACTCCGGCACCGGAGGGCCCCGGCCAAGGGCCACCGGGAGGGGGCGTGCTAAAGTGACCTGACAGCTCAGGCCCTCCTGGCCCAGTCCCTGAGCTCCCATACTTGGGAGTTTTAAATTATAAAGAGAATCAAAATACTTGACACCAACTGCTCAACGGTTAGAGGGATGTAAATTAGGTTACAAGTATTCTAGCCCATGCTTTACTGAAATGGTAAAAGGCTTATTTTGCTTCACACTTTAATAACAAAGATTCATAAAATTCCCATTACATGTTAACATAAATAATATTTTAATGAAAATTACATATATTTTACAAAAGAAAAAATTTAGTAAGGAGTGGCTTCGTTTTATGTTTAAGTCTTTTCTGACTTACTAGAAAGCTGGATTCTCATATCTGCTTCTATGTTTAATCTGTTGCATATGTTGTTTTTGTTAAAGTATATAAAGATACAAGTCGAACAAGAGATAGGTTTGTTAGTGTACAATCTTAAGCCATGCAGATGAACTTTTTCTACTGTATTACATAAAATCCATTGGTCTACATTGCACTCTGAATGAATTCTTTTATCATGCATGATTTCATAACATCATGCATTGCCCAGTTGGAAAATATCAGTTTAGTGAGCTTTGCAGATCTTGCAAATGTCAACACATTTCATTATACAAAAAGAATTATTAGGCTGGTACAAAAGTAATTGCGGCTTTAATGGCAAAAGATGCAATTACTTACTTTTGCACCAACTGAAAATATCCACTAACATCATTATTGATCTTAAGTATTGGGAAGGGGTGACATTCACAAAGGCAGATACAAGTTTTCTAAAATTCTTTTGTTTTTGGCTTTTAAAAACTTTTATAAATTTATGGGGTACAAGTATAATTTTGTTACATGCATCAATTGTGTAGTAGTGATGTCAAGGCATTTAAGGTATCCATGCCCTATTGTACGTTATATGCATTGTACCATTTAGGTAATTTATCATTGTCCCTGAAACCCCCCAACACCTTTTGAGTCTTCATTGTCTATCATCCCACACTCTTCATCCATGTGTACATATCCTTTAGCTCATACTTAAAGTGAAAACATGTATTTTTCTTTCTGTGCCTGAGTTGTTTCACTGAAGATAGTGGCCACTAGTTCCATCCATGATGCTGCAAAAGACAATTTCATTCTTTCTTATGGCTGAATAGTATTCCATTGTGTATATATAACACTGCAAGCTCCGCCTCCCAGGTTCACGCCATTCTCCCGCCTCAGCCTCCCGAGTAGTTGCGACTACAGGCGCCCACTGATTTTTTTCAAAAAATCAGAGCGCATCTCCCCCTCCAAAGGAACACAGCTCATCGCCAGCAATGGAACAAAGCTGGACAGAGAATGACTTTGACGAGTTGAGAGAAGAAGGCTTCAGTTGATCAAACTTCTCAGAGCTAAAGGAGGAACTATGTACCCAGCGCAAAGAAATTAAAAGCCTTGAAAAAAGAATGGATGAATGGATAACTAGAATAATCAATGCAGAGCAGACCATAAAAGAATTGATAGAGATGAAAACTATGACACGAGAACTACGTGACAAATGCACAAGCTTCAGTAACTGACTTGATCAACTGGAAGAAAGAGTATCAGTGATTGAAAATCAAATGAATGAAATGAAGTGAGAAGAGAAGTGTAGAGAAAAAAGAGTAGAAAGAAATGAACAAAGCCTCCAAGAAATATGGGACTATGTGAAAAGACCAAACCTATGTCTGATTGGGGTGCCTGAAAGTGACAGGGAAAATGCAACCAAGGTGGAAAACACTCTGCAGGATATTATCCTGGAGAACTTCCCCAACCTAGTAAGCCAGGCCTACATTCAAATTCAGGAAATACAGAGAACGCCACAAAGATGCTCCTCGAGAAGAGCAACTCCAAGACACATAATTGTCAGATTCACCAAAGTTGAAATGAAGGAAAAAATATTAAGGGCAGCCAGAGAGAAAGGTCGGGTTACCCACAAAGGGAAGCCCATCAGACTAACAGCAGATCTCTCGGCAGAAACTCTACAAGTCAGAAGAGAGTGTGGGCCAATATTCAACATTCTTAAAGAAAAGAATTTTCAACCCAGAATTTCATATCCAGCCAAACTAAGTTTCATAAGTGAAGGAGAAATAAAATCCTTTGCAGACAAGCAAATGCTTAGAGATTTTGTCACCACCAGGCCTGCCTTACAAGAGATCCTGAAGGAAGCACTAAACATGGAAAGGAACAACCAGTACCAGCCATTGCAAAAACATGCCAAAATGTAAAGACCATCGATGCTAGGAAGAAACTGCATCAACTAACGAGCAAAATAACCAGCCAATATCATAATGACAGGATCAAGTTCACACATAACAATATGAACCTTAAATGTAAATAGGCTAAATGCTCCAATTAAAAGACACAGACTGGCAAATTGGATAAAGAATCAAGACCTATCAGTTTGCTGTATTCAGGAGACCCATCTAACACGCAGAGACACACATAGGCTCAAAATAAAGGGATGGAGGAAGATCTACCAAGCAAATGGAAAACAAAACAAAACAAAAAAGCAGGGGTTGCAATCCTAGTCTCTGATAAAACAGACTTTAAACCATCAAAGATCAAAAGAGACAAAGAAGGCCATTCCATAATGGTAAAGGGATCAATTCAACAGGAAGAGCTAACTATCCTAAATATATATGTACCCAATACAGGAACACCCAGATTCATAAAGCAAGTCCTTAGAGACTTACAAAGAGACTTAGACTCCCATACAATAATAATGGGAGACTTTAACACCCCACTGTCGGCATTAGACAGATCAATGAGACAGAAAGTTAACAAGGATATCCAGGAATTGAACTCAACTCTGCACCAAGTGGACCTAATAGACATCTACAGAACTCTCCACCCCAAATCAACAGAATATACATTCTTGTCAGCACTACATTGCACTTATTCCAAAATTGACCACATAGTTGGAAGTAAAGCACTCCTCAGCAAATGTAAAAGAACAGAAATTATAACAAACTGTCTCTCAGACCACAGTGCAATCAAACTAGAACTCAGGACTAAGAAACTCAATCAAAACCGCTCAACTACATGGAAACTGAACAACCTGCTCCTGAATGACTACTGGGTACATAACGAAATGAAGGCAGAAATAAAGATGTTCTTTGAAACCAATGAGAACAAAGATACAACATACCAGAATCTCTGGGACACATTTAAAGTAGTGTGTAGAGGGAAATTTGTAGCACTAAATGCCCACAAGAGAAAGCAGAAAAGATCTAAAATTGACACCCTAACATCACAATTAAAAGAACTAGAGAAGCAAGAGCGAACACATTCAAAAGCTAGCAGAAGGCAAGAAATAACTAAGAACAGAGCAGAACTGAAGGAGATAGAGACACAAAAAACCCTCCAAAAAATCAATGAATCCAGGAGTTGGTTTTTTGAAAAGATCAACAAAATTGATAGACTGCTAGCAAGACTAATAAAGAAGAAAAGAGAGAAGAATCAAATAGACGCAATAAAAATTGATAAAGGGGATATTACCACCGACCCCACAGAAATACAAACTACCACCAGAGAATACTATAAACACCTCTATGCAAATAAACTAGAAAACCTAAAAGAAATGGACACTTACACTCTCCCAAGACTAAACCAGGAAGAAGTTGAATACCTGAATAGACCAATAGCAGGCTCTGAAATTGAGGCAATAATCAATAGCCTACCAACCAAAAAAAAGTGCAGGACCAGACGGATTCACAGTCGAATTCTACCAGAGGTACAAGGAGGAGCTGGTAGCATTCCTTCTGAAACTATTCCAATCAATAGAAAAAGAGGGAATCCTCCCTAACACATTTTATGAGGCCAACAAAAAAGAGAAGTTTAGACCAATATTCCTGATGAACACCGATGCAAAAATCCTCAATAAAATATTGGCAAACCTAATCCAGCAGCACATCAAAAAGCTTATCCACCATGATCAAGTGGGCTTCATCCCTGGGATGCAAGGCTGGTTCAACATACACAAATCAATAAATGTAATCCAGCATATAAATAGAACCAAAGACAAAAACCACATGATTATCTCAATAGATGCAGAAAAGGCCTTTGACAAAATTCAACAGCCCTTCATGCTAAAAACTCTCAATAAATTTGGTATTGATAGAATGTATCTCAAAATAATAACAGCTATTTATGACAAACCCACAGCCAATATCATACTGAACGGGCAAAAACTGGAAGCATTCCCTTTGAAAACTGGCACAAGACAGGGATACCCTCTCTCACCACTCCTATTCAACATAGTGTTGGAAGTTCTGGCTAGGGCAATCAGGCAAGAGAAAGAAATCAAGGGTATTTAGTTAGGAAAAGATGAAGTCAAATTGTCCCTGTTTGCAGATGACATGATTGTATATTCAGAAAACCCCATCATCTCAGTCCCAAATCTCCTTAAGCTGATAAGCAACTTCAGCAAAGTTTCAGGATACAAAATCAATGTGCAAAAATCACAAGCATTCTTATACACCAGTAACAGACAAACAGAGAGCCAAATCATGAATGAACTCCCATTCACAATAGCTTCAAAGAGAATAAAATACCTAGGAATCCAACTTACAAGGGATGTAAAGGACCTCTTCAAGGAGAACTACAAACCACTGCTCAGTGAAGTAAAAGAGGACACAAACAAATGAAAGAACATAACATGCTCATGGATAGGAAGAATCAATATTGTGAAAATGGCCATACTGCCCGAGGTAATTTATAGATTCAATGCCATCCCCATTAAACTACCAATGACTTTCTTCACAGAATTGGAAAAAAAACTGCTTTAAAGTTCATATGGAACCAAAAAAGACCCCACATTGCCAAGCCAATCCTAAGCCAAAAGAACAAAGCTGGAGGCATCACACTACCTGACTTCAAACTATACTACAAGGCTACAGTAACCAAAACAGCATGGTACTGGTATCAAAACAGAGATATAGACCAACGGAACAGAACAAAGCCCTCAGAAATAATACCACACATCTACAGCCATCTGATCTTTGACAAACCTGACAAACACAAGAAATGGGGAAACAATTCCCTATTTAATAAATGGTTCTGGGAAAATTGGCTAGCCATAAGTAGAAAGCTGAAACTGGATCCTTTCCTTACTCCTTATACGAAAATTAATTCAAGATGGATTAGAGACTTAAATATTAGACCTAAAACCATAAAAACCCTAGAAGAAAACCTAGGTAATACCATTCAGGACACAGGCATGGTCAAGGACTTCATGACTAAAACACCAAAAGCAATGGCAACAAAAGCCAAAATTGACAAATGGGATCTAATTAAACCAAAGAGCTTCTGCACAGCAAAAGAAATTACCATCAGAGTGAACAGGCAACCTACAGAATGGGAGAAAATTTTTGCAATCTACTCATCTGACAAAGGGCTAATATCCAGAACCTACAAAGAACTCAAAAAATTTTACAAGAAAAAAACAACCCCATCAAAAAGTGGGCAAAGGATATGAACAGACGCTTCTCAAAAGAAGACATTCATACAGCCAACAGACACATGAAAAAGTGCTCATCATCACTCATCATCAGAGAAATGCAAATCAAAACCGCAATGAGATACCATCTCACACCAGTTAGAATGGCAATCACTAAAAAATCAGGAAACAACAGGCACTGGACAGGATGTAGAGAAATAGGAACACTTTTACACTGTTGGTGGGACTGTAAATTAGTTCAACCATTGTGGAAAACAGTGTGGTGATTCCTCAAGGATCTAGAACTAGAAATACCATTTGACCCAGCCATCCCATTACTGGGTATATACCCAAAGGATTATAAATCAAGCTGCTCTAAAGACACAGGCACACGTATGTTTATTGCAGCACTATTCACAATAGCAAAGACTTAGAATCAACCCAAATGTCCATCAGTGACAGACTGGATTAAGAAAATGTGGCACATATACGCCATGGAATACTATGCAGCCATAAAAAAGGATGAGTTCGTGTCCTTTGTAGGGACATGGATGCAGCTGGAAACCATCATTATCAGCAAACTATCGCAAGAACAGAAAACCAAACACCACATGTTCTCACTCATACATAGGTGGGAATTGAACAAGGAGATCACTTGGACACAGGAAGGGGAACATCACGCACTGGGGCCTATTGTGGGGAGTGGGGAGAGGGGAGGGATAGCATTAGGAGATATACCTAATGTAAATGACAAGTTAATGGGTGCAGCACACCAACATGGCACATGTATACATATGTAACAAACCTGCACATTGTGCACATGTACCCTAACTTAAAGTATAATAATAATAAAAAAATTTTAAAATAAAAAATAAACACCTGAGACTGGGTAATTTATGAGGAAAAGAGGTTTGATTGGCTCACAGTTCCACAGGCTGTACAGGAAGCATGATGCTAGCATCACTTAGCTTCTGAAGAAGCCTCAGGAAACTTACATTCATAGCAGAAAGTAAAGGGGTAGGTGGCATTTCACAAGGCCAGAACAACAGCAAGGCAGGGTAAGGGGGGGGGGGTGCTACACACTTTTAAGTAGCCGGATATCATGGGAAACCACTCACCACCTCAAGGACAGCACCAAGGGGATGGTGTCAAGCCATTCATGATAAATCTTCCCCCATGATCCAGTCACCCCCCACCAAGCCCCATCTCCAACATTGGGGATTACAAAGTAACACAATATTTGGTGGGGACACAGATCTAAACCATACCACTTATTCTCATTCCTAAGTGCTGTGCTCTTGTAGGAGGAGTTGTTTCCGTGGGCTGTGTGGGCCAACATCCAGGCCAGTAGGTGGTACTTCTAGGTATGAGCTAGCTACAATAGTAGCAGTGGGATTTCTGCCCAGCCTTGGTTCCTTGGAAGAAGTACTTGGGTGTCCCAGGTGGTGGATTGGGCCATGAAACCCCCAGGGGCCAGGATCCCACATGGCCTCTCAGAGGGATGGCAAGGCTGGATAGAGCTGGAACAAGCAAGACTGCACTGAGATCACCGATGACAGGTGCATGCACTAACACTGACAAGGCTGGTGGGGCAGTCCTCAGGCCCACAGTGAAATGCCCAGCTTCGGGGCAAGTGCTCCTGTGTCAGCGGCTCAGCATGGAGAGAGTAGGGCAGTCTCAGCACTGCAGCCATGGCAGGCAAGAGTGGGGCCTGCTTCCCTGTCACATCTCAGTCCCAGTAAGGCTCACTCCCCAACCCAGACTGTGTCAGCAAATCTGGATATTTATTCAGTCACTGCAGTTTCCTACTCTGCAATGCAGCCCCAGGCAATAGGAGTCATTGCCTGGCTCAATACCATGCCTCCCCAGAAGTTCTCCCCCTGCTCCAGTCAGAAGGTGGGGACAGCCCAGTTCGAGTGCCGGCAGTTGGAGCCCACACCATACCTGATTCTCCATTCTGGCTGTAGGAGTCCCTCACCAACTTGAGTCCCAGTTCCCTGAGTCCCACCATGAGTCTCGAGCACAATCGACTGATGCCACTGCTAGCTCCCTGGACTCAGCACAGCTTTATAAGAGCTAGGATTGAGAATAACATCCTGTTATTGTAGACGCCCAGGTCTTGGGGAGCGCATGGGATACTTCCCAAATCAGCTCCTACTCACAGTCTACTGACTGCTCCCAAGTTAGATCCAGGGCTTAGGAGGATCAGAGTGCTCTCCTGTGGCCTGGATTGCACAGTTCCCTAGAGGGAAAGTGGACCACAGAAAGGCACTCAGTTACCCTCTCCCATATCAGGATTCACTCCCGGTTTTTGGCCAGTTGCAAACATGCAGGCTGCTTGCCCTCCTTCTCTTTCCCAGATTCTGGAGTTTCCCTTTGCTTTTCTTTTGAACTCCTATGTTCCCTCTTGGATAATATGTTCAAAGTGTGATTGCCCAGACACTATTTTGGTTCACGGAAGTGGATAAGGTGACCTGAAAAAGCCCTAGTCAGCCATCTTGGGGAAAAAAACCAAAATTGTATTTTTCTCTTGAAAATTCTACTTTTATATTGACAAATAAATAAATAAATAAAACCCTGTCATTTGCCTTCCTTTAAGTGACAAGTTTATTTGGTTGATTTCTGAGAGAATACCTGCCAAGCTTTCTAGGTCCTTCTTTAATGCAAAGTTCAGCTCCCAATTTAAAGTTCAGCTCCCAATGCAAATAATCACACAAATGCTGTTTCTTGAGACAACTACGGAACTTCAGTATACAGCACAGAATGTTCATTGCACAGATATTAAAAAGAGATGTATTTAGGCTGGGCGCAGTGGCTCACGCCTATAATCCCAGCACTTTGGGAGGCTGAGGCGGGCGGATCACAAGGTTAGGAGATCGAGACCATCCTGGCTAACACGGTGAAACCCTGTCTCTACTAAAAGTACAAAAAATTAGCCGGGCATGGTGGTGGGCACCTACAGTCCCAGCTACACAGGAGGCTGAGGCAGGAGAATGTAGTGAACCCGGGAGGTAGAGCTTGCAGTGAGCTGAGATCGAGCCACTGCACTCCAGCCTGGGAGACAGAGCAACTCTGTCTCAAAAAAAAAAAAAAAAAAAAAAAGATGGATTTCAGAGTTGTTATTTAATAAAATGACTCTTTACTGCTTTATCAAAGACATCCTGAAGTTAAATCGACTTCCTTTAAAAAATACAAATCTGGGTGGAATGGTTCATCTCTGTAATCCCAGCTACTTGGGAGGCTGAGGTGGGAGGATCACTTGAGGCCAGCAGTATGAGACCAGCCTGGATAACATAGCGAGATCCCATCCATGATAAAATAAAATTAGCTGGGTACGGTGGTGAGCACCTGTAGTTCTAGCTACTCAGGAGACTGAGGCAGGAGGACTGCTTGAGCCCAGGAGTTTGAGGCAGTAGTGAGCTATGACCATGCTACTACACTCCAACCTAAGCAACACAGCTAGACTCTGTCTCAAGCAAACGAACAAAACTATGAATGTGTAGTGATGAAGAATACAATGGCTACTAATAAATATCTTTTTTTGTATTACCTTGATTCATGCTGAAGTGCCAGCAGTTTTACCTACCATCGTTTTGTACCATCAGTGCAAATTTCAACACAGTAGATAACCGCTTAAAATTGGGAATATCAGTGTTTACTGTAAAATTATTTAAACTCTTCTCTAAGTTTGAAATTTTTCATAAGAAAATATTAGGGGAAAAGTCATTATGGAAAAGATAAACTTTTAAATAAATTGTATCGGAACAACAAAGTAGCTATATAATAATATAATAAAGATGACTGTCTCACAATATATTTAAAATAAATCTCAGGTAGATTAAGTATGTCAACTAGGCTGGGTGTGGTGGCTAATGCCACCACAGCACTTTGAGCAATTTGAGAAGACCTCATCTCTAAAAAAATTTGTTTAAATTAGCTGGGGTGGGGGTGCACACCTGTAGTCCCAGCTACTCAGGAGGCTGAGGCAGGAGGATCCTTTGAGCCAGGAGTTTGAGGCTGCAGTGAGCTATGATCATGCTATAATACTCCAGCCTATGTGTCTCTTGAAAAAAAAAAAAAGAAGTATGTCAGGCTTTAAAAAATCAGACTTTAAAACATTTTATATATTTTATTTTATTTTTATTTTTAGGGACATGATCTTGCTCTGTTGCCCTGGATGAAGTGTAGTAGTATAATCATAGCTCAATGTAACCTCAAACTCCTGGGTTCAAGTGATCCTCTCAACTCAGCCTCCCAAGTAACTAAGAATACAGGTATGCACCACCATGCCTGACTTTTTTTTTTTTTTTCTTTTTTTTTTGGAGGGATACAGTCTCACTATGTTGCCAAGGATGGTCTCAAACTCCTGGCCTCAAGTGATCCTCCAGCCTCAGTCTCCCAAAGTGCTCTTTAGCAAAGCTCATTACCCATGATAAATGAAATGATATCCAGGTATGGTGACATGCCTGTAGTCCCAGCTAGTTGGGTGGTTGAGGTGGGAGGATTGCTTGAGCCCAGGAGTTCAAGGCTGCAGCGAGATATGATTACACCATTGCACTCCAGCATGGGTGACAGAGTGAGACCTCCAACTCTTAAAAAAAAAGAAGACAGACAAAGAAATGTTCACACAAAGACATGTACATAAATGTTCCCAGAAGCATATTCATAGTAGCCAAAAAGTGGAAACAACCCAAATGTCCAACAACTGATGTTTGAAAAACAAAATGAGACAAATCTATACAATGTAACACTATTAGGCAAAAAAGGACTTAAGTACTAGTACATGTCTGAGCAAATAAACCTCAAAACATTATACTGAATGGAAGAAGCATGTCTTACAAGACCACATATTGTATGATACTATTTACATGAAATGTTCTCAGAAGGCAAATCTATAGAAACAGTAGATTATTGGTTGCCTAGGTCTGATAACTAGTGGATATGAAGCTTTGGGGAGGGGGGTATATGAAAATGTACTAAACATTAATATTTTTTTTGAGACAGAGTCTCACTGTCACCCAGGCTGGAGTGCAGTGGTGCCATCTCAGCTCACTGCAACCACTGGCTCCCAGGTTCAAGCAATTCTCCTGCCTCAGCCTCCCGAGCAACTGGGATTACAGGTGTGTGCCACCATGCCCATCTATTTGTGTGTGTGTGTGTGTGTGTGTATTTTTTTAGTGGAGACGGGGTTTCACCATGTTGGCCAGGCTGGTCTAGAACTCCTGACCCCAGGTGATCCACCCACCTCGGCCTCCCAAAGTGCTGGGATTACAGGTGTGAGCCACCACGGCCGGCCCTAAAATTAAATTATAGACATGGTTGCACAATTCTGTAAAAATAGTTTTAAAATGAAATTATATACATTAAATGGTTACATTTTATGATATGTAATTTATACCTTATGTTTTCACTTATATTAGTGCAATGAGGGTCGGGGGAGTCTCTGCTAAACTGAATCATTCAGAGACCCATGTTTACAGAGTCTACTGTTTTCAGTATGTGATTCTGAAAGATTTCTTATGTTAAAATCCAGCTTGCAAATGGTGTATGGGAGAGATAGTGGAACTTATACAGGGTGTTTAATAAACTGTCACAAGATTTTTAAAAATATAAAATCAGCTGGGCACAGTGTCTCATGCCTGTAATACTAGAACTTCGAGAGGCCAAGATGGGGGGATTGCTTGAATCCAGGAGTTTGAGACCAGCCTGGGCAACACAGCATGACCCCCTGTCTCTACAAAAAAAAATACCAAAAAAAAAAAAAATTAGCCAGGCATGATGGTGTGCCACCCATAGTCCCAGCTACTCAGGAGGCTGAGGTAAGAGGATCACCTGAACCTGTGAGGTCAACACTGCAGTGAACCATGATCACGACACTGCAACTCCAGCCTGGGTGACAAAGCGAGACCCTGTTTCAAAAAACAAGATAAAGTCACGACTCTCATACAAACATAAACATGTGCCAAACATTTTAATTACCTTCTTAATTAATGAGTGTACCAGTAAGCTGTTGTAAATAGTCCAAAGAAGAATTCAAAGAACCACAGATATATAGGAAAGAAATACTAGGATGAATTTACGAGAAGATGCAAAACTAAAGAATTGCATTCAACTAGACATATTTGCATTTCTATAGAGAATAATAACTTGTATTATGAGTTTTTGATAAAGTATAGGGTTGTAAAATATCTCAAAGACAACGAAAAGCAGATATAATATGGAAGAGTGCCTTAAATAATGCCTAGACTTACACTGAAAATACAAAGTAATATTTTTATTCATGTCTAATTATTTTTCAAGTTTCCCTGACAGTCTTTCCCACTTTATGTAATAATTTAAAGAATGTTTATTCTTCATCACGTGGGACAGGACTGAAAGCAGTATATCCCATTTTAGCCCATATTCCATGGCCAGAACTTGGTCACTTGACTCCATGTAACTTAAGGTGTGTTTGGAAAGAGTTGCTAATGAGGAAAAAGCAAACAGTTTTGATGAACACTGGCAGATCCTCTACTACAGAAAGTTGTCACAGTAATCAGGCTGGAATATGCTTATGTCTCAAGCTATCTATTTAAGACATTTAGATTTTCCTGTCGAGTTTGCCATTTATTATTATAAAATTTTCCTCTTTATCTCTCATGATATTTCTTGCCATAGTCTGATGTTAATATAGACATGCAAGCTTTTTTTTTTTTTTTTGGTTACTGTATGCATGGTATATATTTTTTCTTCTCCTTACATTTCACCTCTATTTACCGTTATATTTAGAAAGTCTTTCTTACATTTATTCTTTTAAAAAAAAATTTTTTTAAGAGACAGAGTCTCACTCTATCACTCAGGATGGAGTTCAGTGGCACGATCATAGCTCACTGCAACCTCAAATTCCAGGGCTCAAGTGATCCTCCTATCTCAGCCTCCCAAGTAGCTGGGAATACAGGGTGCAACTGTATAATATATATTATATTACATTATGTATATTACATTATATAATATATATAACATATATACCTGGCTAATTTTTTAATTTTTTTTGTAGAAATGGTGTCTCCCTGTGTTGCCCAGGCTGGTCTCGAACTCCTGGCTTCAAGCAATCCTCCCACCTTAGCCTCCCAAATCACTAGGATTACAGGCATGAGCCACCACAACCAGTTCTCTTTAAAAATGTTTTTTCATAAATCACATTAGCATAAAAATTTCTTGTCATCTATCATTATCAATAAATATATACTAAAGACCTGAAAACACCCACCCCCAAACACACACACACAATGATTGTGAGGGGAAATTACCTTGTGCTTGAAATGCAAAATTCAAGATGATGTTAAAATTGACTATCTAACATTTTAAAATTGCTCTCTTTAAATTTTTAAAATTTCTTTTTATCTCATTATGGATATATATACATAATAAAAACTTCCATTTTAATCGTCGCTAAGCATACAATTCAATGGCATTAGTTAGATTCACAATGTTGTGTAACCATCACCACTAATTTCAAAACTCTTCCATCACTCCAAACAGAAACTCTGGTACTCATTTAGCAATAACTCCCCATTCCCCTTATTTGCCTGGAAACCTCTGATCTACTTTCTGTCTCCATGAATTTGCCTATTCTACCTAGGTCATATAAGTGGAATCACACAATATTTAGCCTTTTGTGTCTGGCTCATCTCACTGGCATAATGTTTTTCAGGTTCACCTATGTTGTAGCATGTACCAGAGCTTTGGTTCTGTTTTATGACTAATGTCCTGTTGTATACTCCATTTTGTTAACCCATTTATCTGTTGATGGACATTTGGATTGATCCACCTTTGGGCTATTATGAATACTTCTGCAAGGAATATTGGCATAAAAGTATCTGTTTGACTCCCTATTTTCTTTTTTTTTTTTTTTTTTTTGAGACGGAGTCTCGCTCTGTCGCCCAGGCTGGAGTGCAGTGGCCGGATCTCAGCTCACTGCAAGCTCCGCCTCCCGGGTTCACGCCATTCTCCTGCCTCAGCCTCCCGAGTAGCTGGGACTACAGGCGCTGGACACCTCGCCCGGCTAGTTTTTTGTATTTTTAGTAGAGACGGGGTTTCACCATGTTAGCCAGGATAGTCTCGATCTCCTGACCTCGTGATCCACCCGCCTCGGCCTCCCAAAGTGCTGGGATTACAGGCTTGAGCCACCGCGCCCGGCCATACTCCCTATTTTCAATGCATTGGGGTATATACACAGTAGCGGTATTATTGGGTCATAGGGCAATTCTGTCCTTTCCAAGAAGCCAACAAAACATTTCTCACAGTGGCTGAACCATTTTACATTCCCACCAGCAATGTACAAGGGCTCCAATCTCCAATTTCTCCACATCCTTACCGAACACTTGAAGGAAAACAGTCTGTTGCCTGTCAAGAGTAACCCATCTTGAAATGAAACTGACATAATGACTAATGTTTGAATCATGCATACCAAGACATTGCTACGGCAAGGTCAAAAAACGATTCCCGTACCATAGACAATCCCTCATAAAGATGCTTATCTAAATTCCCATTGGTCATGAGTTTTGCAAGAGAGTCTGAAACATGGCTAGCTGAACACGTCTTAACAAAAAAGCTTGTGATATAAAGAATTCTTTCTGAAGGGTGAGTGCAGTAATCCGCTGTCTCATGGTTGCCCAAGACATTGCTTCTGTTTATAAGACCCCATTAAATGTTTCTGAGAAACTGTATTTGTTAGCTTCTTTCTTTGGCTTCTCAGTTCCCTTGGCCTGTAGGGGTAGGTTTGAATATACCCGTTCACTGGGGAATAAGACTTAATACTTTCAGCTTTAAAAAAAATTTACACCTATCCTACAAGGTGTGGAGTGGTATCTCATTGTGGTTTTGGTTAGCGTTTCCCAAATGACTAATAACTTTGACCATCTTTTAACATGTTTAGTGGCCATTAGCACATCCTCTTTGGAGAAACGTCTATTCATGTCTCTACTCATTTTTCAGTGGGGTTGTTTTTTGAGTTGTAGGAGTTCATTAAATGTTCCTGATATTAAACTCTTATATGATTTGCAAATATTTTCTCTATTTCTGTAGGTTATTGTTTCACTTTCATGATAATGTCCTTTGATGCACAAAATTTCAAAATTTTGACAAAGTCCAATTTATCTATTCTTTTTTGTTATTGCTTGTGCTTTTGGTGTCATAATTGAGAATCTATTGCCAAATCTAAGGTTGTGAATATTTTTTCTTTTTTTTTTAATAGAGATGGGATCTTGCTAGGTTGCCCAGGTGGGTCTCCAACTCTCGAGCTCAAGTGAGCCTCCTGCCTCAGCCTCCCAAAGTTCTGGCATTACAGGTATGAGTCACCATGACTGGCCCCATGGTCATGAGGATTTCCCTTTATTTATTATTCTAAGAGTTTTACAGTTTTAAGTCATTGGTCTAGTTTGAATTAATTTTTGTATGTAGTGTGAGATGGAGGCCTACTTCATTCTTCTGCATGTGGAAATCCAGTCATTCAGTGACATTTGTTAAAGAGATTACTTTTCCTTACTTGATATACTTGGCACCCTTGTAAAAATCAATTGGACATAGATGTATAGATTTATTTTTGGACTCTAAATTCTATTCCATTGATCTAAATGTTTATAGTTATGCAAGTACCACATTGTTTTGATGATTGTAGCTTTGTGGTAAGTTCTGAAAGCAGAAATTGTGAGTCCTCCAACTTTATTCTTATTTTTCAAGATTGTTTTGGCTGTTCACAGCCTCCAGAATTCCAAATAAATTTGAGGCCAATATAGTCTGAATTGATACAAAATTAACTTCAATAGTATGCAAAAACTCTGCTCTTATATAGCTCCATTCCCTGCTTCCCTTTATGTTATTGTCAAAAGTTACATCATTATATATTGTGTGTCTGATAACATACATTTATAGTTATTTTTATGTATTTTCTTTTACACTGACACTAGCTTCTATATGCGCCCATGTAGTCTTTTCTTATTGAAAATCTTTCTTACTCTCTATATACCATCAAGTTACTGTCTAGTATCCTTTCATTTCAACCTGAAGGATTCTCTTTAGAATTTCATGTAGTACAGTAACAAATTCCAACTCCTTTTGTTTGTCTCATTTACTGTTCTGAAAATCCTAGAACCCTTAAGATTTATGCTAAACCTATTTTGCTGTACTCTATAAATGGAATAACAAAGCCTGAGTGACAGCACATTTGTTTATAACATAGTTTACTGAATATTTTAAGCCCACTGTTGAGACCTACTACTCAGTAAGAAAAGATTTCTTTCTAAATAGTACTGCATATTGGCAATGCACCTAGTCACCCAAGAGCTCTGGTGGAAATAAATGCTATTTAACCACCTGCTAACACAATATCCATTCTGTAGCCCATGGATGGAGGAGTAATTTTAACTTTCAAGTCTTATTTCAAAAATATATTTTGTAAGGCTACAACTGCCATAGCTAGTGATTACTCTGATGGATCTGGGCGACGTAAATGGAAAAACCTCTAGAAAGGATTCACCATTTTAGGTGCCATTAAGGACATTTGTGATTCATAGGAGGGAGTCAAAATATCAGCAATAGGACTTTAAAATAAGTTAATCCCAATGCTCATAAATGATTTTGAGGAACTCAAAACTTCCATGGAGGAAGTAAATCCAGATGTGGTGGAAATAGCAAGGAAACTTGAAGTGGAGCCTGAAGATTTTAGTCCTTTCTCTTCCTTATTTTTGTGTTTGCTCTACCAGTGTTAGGCTTTATATTTTCATATGTTTTCATGATGGTAGATATTGTTCTTTTGCTTCCAGGTGTAGGACTCCCGTACAAATTTCTTGTATAGCCAGCCAGTCTACCGGTTTTTATTTGCCTGGGAAAGACTTTCTTTCTTCTTCATTTAACTTTTCTGGGTATAGCAACCTTGTTTGCTGGAGAGTTACTGTGTTCCTTTGGAGGTGTCATTTTTTCCTCAGTTTTTTTCCTTTTTTCATGTTTCTTGTGTTCTCAACATTGATATATACACATCTGGTGAAAAAGTCACTTTTTCCATTTTTTTGAATTTGCTTTAGTAGGGGAGGACTTTTTCCTAAAGATGTATCTATGGTGACTGCAACTATTTATCTATGGCTGACTGCAAACTTTACCTTCCAGGCTCAAGCAATCCTTCTACCTCAGCCTCCAAAGTAGCTGAGACCACAGGCATACACCACCTGGCTAATTTTTATATTTTTCGTAGAGACTGGGTTTCACCATGTTTCCCAGGCTGGTCTGGAACTCCAGAGCTCAAGTAATCTCCCTGCCTTGGCCTCCCAAAGTGCTAGGATTACAGGCATGAGCAACCACACCAGGCCAGGTAAGGCATTTTTAAATTTAATTTAATTTTTTCTTATTTTTTTGAGACGGAATCTCACTCTGTTACCCAGGGTGGAGTGCACTGGTGGGCTCTCGGCTCACTGTGAGAGGTGACAACGTGCTAGTAGCCCTCGCTCTCCGTGTCTCCTCGGTCTCCGCGTCCACTCTGGTGGCGCTCCAGGAGCCCTTCAGCCCGCCACTGCATGTGGGAGCCACTCTCTGGGCTGGCCGAGGCCGGAGGCGGCTCCCGCTGCTTGCCCGGAGGTGCGGAGGGAGAGGCGCGGGAGGGAACTGGGGCTTCGCGCCCCGCTCGCGGGCCAGCGCGAGTTCCGGGTGGGCGCGGGCTCGGGCGCCGCCGCCCTGGACAGTGAGGGGCTTAGCACAAAGGCCAGCAGCTGGGGAGGATGCGCGGGGTCCCCCAGCAGTGCCAGCCCGCCGGCGCTACGCTGGAATTCTCACTGGGCCTCAGCTGCCTCCCCTTGGGGCAGGGCTGGGGACCTGCAGCCCGCCACGCCCCCCCCCCCCCCCCCCCCCCCCCGCCACCCTGGGCTCCTGCAGGGCCGGAGCCTCCCCTACGAGCGCTGCCCCCTGCACTGCAGCGACCGATCCCATCGACCACCCAAGGGCTGAGGAGTGCAGGCCTGCGGCGCCAGTACTGACGGCCAGCTCCGCCTGCAGCGGCGGTTTGGCATCCACTGGGTGAAGCCAGCTGGGCTCCTGGGTCTAGTGGGGACTTGGAGAACCTTTATGTCTAGCTCAGGGTTTGTAAATACACCAATCAGTACTCTGTATCTAGCCAACCTAGTGGGGACTTGTAAAACTTCTCTGTCTAGCTCTGTGTCTAGCTAAAGGATTGTAAACACACCAATCAGCACTCTGTGTCTAGCTCAGGGATTGTAAATATACCAATCAGTACTCTGTCAAAATGGACCAATCAGCAATCTGTAAAACGGACCAATCAGTAGGATGTGGGTGGGGTCAGATAAGGGAATAAAAGCAGGCTGCCCGAGCTAGCCAGTGGCGACCCGTTTTGGTCACTTTCCATAGTGTGGAAGCTTGGTTCTTCTGCACTTTACAGTAAATCCTGCTGCTACTCACTCTTTGGGTCCATGCCCCCAATGTGAGCTGTAATACCGCGAAGGTCTGCAGCTTCACTCCTGAAGCCAGTGAGACCACAAACCCACTAGGAAGAATGAACAACTCCAGACACGCCACCTTTAAAAGCTGTAAGACTCACCAGTAGCTGTAGCTTCGCTCCTGAAGTCAGCGAGACCATGAACCCACCAGAAGGAAGAAACTGTGGACACATCTGAACATCTGAAGGAACAAACTGCAGACACACTATCTTTAAGAACTGTAACACTCACCGTGAGGGTTCACGACTTCATTCTTGAAGTCAGCAAGAACAAGAACCCACCAATTCCAGACAAAACTGCAACCTCTGCCACCCTGGTTCAAGGGATTTCCCTGCCTCAGCCCCCAGAGTAGCTGGGATTACAGGCACTTACCACCACACTTGGCTAATTTTTGTATTTTTAGTAGAGACGAGATTTCACCATCTTGGTCAGGCTGGTCTTGAACTCCTGACCTCAGGTGATCTGCCCGCCTCCCAAAGTGCTGGGATTGCAGGTGTGAGCCACTGTGCCTGGCCCAGGGTAGGGCACTTTAGTTTTTATTTTGGGTCCATGCAGCAGTGTAGTCGCCATATAACTTCTTCAGCTGTAAGCAGTTTCAGTACCACCTGTGATTTGCTCAGTGGCTTAAAGCACTGTTGTTGGTGTAGACTGTGGTAGTTTTGCTGGAGATGGGGATTCCAGGTCAGCCAGCTCTTGGACCTTAGGGCCCAAGGGAATGGGAGTGGTGGGCCAATGGGGCTCCTGGGATGTGGATATGCAGGAGCCATTGAGCCCCAGTGAAGGGGGAAGTATAGTAGGGTCTGGGCTCTCAAAATGGCACTGTGCTGCCATTTTGGACTTAGGACTCAGTGTGTGAGATTCAGTGTATGCCCTCTCTGTAGCAATGCCATCATGTGGTCTCCAGGCAGCTACTATGTTGGTCTTAGGGCCCGTGAGGGTTGAGAAAATTTCCCATGCTAGGATTGCAAGCAACCATTGTGGAAATGTGGACTGCTGGGGAATCTCTCACACACCTTTTCCTCACATTGGGGTGCTTCTCTGGGTTCTCAGCCCATCTCCAGTGGCTGAGCAGGCTACCTCACCTCCCTCTGCTTCCTTGCCTTACGTGTTTTCTGTCACTTCGCTGTTGAATTATACGTTCTCTCTTAGATGATCTATTCAAAGTGTGATTACATACTTGCCATTTGCGGTTCTTCTTTGCGAATGAGGTGAGTATCAAATGCCTTTAGTCAGTCATTTTGAAGCCCACCCTCTAAACACAGGTTTTATATTCACTAGGAAATCAAAAATACTGTGTGATTTCCTTATGATGATTGCTTGCTTTGTTGTGATAGTGTAGAATGAAACCTGCACTATCTCCAAGGAACGCCTGTAATCTGTTCACTTTTTAAAATTTACTTTCTGTTCCTCACACTATATAATTCCAATTGACATTTATTTGATACTCCTCACAGAATGCATAAAGCATATTCTTCCTGCAACACTGCCTCAACAAAAAGCGAGTAGGAGCTTTAATCCTTCATCGGGATTTTATGTTTTTCTCATTTTTGTTAAATGTGAATTTTATGATGCTCAAGAACGTAGGTTTTATGACAAAAAAAAATTTTTCCAGGGGTTTACTTTGGTTTTAAAACTGTTGTTTGAAGTTATAGTTTTTTTCTTAAGCTTTAAGCATAGATTACAAAACTAGGCCGGGCGCAGTGGCTCTCGCCTGTAATCCCAGCACTTTGGGAGGCCAAGGCGGGCAGATCACGAAGTCAGGAGATCGAGACCATCCTGGCTAACACTGTGAAACCCCGTCTCTACTAAAAATACAAAAAAATTAGCCAGGCTTGGTGGCGGCGCCTGTAGTCCCAGCTACTCGGGAGGCTGAGGCAGGAGAATGGCGGGAACCCAGGAGGCAGAGCTTGCAGTGAGCCGAGATCCGGCCACTGCACTCCAGCCTGAGCAACAGAGCGAGACTCCATCTCAAAAATAATTAAAAAAAAGATTAATTTCGGGAGGACTGCCATCTTAACAATACTGAGTTTTCCCATCCTTGACCAAGGTATATTTCTCCATTTCTTTTGTGTTATTTATTGTTACAATATGTTCCTTAACTTCTTCCAGCAATGTTTTATACTTTTCACTGTGCAGGTCTTTCATGTTTCATTTAATTTACCTAAGTATTTCACATTTTTTCTATCATTGTAAATGGAATTCTATTTCTAATTTTATTTCCTAATTGGTCACTGTTAGTCAAAGCTGCATCATTTTATAAATCCCCAACCATTTCACAGACCCTGGTCAAGGCGAAATATTCTACAGGGTCTTGGGCCATGAGAAACATTCTTTTTTTTTTTTTTTTTTTGAGACGGAGTCTAGCTCT
Source organism: Papio anubis (assembly GCF_008728515.1). Classification (NCBI taxonomy): domain Eukaryota; kingdom Metazoa; phylum Chordata; class Mammalia; order Primates; family Cercopithecidae; genus Papio; species Papio anubis. Next base: position 127,486,982 of record NC_044984.1, on the reverse strand, counting down.
GTCGCCCAGGCTGGAGTGCAGTGGCCAGATCTCAGCTCACTGCAAGCTCCGCCTCCTGGGTTTACACCATTCTCCTGGCTCTACACCATTCTCCTGGCTCAGCCTCCCGAGTAGCTGGGACTACAGGCGCCTGCCACCTCGCCCAGCTAGTTTTTTGTATTTTTTAGTAGAGACGGGGTTTCACCGTGTTAACCAGGATGGTCTCGATCTCCTGACCTTGTGATCCGCCCGTCTCGGCCTCCCAAAGTGCTGGGATTACAGGCTTGAGCCACCGCGCCCGGCCGTCATGAGAAACATTCTATCTAACCACCTGACTACAGAAACACCTTTATCAAATCCTGCCGGGCAGCAAGCCATACCACCCAGACCCCTTCCACCCGAACCTATAATTACCCTAGCCTGAAAGCAGCAGTGGGCTCCGACACTAAGCTGGTCTCCTCTCTGCAGGTTTTTGCTGGCAATAAACCTGTGTTTCTGTTGAGCCACTAACTCTCTCTTTAACCTTCACCTTTCCTTCAAAACCTAACTTTTTTCTATCATTATAAATGGAACTGTATTTCCAATTTCATTTCCTCATTGGTCACTGCTAGTATATAGAAATAAAATTGATTTTTGTAACCTCATATCCTATGACCTTGCTAAATTCCTTTATTAAGGTTCTAGTGGTTTTTTTGTTTTTGTTTTTGTTTTTTTAAACGGAAAAAGAAGTCTCACTCTGTCACCCAGGCTAGAGTGCAGTGGTGTGATCTCGGCTCACTGCAATCTCCGCCTCCCTGGTTCAAGCGATTCTCCTGTCTCAGCCTCCCAAGTAGCTGGGATTACAGACGTGCATCACCACGCCCAGCTAATTTTTGTATTTTTAGCAGAGATGGGGTTTCACCATGTTGGCCAGGCTGGTCTCGAACACCCAACCTCAGGTGATCCACCCGCCTCAGCCTCCCAAAGTGCTGGGATTATGGGCGTGAGCCACCGTGCCCAGCCTCTAGTTACACGTATGAGCCCTCACACCCCTTTTTTGGAGACAGGGTCTCACCCTGTTGCCCAGGCTGGAGTGCTGTGCTATGATCATAACTCACTGCAACCTCAAACTCTGGTCTCAAGTGATCCTCCTGCCTCAGAGCCTTTTAAGTAGCTAGGACTATAGGTATGCACCACCACACCTAATTTTTAAACTTTCTGTAGAGACAGGGTCTCGCTATGTTGCCCAGGCTGGTCTTGAACTCAATCAATCCTCCTCCCTCAGCCTCCCAAGTTGCTGGGATTATAAGCATGAGCCAACACACCGGACCTTGGTATGAGCTTTTGAAGAAAAAAGAAATTCCATCACTGAGGAGATTATTTTCCTAATTTTAAAAGTAAGATATATTATTTCAGGAGGCTTTGGAAAGAACTGAAAAGTGTAAAAATAGAAAAGGAAACACCAATTTTCCCAATATATAGGCTACTATTAATATTTTGACAAATTTCCTTAGTTTCGGGCAACATTCACTTTTTACAATACATTTATTTTGACATATTTGAGCTTATTCCATATTAACAAGTATTTATCATGCTTTTGTTGTAACACACAATAGCATTTTTCCTGTTACCAAACTTTCTGTGTACATATTTTAATGCCTGCATAATATTCTATTACACAGTTATGCCACAGATATTATGCTAGTGTACATTTTTTCATTTTGCGAATGATGCAGTCATAAATATTTCAGTGATCCTCATACATATTTCTGTCTTCATTACAAGTTAGATCCTTAAGGTGTTAACAATAGTAAGATTATTAATAGCACCTAAGTGCCAGGCACTCTTTTATGTGATTCATACATATCATCTCAATCCACATGACAACACTTTGAGGTAGATACTAGTAGTATCCTCATTATACAGTTGAGGAAATTGAGCCACAGGTTATTAGAAATGTTGAAAGTCCCAGTTAAGTGACTATTCTGCCTTAATGAAAACCATTTCTGATAGGCATGTTATACGTTGGCACGATATGTACACAGTGAGAAGAGCAGCAGGAAACATGGAACCCAGGACCTAGTTCTGAGTCTGACTTCACTGAAAATGTGAGACCTGGGCCAACTCACTTGATCTCAATGACAAGTATGAGCTAGAGGCTGTCATGTTCCTTGTAGTTCTCAAGTCTCCTGATTCTAACCATCATTTCTAGGTTTTTCCTCAGAGAGATCAAGATCTCTGGTTGGCTTCAGCAATACTTCATCTATCATTCAACAATCAATCATTAAGCATCTAGTATTTCTGCTAGAAAATGCTGAATCATGGTCAGTCCCTATACACAACAGATTGATTTATAGAATGAAACAGAAAATTAAAACACATCCTCTTCCTGAATCTTTTGTGGGTTACTAACTTACCAGAGAATCTGAAGACTGGGATCCTCTCCCTAGAATGGAAAACCTTTGTGCAAACAGAATAAATGTGTATACAACATTACAAGTAGTTTATTGATCCTCAGGAATGAAACCTACATCAACTATTTGTCAGTGATTTTCCCAGGTTGTTGAGTTCTGATTTAGGCAAAAGGGAAAAACCATGTATGACTGTAAGGGAAGTGAGAACTCAGTAAATTCTTATAAGCACACAAGCAGATTTCAATTAAATAACAGACATTAGGGTGGGGCAATAATATTAATAATCACAGCCAGTAACTACAGAGAACATAATATATTTCAGGCACTATTCTAAGCTGTTTCTGTTTACTCATTTAATACTCACCATAATCCTACTAGGTAAGTACTATTATTATCACTAATTTACAGAGGAGGGTATCAATAAGTTTGGCACAGAGAAGCTAAGCAGCATGTTCAAGATCACCCAGCTAGTGGGGTTTCAACCTGGGTAGTCTAGCTCAAGTCTATGCTCTTAAACACTAATCTTTCTTTATAAAGATAAAAGACTACCTTGAGACGGAGGGCATCTTTAGGCCGTGCTCTGTTTATCACACGAGGACACTTGCTCTAAATATTGTTTAAATACTTGTTCCCACTAAAATTGGGACCCCTCCCTGGTATGTCCAAATGCCCAGTGTTCCCCTAAGTCCTAACATCCAGAGAATTACTGTGTTTTTAAATTATCAGGAGCTTTTGCAACGCTAAAAAGAGTGGAAAAAGTGGAACTCTGTGACCCAAAACAATTTAGAATAGGAAAGCTCATTAACAGGTGGTACTCAAAAGCTTCTTTGATGGTAGAATACAGAAACTAGATATCCTCTTACAATAATTAAAAGTTTCTTTAATTATTACAGCAACGTTAAACAGACTATAAAACTCAAAGTCCCATTATCTAACAAATCAATTCTGTTCAATTATCTATATACTTTCAATTCTTGCCCACATGCAAATATACTTTAAAATGGGTTAGTACTGGTAGTGGAGATGTGTTGTTTTTAATTGTACTACATTATAAGCATTTTCCTTGCTGTTAACCAAAATACGGTTTCTACCAGACACAGAAAACATACCAAACACTACTAAATGTCCCAGAAGAGAGACAAAGTCAAGTAAACAATGACATATTGACTGAAATATTATTTTCCATCTTTTGTTGCATTAACTGTATCATTTCTTAATTCTCAGCAACAACTCTCCCTACAGTAGCATACTCATTTCTTTTCAAATGAAGGGGTTCTTGCTCAACAACTCACCTATTTAATAATTCCTTCTCAGATTCTAGCATTTAAGACTTGGTCAAGAATGCTCCCAGGCCAATTACTTCTGTAGGAATTCATAAAAAGAAGAAAATCTGATGGATTTGTGTACTGAAATAAAATCTGTGGTTTCTTTCCCTTCCAGGACCAATTCTCTAATGTGCAAAATGATAGTAACAAGACTGAAAGCATTTCCACATAGATTCAATTTGTACAGCATATATCCAGGAGTTCTCCAATGCAAAATAAAGTTATTGCTCTTTGTGAAAAATTCCCGTATTTATTAGTAAGCATTTTCCCTCATATGATTTGCCTGGTATCCAATAAGGTTAGAGGTATTAACAAGCACTGTCCCACACTGATTGCATGTTAAGAACTGCTCTCCAGTGTGAGCTATTTGATGAACTATAAATGGAGAGTTCTGGCTGAAGATAATGCCACACTGATTACATTTATAAGTCTCTTCTCCAATATGAATTCTCTGATGCTTAATGAGGTCATTCTTCCGGATGAAGGCCTTCCCACACTGACAGCATTCATATGGTTTCTCTCCAGTGTGTATCCTCTGATGCACAATAAGGGCAGAACTCTGGCTGAAAGATTTTCCACAATCATGACACTCATATGGTTTCTCTCCAGTGTGGGTTCTTTGATGTGAATAAAGGTGAGAGCTTCGACTAAAACATTTTCCACAATCCTTACACTCAAAAGGTTTTAGTCCAGTGTGAATTCTATGATGCACAACAAGGTGAGATCGCTGGCTATAAGACTTTCCACATTCATTGCATTCATAGGGTCTCACTCTAACATGGGTTCTCTGATGCAGAATGAGATGTGTGCTCTGTCTGAAAGATTTCCCACATTCAGGACATTCATAGGGTTTCTCTCCAGTATGTGTCCTCTGGTGTCTAATAAGCCTAGAGCTATGAACAAAAGATTTCCCACACTGATTACATGTGTACAGTTTGTCTCCTGTATGAGTTCTCTGATGGGTAACAAGGTGAGAGAACCAGCTGAAAGATTTACCACATTCTTTACATTCATAGGGTTCCTCACCAGTATGGGTCTTTTGATGTCCAATGAGGTGAGAACTCCGGCTGAAAGATTTTCCACATTCTTTACACTCATAGGGTTTTTCTCCAGTATGAATAAGCTGATGCCTAGTAAGATTAGAGCGCCAGCTGAAGAATTTTCCACACTCCTTACATTCGTAGGGTTTCTCTCTATGTATGCCCTTTGATATACCAAGAGATGAATCATGAGTAAGAGAGTTATCATTATCAGGGCATTTGTAGGATTTATCACCTGTGTGAGTTCTTGCAAACTGAATAAGGTGAATGTTTTGACAGAAGGCTTGACCACATTCATTACTGTTACTTGCACAGCTTTCCTGATGGCCATTAAGAACTAAATCATGTTTTAAACTTTTAGTATGTGAGTCACGTTTATGGAAATACTCTCTCAGTACCAGCTGAGCAGGAAGAAGACAGTTTCCCCCATATTTACCACTTTCAGAGACTCTCTTCTGAGTAAGTACTTTCTTTTGGGTGAATGCCACTTGCCTCAAATGTCTCTCTGGGTTTTCCTGATACTTGTCTAACTGGTCTTTACATTTCCAGACTTCTTCTAATGACAAATACCAGAGATCATTCCTTGCCATTCCTTCCATTTTAATGTCACAGGATTGCTTATCTTTAAAAATGCTCCTGCTGGAAACTGATGATTTGATTTCAAATGCAGTCTCTGAATCTGAAAGAAATGAAAATCTTCATGTAACTAAAGACAGTATTAAAGTGAGAATGGTAGGAAGTATATGGAGACAAAGTATGCAAGATGTATACAGTTGCTTTCAAATATGGCTTTGTAACTTTGATAGAGAATGAGAAAAGGAAGAATGGAGCAGTAAACAGTAAATGCATTGGGGTATACAGTACTCAAAAGGGGCAAAAGGAGTAAGGAGAAGCCACAGGACTCAGGATATCAATGGTGAGGGTAGAAATAAGGGAAATTACATAAAAAGGACTGCACTTCCATTTCCTAATCCAGATGTTAACAATGCAAGTTCCTCACCTGTCTACTTGTTGTCAGGACTTTCCCCTGACACACATTCTTCACATTACTATCAATTTAGTATTCTTTTTTTTTTGAGACACAGTTTCGCTCTTGTTGTCCGGGCTGGAGTGCAATGGCGCGATCTTGGCTCAATGCAACCTCCGCCTCCCAGGTTCAAATGATTCTCCTGCCTCAGCCTCCCAAGTAGCTGGGATTACAGGTGCCTGCCACCATGCCTGGCTAATTTTTTATCTTTTTAGTAGAGACAGGGTTTCACCATGTTGGCCAGGCTGGTCTTGAACTCCTGACTTCGGGTGATCCACCCACCTTGGCCTCCCAAAGTGCTGGGATTATAGGCGTGAGCCACTGCATCCAGCCCCATTTAGTATTCTTAAACCATGAATACAGACATACATCAGGCAATGCTTTTTATCCAAATCACAGAAGCACTACAGAATAACACCCAGATGACGGACACAACAGACCTGTCAGAGCAGCTGCATGACAAGGTGGAAGAGTAACTGCACAAAAGTTACCAAGATACAAGTTCTAATCTAAGTTTTATACTATTACTAGTGGTGAATTTAGACAAGTTGCTAAACTTTTAAGACTTCATTTTGCTTATCTGTAATTTAAGGATGACAGTATCTGCTATTTCAGATTATCATATTATATAAAGCATGAGCCTATTACAGTCTCTGGCACATTTATGGTCAAAGCAGTAAGATTTACAAGAATCATTATCATTCTTCTCATTTTCTGTTTTGATTTCTTTGTTCTGAAACATAAAGACTTAACAACCAATAGGACTACTACCACAAGATATGAACTTAGAATCTGAGGCCAGACCCATACTCTCTTAGAATTTCTGCCATCTGCTACCTGTGTATATTACTGCAAATTATTTCCCTTGAATAAGAGCTTTATCTGTTTCTCAGTGTCTTTCAGGTAAAATGTATAATCCCAAACCTAAAAAATACACAGATAATACCACTTCATCTTACATGAATGGGGTGACATTAATAATACCACTTCAGGCCGGGCGCGGTGGCTCAAGTCTGTAATCCCAGCACTTTGGGAGGCCGAGACGGGCGGATCACGAGGCCAGGAGATCGAGACCATCCTGGCTAACACAGTGAAACCCCGTCTCTACTAAAAAAAAATACAAAAAACTAGCCGGGCGAGGTGGCGGGTGCCTGTAGTCCCAGCTACTCGGGAGGCTGAGGCAGGAGAATGGTGTGAAGCCGGGAGGCGGAGCTTGCAGTGAGCTGAGATCCGGCCACTGCACTCCAGCCTGGGCGACAGAGCGAGACTCCGTCTCAAAAAAAAAAAAAAAAAAAATACCACTTCATCTTACATGATGGGGTGACATTCCACTCTTACCTAGTATTATGGGTTAAACTGTATCCCCCCCAAAAAGGTATGTTGAAGTTTTAATCCTCAGATTCTCAGAATACGACCGTATTTGGAAATACAGTCTTTCCAGATGTAACAAGTTACGAGGTAGTATCAGAAATAGGATGGGCCCCTAATCCAATATGATGGTGGTCCTCATTAAAAGAGACACAGAGACACAGGGGAAGAGACCACGTGAATATGGAGACCAAGACTGGAATGATATATCCGCAAGCCAAGGAATGCCTGGGGCTAGCAGAACCTGGAAGAGAGAAGGAAAGACACTATCCTAGAAGCGTAACAGAGCCCCACTGACATCTTCATTTTAGACTTACAGCCTCCAGCTGTGACATGATACATTTTGGTTGTTCTGAGCCACCTAACTTCTGGTTCTTTGCTACCGCAGCCCCAGGAAACTAATACACCTGGTAAATGATCCCTCTGCCAGGCCTGGTCCCTAAATGACTTCCTTATACAATCCCACCCCCACCAGTCCTCACTGTCACTTAGCACTTTGTTAGTTCCTAGTTTCTTTCCCATCCTGATGATTTTTAATAGGAAATACACCACCCTTTCCCCCTCTTTCCCCAATCCAGAACATCATAAAATCTTATGGAGAAGTTTTTCAAACTACAAATGCCAACTGGAAGATTTTATGAAGAATATGTATAAGCGGGGTGCTGAGCACTAATGGAGGACAATTCTGAGTGGAGAGTTTGATCATAAGAATGAGGTGCTTTATTAATATCCTAAAATCTTCCACATATTATGTAATATAGCCATGCCAGTAAGTTATTGTGGAAGTTTACTGGACTCATTAATCAACTAATCATCTGATTTTTAAAAATTATCACACATTATATTTTTTGTTTTGATAATGAATTTCACAGCCTTGTAGATTCTGTAAAACTCCATGCATTTAAGCCCATGAAGAAGTCAGTTTTTTTTTTTTTTTTTTTTTTTGAGGCGGAGTCTCTCTCTGTCGCCCAGGCTGGAGTGCAGTGGCGCGATCTCAGTTCACTGCAAGCTCCGCCTCCTGGGTTCATGCCATTCTCCTGCGTCTGCCTCCCGAGTAGCTGGCACTACAGGCGCCCGTCACTACGCCCAGCTAATTTTTTTTGTACATTTAGCAGAGACGGGGTTTCAGTGTTAGCCAGGATGGTCTCGATCTCCTGACCTCGTAATCCGCCCGCCTTTTCTCAATAAAAATATAAACTGCTGGATCCAGTTAATAATTGTTATTTTTGGATACTTGTCAATAGACATTCAGGAAAGCTTACTAGATGAACAAATAGAAAAGAAAGAAAGAAGGTAAGTAATAAAGAAAAAATAACAATATTTCCTCCCATGGTCCCAAGGCAGTTGAAAGACTTGCTTTGAGACAGCATTTTGATACAATCAGCTACAAAGCAAATATTAAAAAGTGAAAAAGAGCTTATGACAATATTTTAAAGTAGAGATTTAAACTAAGTGGAAGTTCAGAAGAGGAAGAGGCCAGTACTTAACGAGGAATCATAAAAGCCTTCATGGGAAAGAACCTGAGGCTAAATTACAGGACAAGTAAGACTTAGATTTAATTTACATCACACTCAAAGTCTGAGATGCAGGGAAATACCTAGAAATAGATTTTCAAAACATTAAATACAGGCCAGGCACGGTGGCTCAAGCCTGTAATCCCAGCACTTTGGGAGGCCGAGATGGGCGGATCACGAGGTCAGGAGATCGAGACCATCCTGGCTAACACGGTGAAACCCCGTCTCTACTAAAAAATACAAAAAATTAGCCTGGCAAGGTGGCGGGCGCCTGTAGTCCCAGCTACTCGGGAGGCTGAGGCAGGAGAATGGCGTGAACCCAGGAGGCGGAGCTTGCAGTGAGCTGAGATCCGGCCACTGCACTCCAGCCTGGGCGACAGAGCAAAACTCCGTCTCAAAAAAAAAAAAAAAAAACAAAAAAAAAACAAAACATTAAATACAGAACTAGATAGAGGCTGGGCATGGTAGCTCACGCCTGTAATCCCAGCACTTTGGAAAGCCGAGGTGGGCGGATCACTTGAGGTCAGGAGTTCGAGACCAGCCTGGCCAACATGGTGAAACCCCATCTCGACTAAAAACATAAAAACTAGCTGGGTATGGTGGTGCATGCCTGTAATCCCAGCTACTTGGGAGGCTAAGGCAGAAGAATCACTTGAACCTGGGAGGCAGAGGTTGCAGTGAGCTGAGATCACGCCACTGCACTCTAGTCTGGGAGACTGAGAGAAACTCCACCTCAAAAAAAAAATAAAAGGGCCGGGCGCGGTGGCTCAAGCCTGTAATCCCAGCACTTTGGGAGGCCGAGACGGGCGGATCACGAGGTCAGGAAATCGAGACCATCCTGGCTAACACAGTGAAATCCCGTCTCTACTAAAAAATACAAAAAACTAGCCGGGCGAGGTGGCCGGCGCCTGTAGTCCCGGCTACTCGGGAGGCTGAGGCAGGAGAATGGCGTAAACCCGGGAGGCGGAGCTTGCAGTGAGCCGAGATCCGGCCACTGCACTCCAGCCTGGGTGATAGAGCGAGACTCCGTCTCAAAAAAATAAATAAATAAAAAATAAAAAAAAATAAAAGATCTAAAGTACAGTAAGAAAAACTGGTGTTTCTGTGAGCAGCCATTCTGGAAAGGAAGGAGAGTTGAGGCAACAGGAATTATGAGCTTTCTGCAGCAGTTTTCTACCTGACAGAAAACAAATTCTCAGAAAAGGTGGTAAGAGTCCTACTCCAGAGCTTGCACAGATAACTGAGTTGTGGGAAGGGGTCACGTGAAAGAAAGAGAGGCAAGGCCGGGCGCGGTGGCTCAAGCCTGTAATCCCAGCACTTTGGGAGGCCGAGACGGGCGGATCACGAGGTCAAGAGATCGAGACCATCCTGGCTAACACGGTGAAACCCCGTCTCTACTAAAAAAAAAAAAAAAAGAAAGAGAGGCAAACATGCAAGAAGTGATTCTATGACAAACAAGAGCACAAGAAGATAGGTTAGTGGTAATAACGGCAATAATCAGGAGAGCGACATGTGCAGCGCTGAAACCAAGCACGTCAACAGACAGAGAAACCTTTACCTCTCAATGCAAATGGAATATAAAGATTGGCAGTGGGGAAATAGGGGCCAGATAAACTCAATCTTCCCATGAAGAAGGACCTGTGAGGAGGGCCAGTTACCACTATCTCTAGAAGTGCTAGCATCTCACAGCTCATCTGGGCTACTGCCTATGACAACTCTTGTCTGGTCCTCACCAGGATGGGCCTCTTGGTGAATCCCTCTCTCCACCAGCCAGGGCTCTTCTCCCTTCTCCAACCGTAGGATCACATCTGGCTTAGTAAGCTGATAACCTGTTCACAGTGAAAGACAACGGGGTAAGAGTCAGGGGAGCTCTGGGGCAGGCACAAAGAAACATCTCAGATTCAACCTGACCCCCCAACCCTCTGCAGGACTGGCAGGGACTCTAAAGTTGACAGAGGCAGGAAAACCTTTTTTATTTTATTTATTTATTTATTTTGAGACGGAGTCTCACTCTGTTGCCAGGCTGGAGTGCAGTGGTACAATCTTGGCTCACTGCAACCTCCGCTTCCCAGGTTCAAGTGATTCTCCTGCCTCAGCCTGCCAAGTAGCTGGGACTACAGGCGCACGCGACCACGCCCACCTAATTTTTGTATTTTTAGTAGGGACGGGGTTTCACCATGTTGGTCAGGATGGTCTCAATCTCTTGACCTTGTGATCCACTCACCTCGGCCTCTCAAAGTGCTGGGATTACAGGCGTGAGCCACCACGCCCAGCCGGAAAACTTTTTTTTTTTTTTTTTTTGAGACGGAGTCTTGCTCTGTCGCCCAGGCTGGAGTGCAGTGGCCGGATCTCAGCTCACTGCAAGCTCCGCCTCCCAGGTTTACGCCATTCTCCTGCCTCAGCCTCCGGAGTAGCTGGGACTACAGGCGCCCGCCACCTCGCCCGGCTAGTTTTTTTGTATTTTTAGTAGAGACGGGGTTTCACGGTGTTCGCCAGGATGGTCTCGATCTCCTGACCTCGTGATCCGCCCGTCTCGGCCTCCCAAAGTGCTGGGATTACAGGCTTGAGCCACCGCGCCCGGCCCGGAAAACTTTTTAAAGAGGCATTTTTTAAAGAGGCATTTTTAAAAATTCAATACATTAAAACAAGTTTTCCACAAAAGCTGGAGTAAAAAAACCCTGTTCTATGCCTCAAAGAAATGAGGTCTCTGAACGCCAAGCCCGTACTCTGATAAGATACATGCTTCAGGGTCTCGTACCTTTTGATCAAAGGAGAACCAAAATCTTCAAAAACAGAGCTAGTCTTACCCAAGGAAACCAAGTTCTTATAGTTCTCCAGCATCACATTTCTGTACACGATCTGCTGAGCAGTGTCCAGCAGCTTCCACTCCTCCCTGGTGAAGTCCACAAATACATCCTTGAAGGTCACCAGTGTCTACAACATCAAACACATTTGCATTGCACCAGATATGTATCTTTGCTATCCCCCTTTCCTGACTGCTAACAGGAAAAGAAATTAAGCTGACAGCACTGGGGCAGGTAAAGTGGATGGACCCCAATTTATTCAAGGAGTGAGTACTATTTATTCTGGTCAGGTCGTAAAAGGAATGGCTATTAGGTACCTACTGTCTGAAAACAAGTTTTATATGATGCTTTAGGTTAAAAAAAACTGTCATAAGAATTTTTATTTAAATTAAATTTTAAACAGCTATGGCAGGGTGAATCATCTATTCTCCCAAAAAGTTAACCCACTTTTACACTATGTAAGATAAAAAACCTAATTCGAGTACACCTTAATGCTTAAGAGATTTACCACCCTAGCCATATTTTATAACCTAAAATAATTACCCAAAACATTTTTCATGACCATTGGTAGGTACTAAAAAACAATGGAAGAGTTGGAAGATTATATTTTAGCAGTAGCAAAACAATTAGACAAAGACACAGGAGATAGATGCAAGGCCCTTATCAGCCACATCAAAAATAAGTGTTGATTATATCTAGAGAAAAATCTATTTCAGTGACTGAGGGTCTCCCATCAAAGACTATAAAGGTCAGAAGACAGTGGAATAATGTTTGTTTGTTTTTAAATGCTGAAAGAACAGACAAACCAGAATTTCTACATCCAGTGAAAATATCTTTCAAAACTGATGCAAAATAAAGATATTCTCAAACGAACTAAAACTAACACAATTTGTTGGCAGAAGATCTGCTCTAGAAAATGTGCTGAAGGAAGTTCTTCAGGCAGAAGGGAAATGATACCAGAGAGAAACCTGAAATCTCAGAAAGGGAAGATAAGTAACAAAAACACTAGATATCTGGGTAAATATAATAGATTTGTTTTCTTCTCTTAAATGTTTCAAAAATATATAGAACAGCTGAAAGACCTGTAATATTTTCTGGTGCAGTTTCTCAATACACACACAACTTTAACATAAAGGGAGGGACATAAAGGGACCTATACGTTGTAAGGCTTCTAGATTTTGCTTGAAGTGGTAAAAATTAACTCTAAGTGGACTGTAAAAGATTAGGTATGTATATTCTCATTCCTACAGCAGCCATTAAAAAGTACAAAAATATGAAGCTAAAAAACCAAGACATTAAGTGAAATACTAAAATATATTCAAATAATCCAAATAAAGGCAGTAAATTAAGAAGTGGGAAAAGATATACAGAGAACATATAATAAAATAACACACTGAAATTCAATTGTATCAATAATAACATTAAACAAAAATGGTCTACACATAACAATTAAAAAACAGGTCACCGGCCGGGCGCGGTGGCTCAAGCCTGTAATCCCAGCACTTTGGGAGGCCGAGACGGGCGGATCACGAGGTCAGGAGATCGAGACCATCCTGGCTAACATGGTGAAACCCCGTCTCTACTAAAAGATACAAAAAACTAGCCGGGCGTGGTGGCGGGCGCCTGTAGTCCCAGCTACTCCGGAGGCTGAGGCAGGAGAATGGCGTGAACCCGGGAGGTGGAGCTTGCAGTGAGCCGAGATCCGGCCACTGCACTCCAGCCTGGGCAACAGAGCGAGACTCCGTCTCAAAAACAAAAAAAAAAAACAACAAAAAAACAGGTCGCCAAAATGTATTAAGAAAAAAAAAAAGCAACCGGGTGCAGTGGCTCACACTTGTAATCCCAGCACTCTGGAAGGCTGAGGCAGGTGGATCACTTGAGTTCAGGAGCTCAAGACAAGCCTAGCAATATGACAAAACCCTGTCTGTACAAAAAATACAAAAATTAGCCAGGCATGGTGGCATGTGCCTGTAGTTTCAGCTACTCGAGAGGCTAAGGTGAGAGGATCACTTGAACCCAGGAGGCAGAGGTTGCAGTGGGCTGTGATCACACCACTGTACTCTAGCTTGTGCAACAGAGTGAGAACCTGTCTCAAAAAAAAAAAAAAAGAAAAAAAAAAGGCAACAGCAAAAACCACAAGCCTTGAGCCCAGGAGTTTCAGACCAGTCTGGACAACACAGGGAGATCCTATGTCTACAAAAAATTTAAAAAGTAGCCAGATGTGGTGGCTCAAGCCTGTAGTCCCAGGTACTAGGGAGACAGGTGGGAGGATCACTTGAGTCCAGGAGTTTGAGCCAGACTGCAGTGAGCTGTGATAACACCACTGCACTCCAGCCTGGGCAACAATGAGACCCTGCCTCAAAACAAACAAACAAACAAAAAAACCACAAGCCTCGACTATCTGCTACCTAAAAAAAAACATTGGGCCGGGTGCTGTGGCTCACACCTGTAATCCCAGAACTTTGGGAGGCCAAGGCGGGCGGATCACCTAAGGTCATGGGTTCGAGACCAGCCTGACCAATGTGGAGAAACCCTGTCTCTACTAAAAATACAAAATTAGCTGGGTGTGGTGGCACATGCCTGTAATCCCAGCTACTCGGGAGGCTGAGGCAGGAGAATTGCTTGAACACAGGAGGTGGAGGTTGCAGTGAGGTGAGATACCGCCATTGCACTCCAGCCTGGGGAACGAGAGTGAAACTCTGTCTCAAAAAAAAAAAAAAACAATATTGAATACAACCTAGAGAGGTTACAAGTAAAAGGACAGAAACAGATATATTATGGAAACACTAATCATACGAAAGTTAGAGTGGCTGCATTAATATCAGACAACATAGAATTAACAACAAAGAATATTAGCAGAGATAAAGAGGGATATTACATACTGATAAATGTGTCAATCTGCAAAAAAATTTCAAATCCTAAATAGACCAAAATGTAACACATAAATTTATAAAATTTCTATAAGAAAACATAGGAAAAAAACATTTGTCATTTTGAGTTCTTCAGAGGGTTCTTAGCAGTAATACCAACAGCATGATCCATAAAAGAACAAATTGATATGCCAGGCATGGTGGCTCACGCCTGTAATCCCAGCACTCTGGGAGGCCGAGGCAGGATGATCACCTAAGGTCAGGAGTTCAAGACTAGTCTGGCTAACATGGTGAAACACCATCTCTACCAAACATACAAAAATTAGCTGGGCATGGTGGTGCATGCAAGAAATCCCGGTTACTTGGGAGGCTGAGGCATGAGAATCGCTTGAACCCTGAAGGCAGAGGTTGCAGTGAGCTGAGATTGCGCCACTGCACTCCAGCCTAGGCGAGAGAATGAGACTCTGTCTCCAAAAAAAAAAAAAAAAGAACAAATTGAAAATTGACAAAGTGAGCGCTTCACCAAAACTAAAAATGTTTTTTCTCTTCAAAAGACATTGCTAAGAGAAGGAAAAGACAAGCCAGAGACCAGGAAATAATATTTGCAAATCACATTATCTGACAAAGAACTTGTACGTGTAAGGTACAGAGAACCCTCAAAACTCAATAAGAGGCTGGGCACAGTGGTTCATGTCTGTAATCCCAGCACTTTGGGAGTCCGAGACAGGCCTCAGGAATGCCTCGGGATGGCCCGAGTTCAGGAGTTCGAGACCAGCCTGGGCAACACAGTGAAACCCCGTCTCTACTAAAATACAAAAAAAAAAAGAAAAAAATTAGCCAGGTGTGGTGGCGTGCACCTGCAGTCCCAGCTACTCAGCAGGCTGAGGCAGAAGAACTGCTCGAACCCGAGAGGCAGAGGTTGCAGTGAGCTGAGATCGTGCCACTGTACTCTACTCCAGCCTGGGCTACACAGCAAGACTCCATCTCAAAAAAAAAAAAATACAACAACTCAGTAAGAAAACAGACTAGTTTGAAAACTAAGCAAAAGACTAAAATAAACATTTCACCAAAGAAGAATATAGGTAGTTGATAATAAATAAGCACATGAGCCGGGCGCGGTGGCTCAAGCCTGTAATCCCAGCACTTTGGGAGGCCGAGGCGGGCGGATCACGAGGTCAGATCGAGACCATCCTGGCTAACACAGTGAAACCCCGTCTCTACTAAAAAATACAAAAAAAACTAGCTGGGCGAGGTGGCGGGCGCCTGTAGTCCCAGCTACTCGGGAAGCTGAGGCAGGAGAATGGCGTAAACCCGGGAGGCGGAGTTTGCAGTGAGCTGAGATCCGGCCACTGCACTCCAGCCTGGGTGACAGAGCAAGACTCCCTCTCAAAAAAAAAAAAAAAGCACATGATGCTTAGTGTCATTACTTATTAGGGAAATGAAAGTTAAAACGACAGTGAGATACTGTAAAGACACTTATTAGAAAGGGTAAACTTTTAAAGTGTGTGATACCAAGTGCTGGTGAGGATGCAGAATAACTGCCACTCTCACACATCACTGTGAGAATGCGAAAATGCTACAACCACTTTGGAAAATTTGCATATTTTTCATAAAGTTAAATGTATACTCTTGGCACACACCTATCATTCTCTTGGCTAAATACCTGAGTGTGAAAATTTATGTCCACACAAAAACCTGTATGCAAATGCATAAACCTGAGAAAGGGCTTTATCTAAAACTGGCAAAAACTGGAAGAAACTCAAATGTCCCTTAACACGAAATGCATAAACAAAGCATCGTACAGCCACACAATGCAAATCTACTCAGCAATAAAAAGGAATATCCTACTGACTCATGCAGCAACAGATGAACCTCCGATCATTATGCTTTATGAAAGGAGCTAGAGGCTACATGCTATGTGATCCCATTTATATGACATTCTGGAAAAGGTAAAAATCAATAGATCAGTGGTCAAGGGGCTGGAGGGGGAGGAAGCACGGACTATATACAAAGGGGTTGCACATAGGGAATTCTAGGATCATGGGTTTGCCCTGTAACTTGGTGGGTTTTTTTGTTGTTTTGTTTTTTTTGAGATGGAGTTTCACTCTTTCACCCCGGCTGGAGTGCAATGGTGTAATCTTGGCTCATTACAACCTCCGTTCCCCGGGTTCAAGCGATTCTGCTGCCTCAGCCTCCCAGGTAGCTGGGTTTATAGGTGCTGGCCACCACACCCAGCTAATTTTTGTATTTTTAGTAGAGACGGGGTTCCACCATGTTGGCCAGGCTGGTCTCGAACTCCTGACCTCGGGTGATCCACCCTCCGCCTCAGCCTCCCGAAGTGTTGGGATTACAGGCGTGAGCCACTGCGCCCGGCCTGCTCTGTATCTTGAATGAAGTGGTAGCTACACAACTATATACGCTTGTCAAAAATCACAGAACTGTAAATCCAAAGGGGAAAATGTTACTGTGTGTAAATTGAAACATAAATAAAAATATTTAAAATGGAATGTTCTATGAGATCTGTATGCTGGATATCTTCTCTCCTTCCCTCCAGGTTTCCTCTCCACCCTACTCTGTTCCAAGGGAGGGCGAGCTGTGTGGATTATACCAAAGATTTCTCTTGCCCTCTGCCTTTCTGATTTATTTCACCAATGGAGATCACCAGTTGGATATGGCAAGCTGCCCCAGTGCAGTGGTGGTGATGTGATGGAGGTACATTCCCTTGACAGATGGGAACAGCCTCTGTGAACCACAAGTCTGGTTTCCAGAACCTGTCCCTGTTCTCATCCCTTCAGGCATAATGGTGATGACACTCTGCTCCCACCTCATTCTCATATTCCTGAAGTTAAGTGTGCCTGCTACTTTCCACTAGTCCTTGACTCATTCATTGCTGTTCATGGTTTCAAAGAAGCCTGCCCAGTTTTAACTTAAGTGGCTATCTGATTTCTGGTCTGGTGGTTTTAGCATTCCCATAAGAAATACACTGCACTTTTATTGTAAACACAGAGACAAAGCATGTCATGGTGACACTACTAAAAGGAAATGTGCATGAGATGTCAGTTAATAACCGGATTTGAAATCAGGCGAATCCGTGGTCAAATCTGTACATCTTAAATTTTTTTTTTTTTTGGCGGGGAGCAGCGCAGGGGACAGAGTTTTGCTCTAACGTCTGGGCTGGAGTGCAGTGGCATGATTTCGGCTCACTGCAACCTCCGCCTCCCGGGTTCAAGCAATTCTCCTGCCTCAGCCTCCTGAGTAGCTGGGACTACGCCACCACACGCCTGGCTTATTTTTGTATTTTTTAGTAAAGACGGGGTTTTACCATGTTGGCCATGCTGGTCTCAAACTCCTGACTTCAGGTGATCTGTGCACCTCGGCCTCCCAAAGTGCTGGGATTACAGGTATGAGCCACCTCACCTGGTCTGCACACTTTAAATTTTGGATTGGATGATGTTTGTTTATTTAACCTCACCACGAGTCAGTTCTCTTAGCTGTAAAATACCATCTGTCTCATAGTATCATACACACTAACACACAGTACAATACAGTGTTAAAGAAGACAGAGATGAGAAGTGCCATCCGCTGCAGTCCAGCATACGCAGACATAACAAGAAGCTATATAGACTAAGTAAGCCTTCATTCCTCCTGGTACTTTTGAAATCTTGTGTGCTTCTTGTTCTTTGCTGTAAGTAAGCATTATCCTGAATTGTGTTGTTTATTGTTTTTTAAATGCCTTCATTTCAATTGTAAATGAACAACTGTTTGGCCAGGCGGGGTAGCTCACACCTTTAATCCCAGAGCTTTGGGAGGCCAAGACAGGCGGATCACCTGAGTTCAGGAGAATGAGATTGGCTAACACAGTGAAACCCTGTCCACTAAAAATACAAAAAATTAGCCAGGCATGGTGGCACATGCCTGCAGTCCCAGCTACTTGGGAGGCTGAGGCAGGAGAATCACTTGAACCTGGGAGGTGGAGGTTGCAGTGAGCTGAGATCGCACCACTGGACTCCAGCCTGGGTGACAGAGCGAGACTCTATCTCAAAAAAAAAAAAAAAAAAGAATAACTGTTTGCAAATACCTGTTTTTGAATTTTTGATCAGCACAAATTGCTGATCTTTTTCTTGTATTAGCCTTAGCCTCCAGTCCATTTTAAATATAACACTTATCTCATTCCATTCTGTCATATTTTCTACTACTATTCTACTCTTTTTATTTTGTATATATTTGAAAATTTCTATAATAAAAGAAGAGAGGGAAAGACCAAAGCCCACAGTGATGTCTTCTTCCTGACTCACCTTTTAGTCAATAAAGCAGCATGTTACAGTTGAGTCATATTCTCATTCCTGCAAAACCATCTTTCCCTATACTGTACACATTGGTTTTCATTTTAACTCGCAGAAGACTCTGGCTCAGCCTCCTTCACAAGCTCATCAGCTCAACCAGCCTCATCAGTTATCTCTTGGTATTTGTTTCAGTTCTTGTTGGCCTTGTTATCACTGTGTATCCTTCTGTGAGGAGTCTCATTAGCCCCATGCAAACATATCTGTGTTGCAGTCAGTGCCAAACAGGCCTAGAAGGCCCACACTGCCCATATTCCCCTCTTGGTTCTGTGTTTGGGCTGCACTAAACTGCTTTTACCTCTTCAAACAGGCCATGCTCTCTCAAAAGTCTGGGCCTTCACATACGCGGCTCTCTCATATTTCTCTGGACAATCACAAGTCATCCTTAATGTGTTGGCATAAATGTGATTTCAGCAAGTTTTCTTCTGAACCTTTCAATTATTTAAATATCCTCATGTTAAATGCATATGCCAAACACCTGCCCAGAGCACTCCAATGTGGGGCTGAGCCCTCCAGACAGGCCAGGGAACCTCGGCTCCAGTCTCACCTTCCTTCCCCAGATTACCTGTCAAGGTCTGCATGAAGGACCCTCCAGAGGAAGAAGCTGAATAGGCACCACAACCAGTCTCTCAGCCTGGATGTCCCCAGGCCACACTGCTCACTGAGGTTCTGTTCTCCTCAGAGTTCTTTGCACCTTGTTTGCAGTTATCCTTTGATAACTATGTAACTTGTCCCTGAGTTCCTCCAAATGGGTTCCCCACGGAGGACTTAACACAGTAAGCACCACACCCAGGACAGTCAGGCCTGAGAGAAACCACAGAGAGACATCAACATTCCCAGTTCTCTCTTCTTTTTGGGAAGAAGTCTGATGTCACCTCACTTGATTCCCACCAATGTTACTGGTTTTTTTTTTTTTTTTTTTTTTTGAGACGGAGTCTCGCTCTGTCTCCCGGGCTGGAGTGCAGTGGCTGGATCTCAGCTCACTGCAAGCTCCGCCTCCCGGGTTTACGCCATTCTCCTGCCTCAGCCTCCCGAGTAGCTGGGACTACAGGCGCCCACCACCTCGCCCGGCTAGTTTTTTGTATTTTTTTAGTAGAGACGGAGTTTCACCGGGTTAGCCAGGATGGTCTCGATCTCCTGACTTCGTGATCCGCCCGTCTCGGCCTCCCAAAGTGCTGGGATTACAGGCTTGAGCCACCGCGCCCGGCCCAATGTTACTGTTAAACTTGCGTTGTGTTTCTTTTGTATTAAAAGGAAATAAAACTACAACTACAAATAAAGTAAACAAAAACCTAATCCTAGTCTGCTGGAGAAGAAGATATAATTTCTGAAGTTCTCTGGCAAAGGGACTAAAACAAAAAGGAATTCCCAGTTGGAAACTGGGGAGAAAGCACAGCTTACCTGGGACCAGGCAGTTAGTGACTTAGCATGCATTTCCTCCTTGTTCTTGATGATACTTCCTTGAGTGATAGCAGAGTGCTAGGAAGACAAAGCTAGGAAAAAGAAAGAAACATAAGTTAAGTTTGCTGTGACTGGGAGGCTCCCTAAATTGACAGCCTAAACTTCCTCATACCAGCTGGGTATGACACAAACACCCACTATACAGAGGAACATCAGAGACATTCTATAAGCAAATCTACAGTGCCCGAAGCTCCCTAAGATTAGGAAGAGAAGAGCTACATAAATTGCATTTTTACCCCTTAATCTCTGGAGTTCCACACCACATTTGAAGATTTAAAACTGAATGATCCTACTTACCATTACAAATTTTTTTTTGAGGGGAAAAAAACCAAACCTGACCTAATCTAACAGTCTCACTTTACAGATTAAAAAAACAAGGTTGTCTCCAGCTGGTCACAGAACGGAACTCAGAGATTGAAGCCCAAGAAAAACGTGATGGACCATTACCAGCTTGAAGATGGAAGGTGCAGTGTGAGGAAAATGGCAATCTCCAGCAGCAAAGAGCAGCACCAGCTGAAAGCCAGCTAGGAAGCAGGGACCTCAGTCCTGCAGCCACAAGGAACTGAATTCCGCCAAGAAGAGTGAGCTTGAAAGTGAGTTTTTCCCCACAGCCTCCAGATGACAACTCAAGTCTAGGTGACAGACCCTGATTTCAGCCTTTGGACACCCTGAGCAGAGAACCCAGCCACGCTGTGCTTGCACCGCTTCTGACCAACAGAGCTGATAATAAGGAAGTGCTGTTTGAAGCTGCCAAGTTTGTGGTGATATGCTACACAGCAACAGAAAACTAATATAGCCAATTACATTTTAAAAACAATTTAAATATTAAGGAAAAATATTGTATATTTACCTATGTAGTTACCATTTGCCAGTGCTGTTTACTTGTGTGTGTAGATCCAGATTTCCATTTGGTTTCATTTCCTTTCTCTCTGAAGCACATTCTTTAACGTTTCTTGTAACAAGGGTCTCCTGGTGATAAATTCTTTCAGCCTTTTTATAGCTAACAATGTCTTTTTTGTGCCTTTGTTTTTTTTTTTTTTTTTTTTTAACAGCCATATGGTACAATTCAACCATTTAAACTGTGTATTCAGTGGGTTTTGGTATATTATATAATTCTTAAAATTGTAGTAACATATATATATATATGTATCTTTTTGCCATTTTAACTGTTTTTAGGTATCCAATTCAGTGTCATTAATTACATTCACAGTGTGGTGCAACCATCACCACTATGTAATTCCAAAACTTTTCCATCACTCCAGAAACTCTGGTATCCACTGATGACTCCATATTCTCCCCTATTCCTCTGGAAGCCCCTAATCTACGTTCTGTCTCTACGAATTTGCCTACTCTACTTAG
This sequence comes from Papio anubis, assembly GCF_008728515.1. Classification (NCBI taxonomy): domain Eukaryota; kingdom Metazoa; phylum Chordata; class Mammalia; order Primates; family Cercopithecidae; genus Papio; species Papio anubis. The sequence goes on along the minus strand of NC_044984.1, from coordinate 127,465,502 downwards.
GTCACATAAGTGGAATTATACAATATTGGCCCTTTTAAGTCTGGCTTATTTCACTGAGTATACATTTTTCAAGGTTCATCTATGTTTTAACATGTATCAGAACCTCAGTCTTTTTTAATAACCAAATATTCCATTGGTTAGAGACTACATTTTGTGACCCACTCATCTGTTGATGAACACTTGCATTGTTTCCATCTTTTGGTTATTATGAATAATACTGCCATGAACACTGGCATACAAGTATCTGTTTGAGTTCCTACATTCAATTCCTTTGGGTATACACCTAGGACTGAAACAGCTGGGTCATATGGTTTTATGTTTAACTTTCTGAGGAATCACCAAACTGTTTTCTATAGTGGCTGCATCATTTTTACATTCACACCAGGAATATATATGCATATTCTAATTTCTCTACATCCTTGCCAAATACTTGTTATTCTATTTTTTTAAATTACAGCCATCGTAGTTGGGATGAAGTGACATCTCACTGTAGCTTTTACAGTTCCCTAATGACTAATGATGTTGAGCATATTTTCATGTGCTTACTAGCCATTTGTATATCTTCTTTACAGAAATGTCAAGTCCTTTGCCCACATTTACAATTGGGTTGTGTGTATTGTTGAGTTGTAGGCGTTCTTTGTATATTCTAGATATTAAACCCTTATCAGAGACATGATTTGCAAATAGTTTCTCCCACTGTTTTTGAGATGGAGTCTCACTCTTTCACCCAGGCTGGAGTACAGTGGCATGCTCTTGGTTCACTGCAACCTCCACCTCTCAGGTTCAAGTACTGTAGCTGGGATTACAGGCATGCAAAGCTAATTTTTTGTATTTTTTAGTAGAGACGGGGGTTCACCATGTTGGCCAAGCTGGTCTTGAACTCCTGACTTTAGGTGATTCGCCTGCCTCGGCCTCCCAAAGTGCTGGGATTACAGGCGTGAGCCACCGCACCTGGCCTGTTTCTCCCACTCTATAGGTTGAGTTACCTTTGTTGTTGAAAGACGTTTTTTCCTGAACGTGTAATTCTATTTAATAGGTAGACAGTTGTTTTTCTCTTTCAGTACTTTATAGATACAGTTCCATTCTTCTTAGACGTCTTATTTCTGGTAAGAAATCCAACGTAATCCCTTATTCCTCTGTATATAGCATGTATTTTCCTTCTGGCTACTTTTGAGATTTTCTCTTTTATTGATTTGAGTAATCTGATTATTATTTTCCTTGGTATACTTTTCATGTTTCTGGTGTTTAGGGTTTCTTGAGCTTCTTGAATTTGCGGGTTTATAGTTTCATTAAGTTTTGACATTTCCAGTCATTATTTCTTCATATATTTCTCCATCTCTCCTTTACTCTCTTCTTCAGGGACTCCAATTACTCATACAGTAGGCTACCTGATGCTATCTACAGCTTACTCAAGTTCTTTTCATTTTTTTTCTGGTTTCTTTTTTCTCTCTGCATTTCATTTTGGATAGTTTTACATTGCTATGCCTTTAAGTTCACCCAACTTTTCTTCTAGAAATGTAATCTGCTGTTAACCTGGTGTATTTTCATTTCAGACAATATGGGTTTTCTCCCTAGAATCTCAATTCTTTTTAATACTTTCTATTGCTGTATTTACGTTCTTAGCAATATGAAATACATTTATAACTATGTTTTACTGTCCTCCTCTGCTAATAGTAAGATCTATGTTAAGTCTGGATGAGTTTCAAATCATTATTATCGTCCTCACTATGGGCCATGTTTTCATCTCTTTGCATGCTTGGTGAATTTGATTGGATGCCAGATACTGTGAATGTTATCGTACTGGATGCTGGGTATTTTTGTATTACTATAAATTTCCTTAAGCTTTCTTTTAGGATGCAGTTAGATTACCTGGAAACAGTTTGATCCTTTTGGGTCTTTCTTTTACAATTTGCTAGATAGCTTTAGCAGTGCCTAGTATAGGGCTAATTATCCCCCACACTGAAGCAAGACCTTCTTGACAGATACTGATCGGGTAGACACGACCTATCCAATGCTCCAGGAATTGGAAGAGTTTTCCAGTCTGGCGGGTGGGAAAAGACGCTCTTCTCAGCCCTATGTGAAAAACAGATACTGTTCCCAATAATCCTTTAGAGGACTCGTTCCCTGGCTCAAGTAGTTTCCTCACATGTATGTACTGATCTGTATTCTGCTGAATACTTGAGGGAGAACCTTTGCAGATCTCCAGAATTCTCCTGCTGTAAGACGCTCTCTTACAGAAGCCATATTGCTTTTACTTTTTTTTTTTTTTCTTGAGACGGAGTCTCGCTCTGTGGCCCAGGCTGGAGTGCAGTGGCCGGATCTCAGCTCACTGCAAGCTCCGCCTCCTGGGTCCACGCCATTCTCCTGCCTCAGCCTCCGGAGTAGCTGGGACTACAGGCGCCCGCCACCTCGCCCGGCTAGTTTTTTGTATTTTTTAGTAGAGACGGGGTTTCACCGTGTTAGCCAGGATGGTCTCGATCTCCTGACCTCGTGATCCACCCGTTTCGGCCTCCCAAAGTGCTGGGATTACAGGCTTGAGCCACCGCGCCCAGCCCATATTGCTTTTACTTATGTGAGAGTGCATAAAATTGAAAAAGAAACCCTTAAATCTTCAGAAGACAGAGCAAACAATATACAGGAACAAAGTACAAAAGAAATGCAAATGTAAACATATAGGAAATAGTCAAATTTAGTAGTCAAAAAAATGGAAATCTAAAAAATCTAAATTTAAAATAAATTTACAATGCAATGGTTTTTTTTTTTTTGTTTTTTTTTTTTTGAGATGGAGTCTCGCTCTGTCGCCCAGGCTGGAGTGCAGTGGCCGGATCTCAGCTCACTGCAAGCTCCACCTCCGCTGGGACTACAGGCGCCCGCCACCTCGCCCAGCTAGTTTTTTGTATTTTTTAGTAGAGACGGGGTTTCACCGGGTTAGCCAGGATGGTCTCGATCTCCTGACCTCATGATCCGCCCGTCTCGGCCTCCCAAAGTGCTGGGATTACAGGCTTGAGCCACCGCGCCCGGCCTAAAATGCAATGTTTTATAAACTTCTGCTTCCGGCCGAGATGGAACACGAGAGAACAGAATTAACCTCTTGACCCAACAGCAAAACAGACAAAATACATTAAACAGTGGTTTTCAAGACCAAGAGGGATAAAATAGTATTGACCTCATAGGGTTACTGTGGGAATTAAATAAGTTAGTATTTGTAAAACATAGAATGGTGCCTGACATGTGGTAAGATTTAAAAAAAAAAAAAAAAAAAAAGACGTCTAGTGACCCAGTAACACAAGTGTCTTTCTTTTCTTTTTTTCAAAGTCGAGGCCTCATTCTTGTCACCCAGGCCGGAGTGTGGTGGCATGATCATAGCTTACCACAGCCTCAAACTCTTGGGCTCAAGTGATCCTCCCTCCTCAGCCTCCCAAGTACACAGAACTACAGGTGTGAGCCACAGCACCTGGCTTTTTTTTTTTTTTTTTTTTTTTTGAGAAGTGTCCTTACTCTGTCATCCAAGCTGGAATACAGTGGCACAAACACAGCTCACTGCAGTCTTGACCTCCTGGGCTCAAGTGATCCTCCTGCCTCAGCCTCCTGAGTATCTGGGAACACAGGCACATGCCATCACGCCCAGCTAATCTTTAAATTTTTTTTTTTTTTTTTTGGGACGGAGTCTCGCTCTGTCGCCCAGGCTGGAGTGCAGTGGCCGGATCTCAGCTCACTGCAAGCTCCGCCTCCCGGGTTCACGCCATTCTCCTGCCTCAGCCTCCCGAGTAGCTGGGACTACAGGCGCCCGCCACCTCGCCCGGCTAGTTTTTTGTATTTTTTTAGTAGAGACGGGGTTTCACCGTGTTAGCCAGGATGGTCTCGATCTCCCGACCTCGTGATCCGCCCGTCTCGGCCTCCCAAAGTGCTGGGATTACAGGCTTGAGCCACCGCGCCCGGCCATCTTTAAATTTTTATAGAGACAGGATCTCACTATGTTGCCCAGGCTGCTTTCAAAGTCTTGGGCTCAAGCAATCCTCCTGCCTTGGCCTCCCAGTGCTGGGATTACAGGTGTGAGTCACCATGCCCAGCCTGGCTAATTAAAAAAATTTCTTTTGCAGAGATAGGGGTCTCATTATGTTGCCCAGGCTAGTCTAGAACTCCTAGCCTCAACTAGTCCTCGTGCCTTGGCCTCCTAAACTGCTGGGCCTCTCAAAGAGCTCAAAGTACAGATGTAAGCCACTGTGCCCAACCAGCAAGTGTCTTTCTAGAGTTTCTTTTTAACATCCAATCAGTCACCACAATCTGTAAATTCCCCCTTTTAAGTGTCTTCCATCCATCTCTTCCAACTCCTACTGCCATGGCCCTGTTTCAGGCCCTCATAATTCTTGACCTAGAAACCTCCTACTTGACTTGTTTGCCTTTGGTCTCTCACAACATCACCTCTGTAAAACACAGAAGTTTCACTCCCTGTTTAAAATTCCCTTTTGGTCTCCCAGTACATATAGAAAAATGCACTAAGTCCTTGGCATGGCTTTAGGATCCTCTGTGATTGTGGCTTTTCTACCTCCCTAAGCCCTAAATGTTTCACCAAACTACCATACATTTCCCTATAACCATGCTGAACCACTTGAGTTGCCTGAACATCTTTATCTATGCTATTCCTATGCCAGATCCGTTCTTCCTTTTCTTGTCTCTTGGTAAAACCTTATCTACGTTGCAAGATCAAACATTATCCCTTCTTATGTCATTACCTAATTTCTCCAAGGAGGTTTAGTGTTTCTTACTCTTTGCTCCTACAGCCACCAAAAGCAGCAGCAACAATGACTGAATTACAGTACAGCAAGAGAGATCCACAGTTAGCTGACCGAAGGGTCATGTCCTTATGAAGAGAGGTCTCTGACATCAGCTACAGGTCTCTGTCCTGCCCTGCTTTAATCCTCACCTGTTAAAATATAAGATCGGACAAAGGGAGTTCAAGCCTGCAATCCCCAGCATTCTCTTTTTGGGAGTCGAGATCGGTGAACAGAGATCGAGACTTTTCCCAATGCAGAAACCCCGCCTCCTACTTAAAAATATTAAAACTGCTGGCTGAGGTGGCGATGCCAGTCCCAGTTGGCTTCCGGAGGCTGAAGGGCGTGAAATCTCCTCGAGGTGGAGCTGGCAGTGAGCTGAGATCTCACATTGCACTCCAGCCTGGGCGACAGAGTTGTGACTCCATTGTAAAAAACCAGTTACAAATTTTTTGAGATGAGTCTCGCCTAAGTACCCAGGCTGGAGTGCAGTAGCGTGATCTTGGCTCACTGCAAGCTCCGCCTCCTGGGTTCACGCCTATTCCTCCTGCCTCAGTTTCTCTCTGAGTAGCTGGGACTCATAGGTGCACACCACCACTTCCAGCTAATTTTTTTTGTATTTTTAGTAGAGACGGGTTTCACCGTGGTTCGCCAGGGATGGTCTCGGGATCTCCTGACCTCGTGATCCACCCGGGCCTCCAAGTGCTGGGTTTTACAGGCTTGGTTTCACCATTCCCCGGCCTACAAATTTTAGCTGACAATGAAGGCAATGACATACTATTTAAGGAAATTAAGATATACAAGTGGATGCTATATATACTTTGTATGGATGTTATCACAGGAGTACAAGGTTCCTTTTAAGAAGTCAGATAAAGAGGTAAATGAACCCAGATGGTTCCTTTATTCATCCCTTTTTACACCAGACATTAACTGAGTACTTGCAATATGCCAAGTACTATTCTAGGGGCTAAGAATAGAGTAGTAGCCATTCAGACATGGGTCCTTCCCTCATAGAGCTTGCTTTTCAAGATAAGCAAAGGCTGAAGTAACTGGAAATATTCAGCCTGAAAAAAATTACTCAAAGGAAGCAAGAAAATAATTTTCACACATTTGCACATCCTCTCCTCGGAATAATATTTATTCTGAGTTGTTGTACAGGGCAGGATTAGGACATATGTGTGGAATCACAAAGAAGTCAATCACAAGTCAATATATGAGATACTGTTAATCAAATGACATATCTGGAAATAGTACTGGCATCCTAGGGAGGTTACTGTGGTCTCAAACTCCTGGGCTCAAGTGATTCTCCCAAGGCGCAAGAACTACAGGTATGAGCCACTGCACCTGGCTAATTTTTTTTTTTTAGACAGGGTCTCAACATTTCTGGTCACTAATAAATTTTCAATAGGCTCTCATTTAAAAAAAAACAAAACTACAGTAAGGTTGCTGGTTTAGACAGGCATATAAGGTCCACTCTGATAACTACCATAATTATGAATAACTTAGGTTAGGTCTCACTCAATTCTAATTTCCCTTAGCAACTACTTCTAGATAACTCACTCAAACCTTTATCTAACCCAGTGGTTTTAAACTTTGGTTGCACACTGGAATTGTTAAGTATGTTTGGCATTTATTGATACCTGAGTCCCACACCAAGAGATTCTGATTTAATTATCTGAGAAGGGGTTAAGGATTTTTTTTTTTAAGAGCTCCACCTGGTATAAATGAATGTCTAGCCAAGGTTGAGAAACACAGGTGTAAACCATTATTTATTTAATTCTAGGTTTCTACCATTCTCGAGGTAATCAGATCCATCACAAAGGATCCTTTTATGTGTGACTGGCCAAAACTGACTTCTCTAAAGTATCACAGTCATTCTCAGAGCAGGGATACTGGCAGAAGTTTTGTTTATTTTTGAGGAAACACTTGGTAAGTTAATAACTATCTTAGTGGTATAGATCTGGAACTTCTGCCATTTTAATAAATCATTACCGAACACTTATGTTTCTAGCTCTGTATCAGGCCCTGAGGATAGAAATGTGAACAAGGCATTTATACCTTACCTCAAGCAGCTCAGGCTAGTTGAAGAAACTGAAAACACACTTTACAGCAGAGTTTGATTACTGCTATAATAATGGCAATGGACAAGGGTTCATGGGAGCATAGGTGGTTTCTAACACAGCCTAATGGTTTCAGGGAGGAATGGGCTGAGTGTCAGAGCTGGTTTGGTAGGTAAGGGAGGATGGGGAACATCGTGAGCAAAGGCAGTGCCTGAGAAGATTATGTGTACGGGGAAGTTCAATACTTCTAGTGCATATAGTTTAGGCCAGGGAACAAAAAGAAACAGGGCCAGAGGTGTGCAAGGCCAGATCTAGGTCACAGCCAGCCAAGAATGCCATTCGCAAAAATGTGAACTCTTTCCTAAATGTTGTAAGCCAGGAAACAATATTAGTGTCTTCCAAGTGCTCTTCTAGGGGTACCTGCGTAATGGACTAGAGGAAGATATAATAGTAGCAAAAAAATCAGGTAGGAGGCTAATACTTTAATCTAGAAGATTTGGGAACACAAATTAAGGCTATGATGGTAGAAATGGAGAGCAGGTAGATTTGGGTATGATCAGTATGTCCTGGAATTTGACTGAATGTGGGTGTGAGAAAGGGCTAGTGGCTTCACATGACTCTCAGGTTTCCGTGTGACTAAATGGAGAACAGTATCAGAAGGGTTAGGTATCAGAGAAATGATGTGATTGGTTTTGAACATAGTGAGTAGGCCACATGAACACAGTGAGTAAGCCACAGAGAAGTGGCATCTACGAGGCTGTATTTACATGTGAGGGTTATCCAGATGTACATCATCTGCCTTCCACATCTGCATTCTATCTGAATCCTTTCAGGCTGCCTGGCTATATATTCAAACAGGACAAGCTTTTCGGGAGGAGGATGGTCTTTTGTCACATATTTAAGAGTAACTATATTCTCCTGCTATAAGATATAGGTTAAGTAAACACATGAATAAAGGAGTCTAAGGGGGACCATATGTTACTATCAACAACCCTGTGACATATTTCATACAAAGCTTACTAAGAAACAGTAATATTCAATAGTCCCACATAATGGTGTTACCAGATGAAACCATGGCATAAAACCAACCAAAGAGAACTTGAAGAGTAAAATAAATGGTAGGACCAGGATTATAGAGAAAAATCAACATTTAGGAAGCAAATGAAAGAGAAGCCCAAAAAGGAGGCAGAGAACCACCAAATAGACAGATCTAAGATATGTAAAATTTCAAGGACGGGTAGATCAAAATAGCGTTAGACAAATTAAGGATTGAAAGGTATTGGATTGGTTAGATAAGCCTTCACTAATAATTTAAGGAGATCAGTTTCAATACACTGGTGGAAACAGCAGACAAATTCCACAATAGGAATGAAAAGTCTGGAAGTGGAGAAGGAAGAGAAAGGGCAGGTGGAAGAGGTGGTGGGGTCAAAGTGGAGACTAAAAACAGAGGAAGCAATTAAGACAAGGGAGTTGGAACTAGAGGAGCGAGAAGGGGGAAAGGATGGGGTCAAATCTCTGATGAAGGCATCAGGTTTGTAAAGGAAGAAGGATGCTTCATTCTCTCCTACCTCCTGGAAGTCAGGATAGGTGAGATGCTGACAATTAGCAGGCAGTTCAATAAAAATGTGAGTCAAAAAAGAAAGCAAGGCTATATGCTAACAATGAGAGGAACAACAGGAGGCCATGATCATTGAGGACAGTGATAAAGGTTTGGGCCATGCAGTGACAAACTAGCAAAAGCTGCTGACAAAAGATAAGCTGAGGTTATGGAGAGTATGTCTGTCACACTTGTCTGCCTAGCTGTGATTTCCTCAAGCAGCACTCGCTGCCTGGACAGAAGAAAAGGCACACTGTGCAGTGGTTCTGGGCTGGGATTTCTACGTGTGCAGGTAACGCAGAGCAAGGGAAGGAAGAATGCCTAATGTGAGAAATGTGTGCAATCAACAACAGGATCTAGTTTTGGTATAGACGTGAGTCAAGGAAGGAGCAGACAAATTTGAGGAGAACCTCCAAGAACAGTAGTGAGAATAAGGACATAAAAGAGCCAGGAGAACAAGGGGTAAAAGTCACAAAGAGGGATACTGAAGTTTGCAGAGGCTGTGCTGTTTGGGTCATGAGCGGAAGTCTGAGACACACAGGAGTGATGACATGAGCAGTGAAGTGAAGAGCCTCCAGAGATGAGAAGGCAAGGTAGGCTCAGTTCATATAATGAAATCCTGGAACACTGCAACGCCACAGAGGAAAGCTGTTTCAAATCCTCTGCTTGATGATGTCCAGCATTATTTATTTCCTGTTTTGGCTGCAGCAGCATAATGGATCTTGGTATTCAGGGAGCAGTGAGTGCCCTTTCCCAGCTCACAGTGCAGAGTTTGGAGCCCAACTTACTACTCGGTCACTGCTGTGTAAGAACAAAAGATGAGAGGTAGTCTGGAGGCTCTGAGATCCAATAATCTTCCCAGTAAGACAAGGCAGACCCATGAAAGGCAAAAGACAATTCAATATGCACACACTAAGATCAAAAGGCATTCAGGTAGCTATCAAGAGTGACTGACTGTCCTCTACCTGAGAAACTCTTTTTAAGATGTTATGAACGCCAACTACGAGAATAATTTCCCTCCCTCAAGCAGACCATAACCATGGAAAGATGTGAAAAGTCTAGTACCACGGACATGAAGAGAATGGATAAAAGAATGTGGTTGCAGAAATCTGCAAAACTTCCTGGGGAAGGAGAAGCTGGAACAACGATGAGAAAAGGTCCAATGTTAAGAGTTAGAAAGTACAACAACAGCCATTCCACAATGTGAGCTTTACATTTGCAAAGAGGAGACTTTTCTTCTCACCTCCAAATGGTAAAATCTCCTAGGAGACAAAGACTATAATTCAGTTTGTGAACATGAATGTTACAATGAAGTCTGTATTTTCTACCAGATGTGGTCACAAAAAATATTTATAATCACACCATTTTTCTTCTAAGGCAAAGTCAAAATATAGTGCCAAAGAAGAGTAAGGGAGACCATTTTTGCTTTGGTAAACTCTTAAGGACAGAGGGCTGTATTAGTTTTCCACCACTGCCAATTATCAAAACTTCGTGGTTTTCAACAACACACATTTATTATATAACAGTTCTGAAGGTCAGAAGTCTGATACAGGTCTCGGAGGGCTAAAATTAAGGTGTTGGCAGAGCTGTGTTCCTTCTGGAAGCTCTAGAGAAGAATCTATTTCCTTGCCCCGTCCAGTGTCTGGGCCATCTACACTCCTTGGCTCTTGACCCTTCCTCCACCTGCAAAGCCAGCAATGATACATTTCTCTGTGCCTTTTTTTTTTTTTTTTTTTTTTTGGGGGGGGGGGTCGCGCGCTGTGTCCCCCCGGCTGGAGTGCAGTGGCGCGATCTCGGCTCACCGCAAGCTCCGCCTCCCAGGTTCACGCCATTCTCCTGCCTCAGCCTCCGAGTAGCTGGGACTACAGGCGCCCGCCACCACGCCCGGCTAGTTTTTTGTATTTTTAGTAGAGACGGGGTTTCACCATGTTAGCCCGGATGGTCTCGATCTCCTGACCTCGTGATCCACCCGCCTCGGCCTCCCAAAGTGCTGGGATTACAGGCTTGAGCCACCGCGCCCGGCCTCTGTGCCTTTCTTTCACGGTTATATTTCCCTGAATGCTCACCTTCTTCTCCCCCTTTTACTTTTTTTTTTTTTTTGAGATGGAGTCTTGCTCTGTTGCCCAGGCTGGAGTGCAATGGCACGATCTCGGCTCATTGCAACCTCTGCCTCCCAGGTTCAAGTGATTCTCCTGTCTCAGCCTCCCATGTAGCTGGGATTACAGGCACCCACCACCACACCCGGCTAATTTTTTTTTTTTTTTTTTGTATTTTTAGTAGCGACGAGGTTTCACCATGTAGGCCAGGCTGGTCTCAAACTCCTGACCTCAGGTGATCTCCCCGCCTTGGCCTCCCAAAGTGCTGGGATTACAGGCGTGAGCCACCATGCCCAGCCACCCACCTCTTTTACTTTTAAGGACCCCTGTTATTACACTAAGCCCATCGAAATAATCCAGGGTAATCTCTCCCCATCTTGAAGTCCTTCATTGAATCACATCTGCAAATTCTATTTTGCAATATAAGGTAAAATATTCCCAGGTGCCGGTGATATCTCTGGGGAGCCATTATTTTGCCTGCCACAAGGGCAGAGATGGGCTGAAAAGAAGCTTCAAGTATCAGCAAGAAGGCTATGAAAGTTACTATTTGAGGCACAAGCAGTTCCAAAGCACAGCTCCAATCAAACACTTAGCGTACAAGTTTCACAACTATTGACCCTTTTCAACTTAACTCCCACTACATTTGCCCCCTATTCTCTAAGGATCACTTTAATGTCATCTTTGCTGTGAGGCCTTCCCACCGTCTCAGAGAGATTCAGTGGTTCTATCGTCAGTAAACACGAAGGACTCTGCCCATGCCCTGTTCTAGCACTTCAACACTGCCTTACAGTACCAAAATTTGTCTGTCTCCCTTATGAGATAGTGAACCACTTGAGAATTAAGACAATCTCATTCAAAATCCTGGGAAGAGTCTTGCTAGTAAAGTGCTTAGCACTTCACATTCATTCACTCTGACATCTGTCTATACTTAACCAGCACTTACAATGACAGGCACAACCTCGTCAGGCACAGCATTTCACTTGGGGACATAGAGTTCATTAATAAAGACAACAGACTCTCTTCAAGTTCTGAAAAGGTTTACCAGTATTTGCTTCAGTAAAGGGCAAGGTATGATCAGCAAAAAGGACCCAGCAGCCACAAAGTTAAAACTCAGTAGCCAATAGACATGCCAAAGATATATTTAAAGATACAAAAGGCAAAGACACTGCATCTGTCAAAACTCAGCAAATGTACACTTAAGATTTGCACTTTTCATGTTTTGTACATTTCACTTCTAAAGAAAAACCTAAACAAATATAGAATTCTAGTTAATACACAGGCATTCTGAAATTTTTAGGGAATATGTACCCGTGTCAATTTACTTTGAAAAAAATAAAAAAATACAATGAACTGATGGATAAAAATAGGGACAGACAGGTATTTGTTAAAATTAGGTATAGTGAAATATTAATGGTAGAGTCTAGATGGGAAGGTTTGTAAGTATTCACTGTAAACTTCTTATAATTTAGCCGTATGTTCAAAATTTTTCACAATAAAATATTTAACAGGAAATGTTAGGATCAGGCAGCAAGGAGACATTGTGTGGAAAGAGAAAAAAGTAATGTTCTTGGATGTTCGTTATGAGACAAAGAGGCACATATACAGACAAAGGTGGCCTATATCATAGTCCCAATCTTGCTTCATAGCCAGAAGAATTGAAAGTCCTGGCTGACATGAGACATGCCGGAAAGAGTACTGCTGATGAAAGTAAGAGTCTCTTGTAGGCATAACAGAGATATTAACAATAAGAAATTTCTGTTTTCTTAAAATAATGGTTTTTTTTTTTTTGAGACGGAGTTTCGCTCTTGTTGCTCGTTAACTTATGATGTGTATCTCAAATCTCTGCCCTTGTGACTGGCATATGCTAAGAGCTAAAATTAGCTGGGCGTTGTGGCAGGAGCCTGTAATCCCAGCTACCAGGGAGGCTGAGGCAGGAGAATTGCTTGAACCCTGGAGGCGGAGGTTGTAGTGAGCCAAGATCGCGCCATTGCACTCCAGCCTGGGCAACAAGAGCAAAACTCCATCTCAAAAAAAAAAAAAAAAAAATTCTCCGATTTTCTTGACAACTGAATATAATCTATAAACAAATCTGTTTTTATTCTTACTCATCCTTTATTCTTCTACATTGCCTAGTAAGGTTTTGAAGTTTTTCTCATATAGTTCGCATATATTTCTAGCTAAAATTAATTATTTTATTCCTATTGTGTAGACTTTTTAAAAATAAAAGTATGTGCTAACTTGTTGAGGACGGCAAGTCAATCTATTAGCTTATTATTTCCTTTTCAGTCACTTTACTACAAATTATTGATAGTAATTGAATCTCTTCTCATTTTGGGGACTTAGTTAATTAATAAGGATAATTTTGTAATCTCTTTTCCAGAAGGTAAGCTTCATATCTACTTAAATATTGTCCTAAGTAGAATTTCCAGACGGTGCTTACATAAAATACTGATAAGCACATATTCTCATTTAATTTACGATGTGTATCTCAAATCTCTGCCCTTGTGACTGGCATAGGCTAAGAACTAAAGAAATGCATGGTGAGAGAACTAATGAAAAAACAAATGTAATTTTCAGAAAGAGGCAGGAGCGTGTGCAACTTACCATCCAGGAGGCTTTGGAAGATGGGGAACAATTATAATAAAACAGAAGAGATTAGTTGTGTCACAAGAGAAAAGTTAATGTGGAGGTGATTTTCAAAGCGGTAGGGAGGAGGTGAGCTATCCAGTTCTCGGAGAGCTAACTGCAGTCATCTCTAACCTAGTAATATTTGTTGGCTGGCATTCTGGGTGACATCCTGCCTTCCCTTTTACTTTTTTTTTTTTTTTTAAATTAAGTCTCTTTCTGCAATTAATGTATAGCTAGAATTGAAATTGTTCAACTTCTGCATACACTTTGGGTGGGATCTACGTACCAAATCTTGATGTTAACCTTATCTTTGACACTCATATTATGTGTTAGATGGCCTATATACAATTTTAATTAACAAATCTAGTGTCAAGGGAAAATAAAAATATAGTAAACTTATCTGTTTCTGAAAACAAATAAAGTAGATTAAACAAACACACCTCTAGTTAATCTATTTGATTAAAAAACAAAACAAAATTGAAGATGAGGAAGCTAGGAGCTAGAGACGCAGGATTTGTTTTTAAAAGACCACACACAAATTGGCGTCACTATTTCACGAGACGCTAGAAAGGCCATTGGTAAAATTTTAAACATCTATCCCAGCTGGGGGAAAAATGGAAGTTAGACTAGAAGAAACCTTATTTTGTATTACTCAAAATATCTGGCTCAAACTTACTACCACCGCCGCCCACTCTGCGTCAATCTCCAGGCGCGGCCGTTATTCTCCACAGAACAAGAACGTCCGCCGTGAACGCCTGGGCCGCGCGAGGGAGAGGGACTCAGGCAAGGGGTGACTATCACCGTTAAAATTTTTCATTGACAAAATTACCGTCTACCTAGAAATACGAAGCTAATACACTGCTACATTACTAAAGGGTTCAACACGCGTCTCATTACGATGCACACACAAAATTCAGCACTTTCGTGTATACCTGCAATAAGCAACTAGAAGGTTCGATGGGAGAAAGCGACCTCGTCACAAAGGCAGCAGCAACGGCAAAACAGAGAACGCGACTCCATTCCCAGCGCAGCGCGAGCGGCGGCGTCAGAGCGGTGTCTGCGGCCGGCCGGGCACTACGGCGCCACCTCCCCGTGGCCTGACGTCACGCACGCGCACGCGCCCCGCCCCGCCCCGCCCCATGAGTCCTGCGCCCGCCCCTGCCGCGCACGCACGCACACGCACCCCTCACACACACCGTGACGCACGCGCCCCAGCCTGGCGTTCAGGCCGCACCCCGCCCCCACCCCGTCAGCCGCGCGCCCCGGGATCCTAGAATCGGCGTTTCCCCGCCGGCGCCCCAGCCGCCACTCCGTGACGGACACTTCCGTGACGGGCCTTCCGCCGAGAGCGCGCTCGTGACGCACGGATCACGCTCCTTCCGCGGGGCGGCGCACAAGCTCCTGGGAAACGTAGTTCGGCCTTCCGTCCCCCTTAGGCTGGACCGCGGGCGCCTGGAGGCGGGCGCCGAGGGTGGGTGAGCGTGCAGGGCGGTGGCTTGTTCAACCGGGACGAGTCCCTCGGGGGCTCAGGCTCGCCCGCTGAGTTCTCCTGCGTGCAGGCGTCGCCTCACGGAAGTTTGGGCCTCGGGGAGCCTGCCTGGGAGGCGGCGGTGGGAGAGGCCCTTGAGGGAGGAGGGGCCCCTTACCGGGTGCGAGTGGCGCGCGGGGACCAGGGGCGCGAGGGGCGGAGGGGTCCCGGGCTGGCTGTGTGTGCCACGCAGGGAGCGCCGGGGGACCGGGGGCGCGCGTTTGCCTCCTTTTCTAAGCAACACGGGAGGGCTGAGGGTGCACGCCTCCCTGTCCAGCAGCCTCTTGAATCTCCAAATCTAATAATGGGTTGAATCACAGCCATAGTTTTTTTCACCTATTGCATTATACTGTGGTTGAATGCGATATGGTTTTATTTCCTTAATACTCTGGTGTATTCAATTGGCTGTCTCCCTTTGACTTCACTTATGCTCACAAGATTGCATTTTAATCTTTTTATGTACCCTCGTTGCCCGTTATACTAACAAGATTTTATAAACTTCATAATAATTTGGACAGCACAGTCTCTTCTATTCTGTAAAACAGGTCACCGCCCCCCGCCCCGCCTCCAAAAGTTTGGTACAATTTGCATGCAGAACCTTTGGTCTTATTTAGTACGCGTTTAACTTCTGACTCAATTTTTGTTTGTTTTGAGACGGAGTTTCGCTCTTTGTTGCCCAGGCTGAAGTGCAATGGCGCGATCTCGGCTCACGCAAGCTCCGCCTCCCGGGTTCAAGTGAATCTCCTGCCTCAGCCTCCGGAGTCGCTGGGATTACAGGCATGAGCCACCACGCCGTGGCTAATTCTGTATTTTTAGTGGAGACGGGGGTTTCTCCGTGTTGGTCAGGCTGGTCTTGAACTCCCGATCTCAGGTGATCTGCCAGCCTCCCAAAGCGCTGGGATTACAGGCTTGAGCCACCGCGCCCGGCCCCTGACTCAGTTTTTTAAAAGTCTCATTGATTAGGTATTTTAGTTTGTATTCTGTTTTAGATACCTTTTCCTAGATAATTGTTTTTAATGTAATTTTTCAAATTTATTGGCATAAAATTGCCCATGCTATTTTATCACTGTAAATAATTTCTGTGGTGATTTTTAAAATCACTACTTTTTAATATTTTAAAATAACTGCTGTAATTGTTATTTTTTTCTTTTTTGAACCTAATTATCTAGGTGTTCTTTTTTTCTTGATTACTGCTATAAGGTATCAGTGTACATTAGTCTTTTCAAAAATGTAGATTTGGTTTTTTGTTGTTGTTGTTTTGGTCTTTTTGGGGGGGGTCCTGTTACAGTAAGTTTTGCTCTTAATTTTAAAATTTTCTTTTACTTTGTTGCTGTTTTCCTACTTTTTTTTTTTTTTTTTTCGAGACAGAGTTTCACTCTGTCTCCAGGCTGGAGGGCAGTGGCATGATCTCGGCTCACTGTAGCCTCCGTCACCTGAATTCAAGCAATTCTCCTGCCTCACGCCCCATCAAGCCCGGCTGATCGGCCAATTTTTGTTTTTGTTTTTGAGACAGAGTCTCTCTCTGTCGCCCAGGCTGGAATGCAATGGCAGGATCTCGGCTCACTGCAACTTCCGCATCCCAGGTTCAAGCCATTCTCCTGCCTCAGCCTCCGCAATAGCTGGGATCACAGGCGCACGCTGCCATGCCCGGTTAATTTTTTGTATTTTTCAGTAGAGACGGGGTTTCACCGTGTTGCCCAGGCTGGTCTCGAACTCTTGAGCTCAGGCAGTCCGCCCGCTTTGGCCTCCCGAAGTGCTAGGATTACAGGCATGAGCACCACACCTGGCCATCTGCTTCTTGATTTGACTGGGTAATTAATTTATTTCTATTTGTGCTCCAAGAAATGTGTGTGTACATTTTTAAGAGCTGAATATGTTGAAAGACTCATAATAAAAAAAAAGAAACACCTTAACCCCATCTCTTCCCAGTGGCAACCACTTGAAAATATTTAAGCAATTCTGGCTTCGAACTCCTCTCAGTATTTTTTTATTCACAGATTTCAGACATTATTTTAAAATAAGAACTTTGGCTGCCTTCTTTCCACATCCTTAAATCACAATGTAATTATTATTATTATTATTTTTTTTTTTTTTTTTTTTTTTTTTGAGACGGAGTCTCGCTCTGTCACCCAGGCTGGAGTGCAGTGGCGCGATCTCGGCTCACTGCAAGCTCCGCCTCCCGGGTTTACGCCATTCTCCTGCCTCAGCCTCCGAGTAGCTGGGACTACAGGTGCCCGCCACCGCGCCCAGCTAATTTTTTGTATTTTTAGTAGAGACGGGGTTTCACCGTGTTCGCCAGGATGGTCTCGATCTCCTGACCTCGTGATCCACCCGCCTCAGCCTCCCAAAGTGCTGGGATTACAGGCTTGAGCCACCATGCCCGGCCACAATGTAATTATTTTACAAATATTTTTCCCACAAATTTTGGATAAATATGTTCAGTGTTTTCATTTGATGACTAGTCTGTAGTACTGAACCATAATATGTTTCTTTCTTGTACAAGGTTTACCTTTCTTGTTTATAATGACTGCCTTTTTTATTCATTTACTTAGGTTTTCTTAAATCTATGTAAAATGTCTTTTGGTTCCATTTTCCTCAAGGGCTAATCTGTCATACAGTCTTACCACTTTTCTCCTTTTCTGGACATCCCCCTACAATGTAGATTGATCAGTTACTCTGTAGGCATGCAGCACACTGGCATACCACTGGGCTTCCCTTTTACCCTCATCAGTTTCCTCATCTCACCTCTGTGTTAGATCTCCTGTTTCCTATAAAGCACTTCTATTCCTGTTTGCTGGATTGTAATCTTACTGCCTTGAAAAAGGGTCCATATGATCTACATATATTAAAGTTGTAGGAATGAATAGAAATTACTTTGTCCTCACATTTGTGTGGTGTTTTCACCTAGTATACAAATCTCAGTGGGAAGTTACTTTCCATTAGAATTTTGAAAGCCAGTGAAGCTGGATAGGAAATGGGGCAGTGTTACCGTTACTGTTGAGAAGTCCTATTTCATACCTGCTAATGTTGCTTTATGTGTAATCTGTTTATCATCTCTTGGAGCTCTTTGGTATTCAAAGATTTCATGATGATGTGTGTTCTAATATTTAAAGAAATTACTTGCTTTGATGGATAAATTCTTAGATACTGTGTTTTTTAAAGGAATAAGAAGTTTCTGGCTGGGCACTGTGGCTCACGCCTGTAATCCCAGCACTTTGGGAGGCCGAAGTGGGTGGATCATGAAGTCAGGAGTTCAAGACTAGGCTGGCTGAGATGGTGAAACCTCGTCTCTACTACTAAAAATACAAAAATTAGCTGGGCGTGGTGGCCGGCACCTGTAATCCCAGCTACTTGGGAGGTTGAGGCAGAGAATTGCTTAAACCTGGGAGGCGGAGGTTTCAGTGAGCTGAGATTGCGCCTCTGCACTCCAGCTTGAGTGACTCTGTCTCAAAAAAAAAAAAAGTTTTCCCATATTTGTTTCTTCCTCCCTTTTTTTCTTTCTGGAACTCTGAGTAATCTGGGGTTGGACCTTAAAATTGCTCATATAGTTGTCTTTTTTTCACTTACTCTTGTTCTTTTAGATCAGCTTTATTCATTTATTTATTGAGACAGTCTCACTGTGTTGTGCAGGCTGGAGTGCAGTGGCACATCTTGGCTCACTGCGGCCTCTACCTCTTGGGTTCAAGCAATTCTCCTGCTTCAGCCTCCCGAGTAGCTGGGATTACAGGTGTGCATCAACACATCCAGCTTTTTTTGTTGCTGTATTTTTAGCTGGGACAGAGTTTCACTATGTTGGCCAGGCTGGTCTTAGACTTCTGACCTCAAGTGATTCGCCCACCTCGGCTCCCAAAGTGCTAGGATTACAGGAGTGAGCCACTGTGTTCAGCCAAGATCAGCTTTCTAGAAAAGTTCCTTAAGTTTATTTTTTTTCTTTTTTTTTTGTTTGAGACGGAGTCTCGCTTTGTTGCCCAGGCTGGAGTGCAGTGGCGCAATCTCGGCTCACTGCAAGCTCCACCTCCTGGGTTCATGCCATTCTGCCTCACACTCCCGCTTAGCTGGGACTACAGGTGCCTGCCACCACGCCCGGCTAATTTTTTATATTTTTAGTAGAGACGGGCTTTCACAGTAGCCAGTATGGTCTCGATCTCCTGACCTCGTGATCCACCTGCCTCGGCCTCCCAAAGTACTGTGATTACAGGCATGAGCCACTACGCCCAGCCCTAAGTTTATCTTTTAACCCTTGTACCTTTTGGGGGAGTTTTTACATTATAATTTTTAATTTCCTGGGAAATTACAAAAAAATCCATAGACTTCTATTCTTATTTCATAGAGGAAATATCTCTGATTATTTTTCAAATTACGAAATTTTCAAACACATATACAAGTATAATAGTATAGTGTACCAATCATCCTATTTTGTTGTTTCCTGATGAGAAGACATACATATTTAGCATTAGCCAGCTGGACTCAGTTTAGATTATTCAATTTTGTTGGCAACATCCAGAGCATGGTAACCAGGAGCCAGTCAAACATATGCCTTCTTCTTTCCATCAGGCTTGATCAAGGTGTTGGCCTTGGCCACATCAGTGTCATAGAGCTTCTTCACGAGCCTGTGAGGAAGGCTTGTTGTTGGCTTTAAGATCCACAATGAGCACAAGTGTGTTACATTCTATCTTCTTCATGGCAGACACTTGGTAGGAATTTGATGATAGCACGGTGGTCAATCTTGTTTCTCCTGAGGGTGCTCTTCTGAAGATACGTGGGCTGCCTCCAGAGTCTCAGTTCTTGGGCTGCTAGAAGGTGAGTGACATGTGGATCTTCTTTTTTTGTTGCTGTGGATGCCTTTCACCATTGCCTTTTTGGCCTTCAAAGCCTTTGCTTTGGTTTTAGCCTTAGGAGAGGCAGGAGTTTCCTTCTTCGCCATCAGCACCATCTTGTGAAGAAGGCCCCCTTGTTCTATTTTGAAGCAAATCTTGGACATTGTATATTATTTGTAAATAGCTCAAAATGTATCTCTGAATGTAAGTACTCCTTCTTAAGTAGGATATTCTCACACCTGCAAAATTTGTAATTCCTTTATATCAAATTTATAGGCAGAAGCCAGGGGGTGGGGTGGGGAGGGTATGCCTGTAGTCCCAGCCATTCAGGAGGCTAAGAGGCTAAGGTGGCGGATCACTTAAGCCAGGATTTCAAGGTTAGCCTGGC
This sequence comes from Papio anubis, assembly GCF_008728515.1. NCBI lineage: Eukaryota > Metazoa > Chordata > Mammalia > Primates > Cercopithecidae > Papio > Papio anubis. The sequence goes on along the minus strand of NC_044984.1, from coordinate 127,445,616 downwards.
CAATATAGTGAGACTCTGTCTCTAAAAAATAAGTAAATAATAAATATATAGGCAGTGTTCAGATTTTTCTGTTTTCTCATGAATTTTTAAAATTTATTTCTTTGACTCATGGTCCAGATAACGTTTATACAATTTGAAGTCTCTGTGGTTTTTCCACAGAAAAATTATGTCTCCATGTTGTTTAAATTCCAGTTTCTCTTGCTGTCTGCTCCTTTGAATATGCTGTTGTTGCTTTGAAGTTTGTTGTTTTCTGTTTCTTACATTGTTTCCTCTGAATTCCTCCTTTGCTTTTGTTTTATTCCTCCACCCCACTGCTTTCTTCTGAGTTCAGCTTACGTCCTTTTAGTAGTTCCTTCAGGAACTATCTTGAGTGGTAAACACACACACCCACATAGATGCCTTTTATATTGCTCTCAGTCTTTAGCATACAATTGAATTCTAGGTGGTGGTTGTTTTCCTTTAGTACTTTGAAGATACTATTGTATTGCCTTCTTGGCCTCTATCTTTGCAACTGAGAATTCTGTAGTCAGTATAATGGATATTCCCTTGTATATAATTAGCCTTTTTTCTTCAGTAACTTTAAAGTTTTACACATTATTCTTGATATTGTAGTTTACCTTCAGTGTAGCTGGTAGCTGGTATATTTTTAAAATGTATTCTACATGGCACATGGTATACAGGCTTTCAGATCAAGGACTTATGTATCCTCCTTTCAGCTTGGAGTAAAAACAATCATTATATCTCACATTGCTTCTTTTCTATTTCCTTTTTTTTCCCTCTTCTGGAATTCCTGTTCAACACATATGCACATCTTTAATCCATCTGGAATTTGTGAATGTGAGGGGTGTGTTTTTTTCCAAACAGAAAGCCATTTGTCTTGATATCATTTATTAAATAGTTCATCCTTCCCCCCACCGATTTAAAGTGACATCTTTGTTATGTATTAAGTGTCTAGCTACACATGAATCTGTTTCTGAAGATACTGTTTTGTTTTCTATTATTGCGCTAATATCATTGTTTTACTTACTAGAGATTTATAATGTATTTTGAAATGTAATAGGGTAAGGCATTTTAAAGTATTTGCTTTTTTTATATATCTTTAATTTTCTATAGAACTTTAAAAACTACATTTCAGGAAATCCCTGTTAAATACATACATTAATCAAAATCCTACGGTGATTCACCTAGTGAATCTCAACATTTATTCAAATATTTTTTCCTGTTGTTTAGTAAAGTTGTTTAGTGTTTGTAATTAGTCCTATAACTAGAAAAGAAATAAAACTATGAGGAATGAAGGGTTAAACCTGCAATACAATTCTTAACATCTTTTACTACAGGGCAAACATATTTTCTTTCTTGAAGAGGAAGCCTAACTTTCTTTGTTGTTGTTGTTGTTGTTGTTTGTGTGTGTTTTTGTTTTTGTTTTCGTTTTCAAGCAGAGGATTTCACCCTGTTGCCCAGGCTGGAGTGTGGTAGCATGAACATGGTTTACTGCAGTCTCGACCTCCTGGACTCAAGTGATCCTCCCACCTCAGCCTCCTGAGTAGCTGCGGCTTCAGGCACATGCCACCATGGTTGGCTAATATTTAAATTTTTTGTAGAGACCTAGAGTCCCACCATGTTACCCAGTCTGGTCTCAAATCCCAGGACTCAAGCAATCATCTGTGGTGGCCTCCCAAAGTGCTGGGATTATAGGCATTAGCCCCTGTACCCAACCCAGAAGCCTGACGATTTCCTTTTCCTTCTTGAAAGAAGGGTGTGGGTATGGAAGAAATACCTCCATGCACAAAACCTTAATTATCATAGGTTCATTTGGTTTACTCAGATTGTTGAGTTCTGCCATGGACTGAAGACTCTTCTAGGTACTAGGAATACAGTAAACAAATCAGATAAAATCTATTTCTAAATGAGTTTCCCTAAAGTGACAAACCTATATACACTTCTGGTTTAGGGACAAAGAATCTACCTGTCAAAGATCTTTGTCTAAATAAAAATGTCAATTCTATAATTTTGTCCATTAAAACTGAGTTCTATTGATGTACAGTATTGACAGAGAAGACTTGCATTTGATGGTTAACTACCTAGTCTTCAAAAAGTGAGAACTTTAAAAATATTAGTGTAATAAATTGTTTCGTGATTTGTCGTGATTCTTGAAGTCCCCAAGCATGTATCTTTTGTATTTACACTCTATGTTATTTTGTTATTTATATTAAATTCATTATAAAAATTATCCAGGAGAGTACAGTATCTAATATTAATAGTTAGTGCCTCACTCCAAACTTGGGAATGCAGTTCATGGTTCTTCCTTTGTCACTTGACCCCCTTCAAGTGTTAGATAGAATAAACTATCATAGATGACAATATGGACTTAAGGGAGGGAGGTTAAACTGGAAGTGATCAAATGAACATCTGTTTCTTTTAAGTTCCAGGGTACATGCACAGGATGTGCAGGTTTGTTACATAGGTAACATATGCTGTACCTATCAACCCATCACCTAAGTATTAAGCCCCGCATGCATTAGCTCTTTTTCCTAATGCTCTCCTTGCTGCCCTCCCCCGACAGGTCCCAATGTGTGTTCCCCACTCTGTGTCCATATGTTCTCATTGAAATGAACATGTGTTTCAAAGTCACATATACACCTTTAACTTCAATAAAATTCCTTGGTAGGGTAGCAGCCAAATTGTCAGTCCTGTAAGGTTATTCTTGTAAACAAGTTACAGAAGAAATTTATATATAACAGGTGTGTTTCACAGGGAAATGATTTTTCTGTCCCAAAAAGTTAACTTAAAAAAGTAGCAAGTAGTACATTAAATTTAATTTGACAGCCATGTGTTTTTACTGGTTGGTTCTCTTCAGTTTTAATTTTTTAAAATAACTCATGCCCCATCCACCCAGAGCTCAAAGTGGTCTGAAGGAGAAGCCAGTACAAAGAATCAGGATGGTATTTCTTGAAGTGGGTAAGGATCATTATATTGCATGTCAGTACAAATCCCAGTAAAGATTTTAAGCTCATTAGACCTTGCTGGGATGTAACGGCGAGGGTCTACAATTTTGTATTCACCTTTCCCCAAATGGGTCCCTGTTCCCAGCTCTCTTACCTGAACCTGCTTCTTTGGCTACAGGGAGGACTTTGGGTGAAATGCATCCCTCCTGTGACTGGACTGGAGAAACAAGAACAGAAGCATCCTGATCTCGCCACTCTACTATGCAGGCTTATGTAGTCATAAAAGTGGCAGTTATGGACCTATCTTCCACATGGGCTTTCACTAAACAGGACTCTGCCCATTTCCGTCTGAGAAATGCTGAAGAGGAAAGGATGATTGCTATATTTCTGACAACCTGGTTACAGGAACCAATGACTTTCAAAGATGTAGCTGTGGAGTTCACTCAGGACGAGTGGACGATGCTGGATTCTGCTCAAAGAAGTCTGTACAGAGATGTGATGTTGGAAAACTATAGAAATCTCACCTCCGTGGAATACCAATTGTGCAAGCTTACTGTGATCTCCCCATTGGATCAAGAAGAGATAAGGAATATGGAAAAGAGAATTCCCCGAGGCATCTGTCCAGACCAGAAGATTCTACCTAAAACCAAAGAATCAACTGTGCAGAAAATTTTATGGGAGGAGCCATCCAGTGCAGTGAAAATGATAAAATTCACAATGCATAATTGGTCCTCCACATTAAAAGAAGACTGGGAATTCCATAAGATCAGAAAACAGTGTAAGATTCCAGGGGAACATTGGAGGCAAGTGACATATGCCCCAAAGAAAACAGTATCTCAGGAGCTGTTCCGTGACGATCATGAATTAGAGGAAACCTCTAAACTTAGATCAAAACTTATTTTTTCACAGAGCATTTTCGCCAGTAAACATTGCCAAAAATGTTACTCAGAGATTGGATGTTTGAAACACAATTCAATCATAAACAATTATGTGAAAAACTCTGTAAGTGAGAAGCTCTATGAAAGTCATGAATGTGATACAACTCTATGGCATCTTCAGAGAAATCAAACAGTACAGAAAGAGTACACATATTCTAAACATGGAATGCACTTCACACATAATATGTTTCACATACCTGACAATTTGCATATGGCACAGAATTCCTGTGAATGTAATAAAAATGAAACCCTGTGTCATCAGTCATCCCTTAAGAAACAAGGACAAACTCATACTGAAAAGAAACATGAATGTAATCAATGTGGAAAAGCCTTCAAAAGGATTTCTAATCTTACTTTACACAAGAAAAGTCACGTGGGTGAGAAACAATATGAATGTAAAGAATGTGGTAAAGTATTCAATGATTCCTCAACCTTAAGGAGACATATAAGAACTCACACTGGAGAGAAACCCTATGAATGTAATCAGTGTGGAAAAGCTTTCAGTCAAAAAACATCCCTTAAGGCTCACATGAGAACTCACACTGGAGAGAAACCTTATGAATGTAATCAGTGTGGAAAATCCTTTGGCACAAGCTCTTACCTTATAGTGCACAAGAGAATACACACTGGAGAAAAACTCTATGAATGCAGTGAGTGTGGAAAAGCCTTCAACACGAGCTCTCACCTTAAAGTTCATAAGAAAATTCACACCGGAGAGAATCTTTATGAATGCAGTGACTGTGGGAAAGTTTTCAGTGGGCTCTCATCCCTTAGAATGCATGTAAGAACTCACACTGGAGAGAAACCCTATGAATGTAAGGAATGTAGGAAAGCCTTCAGTGTTTCCTCTTCCCTTAGGAGGCATGTGAGAATTCACACTGGAGAGAAACCCTATGAATGCATTCAATGTGGAAAAGCCTTCAGTCAGAGCTCTTCACTTATTATACACAAGAGAATTCATACTGAGAGAGAAACTGTGTAAGTGTTAACGAATGTAGAATTGCTGTTTTCATTGGCTTAAGGTGGATTGCAAGCTCCTTGTCTCAGTCTTTGTTCTCTAAAATAACCATTTAAGGTTATAAAGGGCTCTTTCGTAATATAACATTTTGTTCTATAAATACTAATTACAACTTTTTGATCCATGGCTGTTTGGAATTAGGTATTTTTAATATGTGAAGTATGTATATTTTCAGTTATCTTTTTATTGTTGGTTTCTGGGTTAATTCCATTGTGTTCAAAGAATCCGGACTATATTTTACTGCTTTGTTGGTGTTTTTATGAAAGTTGTTTTCTGGCCCAGTGAGGCTGCTAGCAATAGCAACCAAACATTGAGCTCATCTTTCCTTACTAATGAATTCCATCTTGGCCAAGAACAATAAGGTATGTGGTTATAGAACTCTTTGACTTCTTGTAGCTAAGGGTAGCCATATCATTCATTCCTGCTGATTCAAAAATAGACATATCACTGAGAACAAAACTATCTATCTTGACCTCTACTTTTTGCACTTCATCTTTGTCCCTATGACTTGGCCATTCCTGAAGCTGCTGAAAGAGCTATCTTGTGACCATGAAAATGACAACTGTGGCCAAGGGATGAAGTAGAAGAAAGAGATCCCTGTTCCTCAAAGAAATCTTTAAATAGTTGTACCAGCCCTGCACTGCTTGTATTTGGACATGTTTCTCTGTGAGAAAAAGTTTTTTGTTTGTTCGTTTGTTTGAGATGGAGTCTCACTCTGTTGCCCAGGCTGGAGTGCAGTGGCACAATCTCAGCTCACTGCAGCCCCCACCTCCCAGATTCAAGTGATTCTCCTGCCTCAGCCTCTTGAGTAGCTAGGATTACAGGTGCCCACCACCACGCCTGGCTAATTTTAGCATTTTTAATAGAGACGGGGTTTAACCATGTTGGCCAGGATGGTCTCAAACTGCTGACCTCAGGTGTTCCACCCACCTCAGCCTCCCAAAGTGTTAGCATTACAGGCATGAGCCACCTTGCCAGGCTGAGAAAAATATGTTTATTGATTTTTTTTTTTTCCAGTTTTTCAGACAGAGTCTCTGTCTCTCAGGCTGGAGTGCAGTGGTGTGGTCATGGCTCATTGCAGCCTTGACCTCCTGGGCTCAGGTGATCCACCACAGTCTCCTCAGTAGTTGGGATCACAAATGCATGCCACCATGCCTGGCTAATTTTAAATATATATATTTTGTAGAGACAGGCTCTTCACATTGCTCAGGCTGTTCTCAAACTCCTGGGCTGAAGCAGTCCTCCTGCCTTTGCCTCCCAAAGTGCTAGGATTACAGGCATGAGTCACCATGCCTGGCTTTTACTGATTTTTTTTAAAGCACTACATAAATACAGTCAACACAGTCACGATATTGTAGAAAAACAGAGGTATATAGAGTTAAATGTTTTATGTTGGATGTACACATTTGAAGAGGAACATAGAAAAAGAATATGGAAAAGGAATGTTGACAGAACTTTTATGCTTAAGCAGCAGATGAAGATAGAGCCAAGATCACTGAAAGCAAGTGTTTAGAGCAGCAAAAAGAGTATCCCAACATTTCAGCGTTGGAACTACAGAAAGTTTTCAGATCAAGGGGAAGTTACAAATTTTAAATGCTAAATAAAGCATGAGATTTTGTTGCTTGGTCTTGCAGATACCAGATTAGTTCTTTTTTTTTTTTTTTTTTTTCTTTTTGAGACGGAGTCTCGCTCTGTCGCCCAGGCTGGAGTGCAGTGGCCGGATCTCAGCTCACTGCAAGCTCCGCCTCCCGGGTTCACGCCATTCTCCGGCCTCAGCCTCCCGAGTAGCTGGGACTACAGGCGCCCGCCACCTCGCCCGGCTAGTTTTTTGTGTTTCTTAATAGAGACGGGGTTTCACCGTGTTAGCCAGGATGGTCTCGATCTCCTGACCTCGTGATCCGCCCGTCTCGGCCTCCCAAAGTGCTGGGATTACAGGCTTGAGCCACCGCGCCCGGCCAGATACCAGATTAGTTCTAACAAAATACAGAAGGAGCGGCATACGGTGGAAGAAAGAAGGCAGTGGCTGCTGTTATAGCTATTCATGTTAGCCTCAGAGGATGGTGAGACATCCAGATGAAGAGGTTGGTACGCAATTCTAGAACTGAGGAGGTGTCTAGATAGAGATACAAATTTTAGTGACATCAGTAAAGAGACTGTAACAGGTTTTGTGACGGTGAATAAGAATGAAAAGAGAATGTCTGCCACCTACCCTGAAGACGTACATTTAAAGGAACCATAGTAGAGAGATAAGAAAACAAGAAGAGTGGAGTTTCACTGAACCAAGACAAATGAGTTTCAAAAAGGAAAGTGAAGTTGGCCAGGCATGGTGGTTCACGCATGCAATCTTGGCACTTTGAGAGGCTGAGGCGGGCAGATCACAAGATCAGGAGATCAAGACCATCCTGGCCAACATGGTGAAACCCTGTTTCTACTAAAATACAAAAATTGGCTGGGTGTGGTGGCATACACCTGCAGTCCCAGCTACTCAGGAGGTTGAGAGGCAGGAGAATCACTTGAACCCGGGAGGCTGAGGTTGCAGTGAGATGAGATCTCACCACTGCACTCCAGCATGGTGACAGAGCAGGACTTCGTCTCAAAAAAAAAAAAAAAAAAAAAAAAGGTGAAGGTAACTTTTTAGTGTTAGGGATCAAATTAGATGAAGTCTAAAAAGGTAAACACATACAGCCATGGGAAGATCATTTGTGATTGCAGTTCAAAATAACAGTGGTACATTGAAGATGGTTGCTAGATTGGGCTGACTTTAGGAATCAATGAAGGGCAAAGAAGTAAAGACTGGATGTAGACAAGTTTGAATAATAGGAGAAAGGGTAGTAGCTGGAGAGAGATTTGGAGTAAAGATCATATGTTTAAAATATGAAAAACTAGAACATATTTGAATTCTAATGTGATGAATGTAGTATGGTGAGGTTTAATATGCAGCTTAGTAAAGTTTAATATTAGCTTCTGAGGATGGGGTGTTGCTGTTTAGAGCACAAACAAAAGGATTGGTGTTTGCCATGAGGCAGAGGGATACTTCCACCATTCTCTCAGGACTAGAAAAATGGGTGGGTTGGTTTAAATTACCTGTTTGTTTCCGTACACCTAAGTTCACTGAGCAGTGGTCAGAATATGTGAACTATATAATGCTATTTTGTGTTTCCTAAGAACACTACTGTGTGGCAGCCACTGCTAAGTACTAACTAAATATACTATATATATATATATATATTTTTTGAGGCGGAGTCTCGCTCTATCACCAGGCTGGGTGCAGTGGCCACGGGATCTCAGCTCACTGCAAGCTCCGCCTCCCGGGTTCTGCACGCGCCATTCTCCTGCCTCAGCCTCCCGAGTAGCTGGGACTACAGGCACCCGCCACCTCGCCCGGCTAAGTTTTGTATTTTAGTAGAGTGGGGACCACCGTGTTGGCAGGATGGTCTCTCGATCTCCTGACCTCGTGATCCGCCCGTCTCGGCCTCCCAAAGTGCTGGGATTACAGGCTTGAGCCACCGCGCCCGGCCTTATATTTTTTATTCTTTATGAATAGATCTTCAGTTTTGCTAACAGTAGTATTGTGTTTAGCTACAAAACTACTTATCCCAACCCCTTTGTAGCCAAGAGATGCCATTTCTACTGTTCCTGGCCAATAAAATATAGATAGATGATTATAGGTTTCATGGTAAGATTAGCTGCTAAGAGGAAGGTGGATGAAATACTGCAAGGAGGTTTTAGTGAAGAAGATCTCTATATATTTGAAAGTCCTTCCAAGTTATCAGTAGAGCCATCAGTAGAGAAGACAGCAAAGCAAGTAGTAAAGTCTACATGAATGAAGAGAGGTCATTTAAATAAAAGATAAGACCAGGCGCGGTGGCTCACGCCTGTAATCCTACCACTTTGGGAGGCCGAGGCGGGTGGATCATGAGGTCAGGAGATTGAGACCATCCTGGCTAACACGGTGAAACCCCATCTCTACTAAAAATACAAAAAATTAGCCAGGCGTGGTGGCAGGCACTGGTAATCCCAGCTACTCGGGAGGCTGAGGCAGGAGAATGGCGTGAACCCAGGAGGTGGAGCTTGCAGTGAGCCAAGATTGCGCCACTGCACTCCAGCCTGGGCGACAGAGCGAGACTATCTCAAATAAATAAATAAATAAATAAATAAATAAAAATAAAAGATAGCCAGGAAGAGAGGTAGAATGTGGTATAATTAGATGGTATGAGCCTGAAAGGAAGGAGTGGTTTTTACCAGGCTGCAATGGTTAGAAGCAGTGTTAGGGAGCAAGGAAGATACTGGTCCCACTTCCAGCCTGTGGATATGTGGAATACATGGGAATAAGCCCCCTTGTGATGTGATTGTTGTCAGGGGTTTTTTGCTCCCCAGGGAACAGCCAAGTTTAATGAAAGGAAATGTTCAGGGAAATAGTTGAGGATGTTAAGGGAGTTTATTAGGCGAATCTCAGAGGGCACCATGAAAGAGTCTCCAGAAGGGCAGGGGTTTAGGGTTTGTGGCTTTGGCCTGAGAAATACAGAAGATCGTTATGACAGTATTGATAGGAAAAAAAGATCAGACCAGGGCCATGACCAGTGAAAACAAAATTTAAAGGGAGTATAGGTTCGATCCCAGCAGTCTGTAAGAAGATGATGGGTACTTAGCTTGCGGTGAGCCAAGATCGCGCCACTGCACTCCAGCCTGGGCGATAGAGCAAGACTCTGTGTCAAGAAAATGGTCCCAACTGCATGTGGTTCTTGGGTAAGATCATCTTGAGGAGTACTCAGCAAGGGATTGTACTTGGTTGGTTGGGACTGGAATTTCATTCTAATTTTGGCCCAGTGATCTTGGAACAGATTGAGCATCTAAATCTGAACATCTGAAATTCAGCGTGCTCCAAAACTTGAAACTATTTGTGCGCCGATGTGACTTTCAAAAGAAATGCCCATTGGAGCATTTAAAATTTTGGATTTTCAGATTTGTGATGCTCAACTGGTAGGTATAATGCAAATATTTCAAAATTCAAAACACTTCTGGTCTCAGCATTTTGGATAAGGAATACTCATCCTGTATACCAGCAGGTAGACTCAGGCACGGTCTCGCCCGGCATCTCACCTGGATTTTATTGCAATAGCCTCCTAACTGGTTTCTCTGACTTGAATCGTACTTTGCTTTAGTATGTTTTTTATGCAGGTGCCATGGTATCCTATTAAAAAAAAAAAAAACTGTGTGTTTTTTAATTATAAAACTAATACATGCATAGAAGAAAACAATGTAAATAACTTCTGCCCTACACAGAAGGGAAACCCCAGATTCTGCTGCCTTAAAAAATTAATATTGTAGGTGAATGTGCATTCCGTCAGACTATGTACATACAAACTTTTTCATTTTATAAAAATTGAGTTATACCTTTTATCCCACATCTTTTTTTTTTTTTTTTTTTTTGAGGAGTTTCGCTCTTGTTTCCCTGCTGGAGTGCAATGGCACGGTCTCGGCTCACGGCAACCTCTGCCTCCCGGGTTCAAGCGATTCTTCTGCCTCAGCTTCCCAAGTAGCTAGGATTACAGGTATGTGCCATCACTCCTGGCTAATTTTGTATTTGTAGTAGAGACGGGGTTTCTCGATTTTGGTCAGGCTGGTCTCAAACTCCCGACCTCAGGTGATCCGCCCACCTCACGCTTGCAAGTTGCTGGGATTACAAACATGAGGCCATCATCCCCAGCCTATCTGACATCTTTTTAAACATCTTTGTGTGTCAGTGCATGTAGTTCTATTTCATTTGTAATAGCTGCTTAGCATTTGATTATATGCTCGTACCATAATATAATCCATTTGCCTCCAGAGTTTTTATAACAATACTGCAATCAATAATATTGTTTATATCAACTGTTCTCTACACTTCCCAGGGTGATCCATCTAATGTACTAACCTGATCATATAACATTTCACTTTTAATCATCATCTGGCATTTTTCTCCAATTAAGATAAAATCTTTTTACAAGACCTTGCTCAAACTCTTACTTGCCTTTTCAGGCCTCATCTCTTATTATTCCCTTTATCTTCACCATCTCCCTAACTTAACGTGTCCTGTTTATCCTTTAGGTATTGTATCCTTCATCTGCTTTAACAATACTTGTCACACTTTCACACTGTATTGCCTGTTTGTGTATTGTGCCCTCTACACTGTAAGTTTTGGTAAGGTGGGAACTTTGTCCAAATTTTTCATTGTTTTACTCTTACTACATGGCCCAGTGTAGGTGTTCAGTTAAACATTTACGGTTCTTCAACAAATTTTGTGCCTTTTCTTTTACTTAGCATTCTAGTGGAAGTTTAACTTAAAAGCTATTTAAGTGATTGTGAGGTAAAAGTTGCAAGGAGCTGGGTGCAGTGGGTTGTGCCTATAGTCCTATCTACTCTGGAGGCTGAGGTGGGAGGATTGTTTGAGCCCAGGAGTTTGAGACCAGCCTGAGTAACATGAGACTGCATTACAGTAAAAATGCATGGAATTAATTTTTCTTCTAGGTATAGGAAAATGTTCCACCATAACAGGTGTGCAGAAACTAAGACTTAGGACTACAGCAGTTTAATGTTATTTATATTAGGTCCCTCTCCTAGTCCCTCTCCTCTCTTCCCTCATCCCACTCACCACCACCCCATTCACTACACAAGCTTAGTTTATTTTTTGTAGAGCTAGTGTTCGTATTTTGTTCCATTATATATTATAATATGAAAAGGGATGAGTTGACCAAGTATTGGTGAGTGTGTGGTATACTTGCTTTAGACTACCAATGGAAGCATAAATTAGTACAAACTTACTGGGTGGATATGCTGGCTCACATCTCTAATCCAAGCACTTTAGGAGGCTGAGATGAGTAGATTGCTTGAGCTCAGGAGTTTCAAACCAGCCTAGGCAACATGGCAAAACCCCATCTCTACCAAAAAAAAAAATTGCCCATGGTAGCATGAATCTGTCCCAGCCACTAGAGATGCTGGGGTACGAGGATCACTTGAGCTGCAATGGGGTTGAGGCTGCAGTGAGCCGTGATTGCACCACTGCACTCCAGCCTGGGTGACAGAGTAAGACCCTGTCTAAAAACAGAAACCAAAAAAAAAACTTGGGAAAGTTAAGCAATAAATGTCCAAAGCTGGAATATTTATAACCTTTAAATATTTAAAAGCTAACAATTTTAAACTGAGATATTATAAAAGGATTTTTCATATAAGCATGCATAAGTAACAATATTCACCTCAGTTTCATGCCCTAGTGAAAACCTGGAAAATTCCTAAATGCCCAGTAACAGTCAATAAAATGGAATGTAATTCAGTCATTAAAACGTAATTCTGTGTGGATTGACATGTGGAGATATATTTGATACATTATGAATTTTAAATAGTCACAAAATATTATGGTATGACTTTTTAATGCATGTTATAAATATGTGTGTGTGCATTGAAAATATGGAAAGACATAACACCAAAGTTTTATCAATGGTTATTTATATCATAATTTTTTTATTTTGTCTTTTTTTTTAAGATGCCTAGTTTAGTGAACAGAGCTGTGGTCTATTTTTAAAAATTAATTCTATCATTAACTTCTTAATACTTTTTAAAGCATGATTTTAATATCTTCAAAGTTGTAATTTGCTTGGGATATTTTTGGACAAATAAATTCATTTTTTAAATACCAGATTTTAAAAATTGAAATATATATATATATGTGTGTGTGTGTATGTATTTTTTTTTTTGAGATGGAGTCTCGCTCTGTCTCCCAGGCTGGAGTGCAGTGGCGCTATCTCGGCTCACTGCAAGCTCCACCTCCCAGGTTCCCGCCATTCTCCTACCTCAGCCTCCCAGGTAGCTGGGACTACAGGCACTCACCACCACGCCCGGCTAATTTTTTGTATTTTTAGTAGAGACGGGGTTAGCCAGGATGGTCTCAATCTCCTGACCTCATGATCCGCCTACCTCGGCCTCCCCAAGTGCTGGGGAAAATATATTTTTTAACTTACCATTTCTATCTACTACCTTTTAAAGGCAAACTTTTGAAAGTGTTGATAAAGGGTGTGGATACTTTTCAGACTTCCTCTTACTCTAGGCAGAATTCAAAATATGAAGGATACAAATAAGATTCTCTGGTAAGAACAGGGAATTGTGTTAGAAAAAGCAGTCAGGGCTAGGCACAGTGGCTCACGCCTGTAATCCCAACATTTTGGGAGGCCGAGATGGGTGGATTGCCCGAGCTCAGGAGTTCGAGACCAGGCTAGGCAACATGGTGAGACCCCCAGCTCTACTAAAAATACAAAAACTAGCTGGGCGTGATGGCGCGCGCCTGTAGTCCCAGCTACTGGGAGGCTGAGGCAGGAGAATCACTTGAACCCAAGAGGCAGAGGTTGCAGTGAGCCGAGATAGTGCCACTGCACTCCAGCCTGGGTAACAGAGCAAGACTCTGTCTCCAAAAAAAAAAAAAACCAGAAAGAGCAGTCAGGAAGGGTCTACATGAGAAAGTTAACATTTAACTTGAAATACGAAGGTAAAGGAGGAGTAGGGAGCTCCTTATTCCGGCTCCATGGGCAGGGGGCGGAGGGACAGAGGAAGAGCTTTCTAAATAGAACAGCAAGAGCAAAAGGACTCATCAGGATTTGACATATTTGTGGAACAGAAAGTAAATCCAGTAACTGGAAAACGGTTAGGCAAAAGCGTAAGGAGAAGAGTATATGAAACCAGATTGAAAGAGGCAGGGGCCAGATAATAAAAGACCTTGCCAGCTATGACATGAGTGTATACTTTATTTGAAGAGTTATGAGGAACTATTTACATTTTTCAAAGATTGAAATTATTTGTTTTAAAAAGATCACACTTTTGGCCGGGCGCGGTGGCTCAAGCCTGTAATCCCAGCACTTTGGGAGGCCGAGACGGGCGGATCACGAGGTCAGGAGATCGAGACCATCCTGGCTAACACGGTGAAACCCCGTCTCTACTAAAAAATACAAAAAACTAGCCGGGCGAGGTGACAGGCGCCTGTAGTCCCATCTACTCGGGAGGCTGAGGCGGGACAATGGCGTGAACCCGGGAGGCGGAGCTTGCAGTGAGCTGAGATCCGGCCACTGCACTCCAGCCTGGGCGACAGAGCGAGACTCCGTCTCAAAAAAAATAAAATAAAATAAAAAGATCACACTTTTGTATAAAAAAAATCTTGAGAGACTAGGAAGCTTATTTGCAATAGTTCATGTATGAAATTTGAATGCCGAAAACTAATTTCCTTAGCATTCACTTTTTAATTTTTCTTTATTTTTTAATTTTCTGTAGTTATTGGGTTTCCTTTTTAATCTTTTCATAAGTTGCATTCACTTTTTAAAAGACAATGAGATTTGTTTTAGCATAAACAGGAAATTCATGGCTAATACATGTCACGACTTAAATTCACCTCTAACTTAAGAAATGCATGTCAAACACATAAAATTATATTTTCCACCTATGAGCACAGTTTCATGGAAGTTTTGATTTTTCTAAAATATTTTTTGATACAATATCCATTTTTTCTGTGTAATTTTGTCCTTTGTGATATTGTGGGTATTCATGATGCAGAATTTATTTTAAAAACTTATTTCTGTAATATTTATTTCTCCGTTTTTTTGAGACAGTGTCTCACTCTTGCCCAGACTGGAATGTAGTGGCACAGTCTCAACTCACTGCCACCTCAACCTTCGGGGCTCATGTGATCCTCCTACCTCAGCCTCCTCAGTTGCTGGGACCACAGGCATGTGCTATCACACCTGGATAATTTTTTTATTTATATTTTTTGTAGAGATGGGGTCTCACTACATTGCCTAGGCTGGTATGAAATTCCTGGGCTCAAGCAATCTTTCTGCCTTTTTTTTTTTTTTTTTTAAAGAATTGTTAACATACCAGATAATTTTTTTACAGTTTTTGCCACTTTGTCTGTGTCCTGCCTTTTAAAGGCAGACTTTTTAAACTATTGCTAAGGACTTGGACCCTTTCTTCCAAATCACTGGTACCCAATATGCAGGTTTTGGTACCTCTTTTTGCTCTGAAATTTCTTGGATCTCTTCAGAGGGATTTAACAAATTTCCTGTCCTTTTTCTTTTTCTTTTTCTAGTTTTGTTTTGTTGAGATGGAATATTGCTTTGTCGCCCAGGCTGGAGTACAGTGGTGCAATCTCGACTCACTACAACCTCCACCTCCTGGGTTCAAGCAATTCTCCATGCCTCAGCCTCCACAAGTAGCTTGGATTACAGGCATGCACCACCACACCCAGCAAATATTTTGTATTTTTAGTAGCGATAGGGTTTCACCATGTTGGCCAGGCTGATCTCAAACTCCTGACCTCAAGTGATCTGCTTGCCTCAGCCTCCCAAAGTACTGGGATTACAGGCATGAATCACTTAGCCCCCTGTCCTTAGAAACATTGAGGTATCATAGAAAATTCTTTTGGGCACATCACAGCAACAAAAGTTAACCCAGCTTTACCTATTTGTGAGTATCTTAAGTTTCCCAAAGCATTTGATTGTTGCTTTCCAAAAAAATACAGAATTGTGGTCATTCTCCCACGGCTGTTCTTTACTAATATTGATTGCATCTACTGCTCTATCCCCTTTCTGCATTCATAGTAACTTCTTTTTCCAATGCTGAAGATTAATCTTCTGGGAGAGTTCTTTTAAAACAACTTTTTTTTCTGAAGCATAATACATAATAATACATAAAGGCATGCAGCTTTACGAATTTCCCCAAATAGAACACACTTAACCAGCCCCCAGATTATGAGAGCCAAATTAATACTTTTACTACTTTCACAATGTTCCCAGACTCATCTTTTAACCGTCTTCCTCCTTTCTTGTGCTATTTAGTTTGATGTGTATTTTATAATCCACCAGATACTCTTACGTAAAGTCAATATTTCTATCAGAGTTGTGACAAACTTTGAAGGTCCAGAGAGTAAATATTCTAGGTTTTGCAGGCCATATATGGTCACTGTTGCATATTCTTATTTTTCTAAGCAGCTTTTTAAAGATGTTAAAATCATTCTTAGCTTAAAGGCCTTGATTTGGTCCATAGACCATAATTTCCCAACACCTGACTTGTATTTATAAACATATTTACCCCTCCAGTGTTACTTCTTTATTTCTGCATTTCCAAGTTTCTAAGATTTCATACTGCCTGAAAAACTAGTATTTCTTTCAGCATAAGCATGCTGCCATGTTTCCTCCATTGCTTTTATTCCGAAACATTTTTATTTCGGAAGGATATTTTAGCTCAGTATGAAAATAGAAGTTAGCAGTTTTTCACAGTATACATATGAGCCCCCTGCCCCCCACTGCAATAGTCTTTCTTAAAGGGACCTGCCTCTCCCTCAGTTGAGAATATTTAAGACTGAACTGGCTTCAACCATATGTCAGATAGTACGTTTGTGGCCTATCCATTTATTTCTAGGAACCCCATGATCATTTAGCCATTGCCACCTCTATGGTTAAAATTCTCATTACCAGTGCATCCCCTGGACTCTGGTGCGAATTTTACCCAACCCTCCCATGCCAAGATCCCGTGATCTCTACTGAAATTGGGATCTTACTTTCATTATAGAAGTTCTGCATCATCTACAGTCTAGAGAGGGTAAGTACCACACAGTTGTCCAAGGATAGTGGTACAATGTATTTCTTAATACCCTGATGGGAGCGTCTTTTGGCCTTTCTCTGGCTAAGGGAACAAAATGAACATAATAGTAATTCATTCTAATATTTACATCTCCTTCTAAATCAGGGGTATCCGATCTTTTGGCTTCCCTGGGCTACACCAGAAGAATTTTCCTGAGCCACAATAACTGATAGCTGTCATTAGTGTTCATGTATTTTATATGTGGCCCAAGTCAGTTCTTCCAGTGTGGCCCAGGGATGCCAAAAGATTGGACACTGGATTCCATCCAGTATGACTTTTCAGATACCTAAGAAGATTTTGCTACACTCATTACAATGGTAGTTTTCCCACAGTGTAATTCTCTGAAGTAGGTTCAAAATGCTGCAGAAAGTCACTCTACATTCATTTATACAGTTGCTTTTTCTCCTACAAGAGTATTAAAATGTAAGCATTGCATTGTAAATGAAGGCATTCCAAAATCATTGTTTGTGTCACTTTGCTCAATTGGAGATTGCTCCAAAATAAACGTTCTCAACGTTGGCTGCCCTAAACAAAAACTAGAGCGCAAAGATTTGATGTAGTCAGGGGTTGGCCAAGTTTTTCTGTAAAGGGCTAGATAGTAAATGTTTAGCCTTTATGGCAGTATATTAAACTCTTCAGTTGTAGAGGTAAGGAGCCATAGACTATGTAAATGAAATACCTGGCCCATGGGCTGTAGCTTGATGACCTCTAATATAGTTCATGAGGTGCATCCCCACAGAGTAAACAGTAGGAAGGAGAGTAGATGTGGAGCAGATAATGGGAGAAATCCAGTATACCCTTAAATAAATAAATAAATGAGTTTTTCATATCCTAATATTGTTGACAGTGTAACTTGATTTTTACCCTGATACAAACCATTGCTGCCTGAGAAAACCAAATCAAGTATTACATACCCATATGTAATAAGGCATGCTGCTTGTATTTGACTGTACACTATTGTAAGATAAATCAGCCCCTCCTGAACAACTCTTATGGAAAGTTGAGAAGCTTCTAAATGTATGTACCAATATGGCATGCCAATGGCAGGTTTGAAGAAATATACTTCCAATAATGTATTTAGAACTCTAGTTCATGTAAATAAGGTGTTTTTGGGCTAAAACTTTTATAAATTTCAGATCTTACAAAACTACTTGGATTTAATAACACCTTCTACAAATGTGCCCTCAATGCAGCCATTAATGCTAAATTCATTCCTATTCATATTCTCTACTTCTCTTTCTACAAAATAAAATTGCTTACCTTCCTCATTAAAGCCAACTCACCCTGATGGTGTGAGCTTTGCCAGCTGGGCAGCTGATAATGCCAGAACAGTTTTAAACACATGCTTACAAAAGAGTGGTTTTACTGTACATGGAACAAAACAGGAGGAGTACCTTGGTAATTTTCTGTGATGTATCTTATTTATACTTATTTCACACTGAATAACAACTGTCTATAGTCAGATTCAAGGATAACTGTCAGTTAGCATTACCTTAAATCCAAACTCGGTCTGAAAGTTAAAACCATAAAACACCTAAAAACACTTCTAGTTATGTTTGTATGTTTCAACAACAAAAAAAAACACTACTCTTTTTTTTTATGTCAGTATTGTAGTTACACTTTCGGAATCACATGCTGTGGGAAAAAATCAGCAAGTAGAAGATTTATAATAAACCAAAAGATTTATTTATAACATTTTCTGAATTCACTTAAAAAACAGAAAGCAATCCCCCTTCCCTGAAAATAGAACCCTTTCTCCCAGATTCCATCCAGTATGACTTTTCAGATACCTAAGATGATTTTGCTACACTCGTTACAATGATAGTTTTCCCACAGTGTAGTTCTCTGATACAGGTTTGAAATATTGCAGTTACTCTACATTCTTTTATACAGTTGCTTTTTCTCTTACGAGAGTATTAAAATTTAAGTGTTGCATTGTAAATGAAGGCGTTCCCGAATCACTGTGTTTGTATCACTTTACTTAAACATGAATATCCTGATCTCCAAAGTACATCTTTGTAAAGCTCATGCCTTGCCCATGCATTCTGTCCTGGTTGACAGTTGCAGAATGAGGGCTAATAATCTCTGGCTTTCTCCAATCTATTGGATATGTATTCTTTCTTGGTAGGAATTTATACATGTAGAGTAAGGGAATCCTACCAAATGAAGTCTTCTCAATATTTCCAGATGGAAGAAGAATCTTCTCAACAATATTGATTTCACCTTGTTATTGGGGAAAAAGAAAAAAGAAAAAGAGCAGTTATTAATGGCTTTTCCACATATTTCTGGGTTTTTTTCCTCCAGGATGTTGAATAAATTGTGGGCCATATTACTTCACATTCATCACTCTCACATAAGGCTTCTTTCCAAGAGTTCTCTGAAGTAAAAGTAAGGCATTATACTTCTTTAAAAAAAATTTCATACATTCGTAGTTTTTCTCTGCAGTGTAAATTCACTGGTGTTCAGTAAGGAATGAGTGGTAATTAAATGAATTTTCATATTCATAGGGGTTGTCAAGAGTGTGTGTTCTCTGATGTTTAGCGAGATTTGAGCTCCAGCTGAAGGATTTGTTGCATACCTTACATACATAGGGTTTCTCTCCAGTATGAGTTCTCTGATGTAGAATGAGGGAAAAGCTCCGGCTGAAGGCTTTATCACATTCAGCGCATGCATAGGGTTTCTCTCCAGTATGAATCTTCATATGTTGAATAAGGGATGCATGCCAAGTGAAAACTTTACCACATTCATCACATTCATAGAGCTTTTCTCCAGCATGAATTCTCTGATGTTTAGTAAGGAATGAGTGACAACGGAAAGCTTTCCTACATTCATTACATTCATACGGGGTTTTGGTTGTATGGATGCTTTGATGTCGAGTAAGGTGTGAGAAACGGCGAAATGCCTTCCCACATTCAATGCATTCATAAGGTTTCTCTCCAGTATGTGTAATCTGGTGGCGAATGAGTTCTGAGCCACTGCTAAATGCTTTACCACATTTCCTACATATATATTGTTTCTTTCCTATATGAATTCTCTGATGTCGAGTGAGGTTGGAGGCACGGCTAAAGGCCTTTCCACACTCAGTACATTCATAAGGTTTCTCCCCAGTGTGCGTTCTCTGGTGTTCAATAAGAAATGAAAGGTAACTGAATGTTTTATTACAATCCTTACACTCATGGGGTTTCTTTCCAGTATGTATCATTTGATGTTTCACAAGGTTTGAAATCTGGCTAAAGGTTTTGCCACATTCCTTACATGCATATGGTTTCTCTCCAGTATGAGTCCTCTGGTGTAACACCAGGGAAAAGCGTCGACCAAAAGTTTTTCCACATTCATGGCATCCATAGGGCCTCTCCACAGTACTGATATTCATATGTTGAGCCAGGGCTTCTTGATGAGAGACTGTTACTTTCCTAATACATCCCTTATTTTCTTGCAGCATCTCTGTATGATCCTTGCATTTCCAGCCTCCTTTAAAATTGGAATACACAGGGCCTTGACTCAGAATTCTTTCCATGATCAAATACTGGGATGAGTCATCATAAATGACATTTTTTGGTGAAAAGTCTTTGATCTCACCACTTGACTCTGAAACTGAAAGATAACAAAAAGAAGTGAATGTTCATTTTTCCTGTATTGAATAAAATAAGGCCATTTCTCCCTTCTTTAGCAACAGAATGAAGTTTTTAAAAATCATATCAGTAACAGCTTTCACAGCTGTGACTGAAATCTTGAGTAGTATGCCCAGAAGAACTTAAGATCAAATAGAGATAGAGATATAGGTAAATAAGGAGAAAGAGTAAATATAAGCAATTGAAAGAGCGGGGAAAATAGAGCTATCAGAAAGATAAGTATTTGTGAAGAACAGGTTGCTAGTCTTCTTCACTACCATTTAAATGGTACTTACTGCCAGAATTATCTAAAAATGGCAATTTCATAATGCTGCTACTAAACACTGCAAGTGTTCATCAGATTGCACAAAGACATTAGATTCTGTTCATTTAGTGCCTTTGGAACATCTTACAGTAACTTACTCTAAAAGAAAAAAAAAAGCAGTTTCTCTGAAAACTAGCCTATGATCCTCACTCCAACTCTACCCTGTGAACTATTATGAAGCTCATATTTGATACAATTATGTCTTTTCTGGGACCTATTTGACGGTGGAAGGTGGGAGGAGGGTAAGGATTAAAAACCTATCGGGCATTGTGCTGATTACCTGGGTGACAAAATTATCTGTACGCCAAACCCCCATGACACACAATTTACTCATGTAACATGAGTAACCTTTAACCTAAAATGAAAATTGTAAAGAAAAATACAGTGTCTTAATATCAAATGTGTTTGCCAAACATAAGCCCTAATTTTCTCCATGCTAAATTTTAACAATGGACTTCATCATTTTTAAATGGGAACAGAATTTTGAAATAATATGAAATGTCTCCTTAAAAATACATTCATACTCTTGGCCAGGCGCAGTGGTTCACACCTGTAATCTCAGTACTTTGGGAGGCCAAGGCAGGCGGATCACGAGGTCAGGAGATTGAGATCAGCCTGGCTAACACGGAGAAACCCTGTCTCTACTAAGAATACAAAACATTGCCGGGCACGGTGACTCACGCCTGTAATCCCGGTACTTTGGGAGGCCGAGACAGGCGGATCACGAGGTCAGGAGATCAAGACCATCCTGGCTAACACAGTGAAACCCTGTCTCTATGAAAAATACAAAAAAATTAGCTGGGAGTAGTGGCAGGCGCCTATAGTCCCAACTATTCAGGAGGCTGAGGCAGGAGAATGGCGTGAACCCAGGAGGCGGAGCTTGCAGTGAGCCAAGATCGCGCCACTGCACTCCAGCCTGGGCCACTGAGTGAGACTCTGTCTAAAAAAAAAAAAAAAAATTAGCCGGGCATGGTGGCATGCACCTGTAGTCCCAGGTACTCAGGAGGCTGAGGCAGGAGAATCGCTTGAGCCTTGGAGGTAGAGGTTGCGGTGAGCCAAGACTGTGCCACTGCACTCCAGCCTGAGTGACAGAGCAAGACTCCATCTCAAAAAAAAAATTCATATCTTTAGGAAACCTACACTTAAGTGTATAGCGGTAAAAGGCCATAATATATAAAACCTATTCTCAAATGTTTCAGGAAAAAAAATCATACGTCAAATGATAAGGCAAATGGGTATAAGCAAAGATGAATGTGGGCATTCTTTGTACTAACAACTTTTACATAAGTTTAAAATTCCCAGTAACATCTAAAAATGTATTTTTCATTTCAGTCAAATGTACATTGACACTTTGGGAAAAATGTTATCTGTTATCACTCTCACTGTAAGCTTTAAGGAAAAGTAGAATGTACATTTCTTTGATGAAGTATTTAATTCATATCTCAACAGTGGATCAAGATCTGTACCTATACAGTAGGTACACAAGATACATGAAAGATTAAGATAGGGAAGGCAGTGAGACAGCTATTAAAATAATTATGTCAATACAGATAAAACTTTAAATTCCTTTCTTGCCTCTTCTTTAAACCAACTCTGTATCTACTGAGTACCTAAATAAGAGCCCTGTAGATGTAACGTGAGGAACTGAGGATAGAAATAGGGAAAGAGAACACAGAAGAAAATATTGATATAAGACACAAGAACACGCTCATTATACTTAGGGTAAAAATTGTATCAAAGACCAGAGATCAGATATAAAAATCCACTGCAGTAGATAAGGCTTCATCTAGCAGTGCTTCAAGGAAATTTGTTGGGAACTGAAATATACCAAGTGAACCTGGACATTTAAAAAACAAAAAATAGAAAAAGCTGTTGGGGCCGGGTGTGGCTCATGCCTGTAATCTGAACACTTTGGGAGGCTGAGGCTGGAGGATCACTTGTGTCCTGGAGTTCAATTGAGACCAGCCTGAACAACATAGTGACAAAGTGAGACCTGTGTCTTTACCAAAAAAAAAATTTAAGCATAGTAGTGTGCATCTGTACTTCTAGCTACTTGGCAGAGTAACGTGGAAGGACTGCTTGAACCCAGGAATTCAGGCAACAGAATGTCACCCTGTCTTTAAAAAAAAAAGGGGGGGGTTGTTGGACAGGTACGATGTTATCATTAGATATGAAGAATAAGCTCAAGTGTTCTCTTGCATGGTAGGGTGATTATAGTTAATAAGTATCTTTCAAAATAGAAGAGAGAAGTTTTTAATGTTCTTGTCACATAGAAATGATACACGTTTGAGATAATGGATTTGCTAATTAACTTTATATGATCATTATACAATGTATACATGTATTGAAACATCACATTGTACTTCATAAACATGTACAGTGATTGTGTCAATTAAAAAGAAAAAAGAAAAAATGGGGTTAATTCCACAGATTTAGTGTATTATTTGCCATATGATTTCTCACAACAATGAGAGTAAAAAAACACAATCAAGAAAACAATGTTGAAGATATAAAAGTAGAATGCTAATTACATGTCCCTTCACCCACTTCCCTTCCTCAATCACCTCACCTCTTCCCATCTCCTACTATACCTCCATACTCTTTTTAATAGATGCTAAATGGATTTGAGGAAATTCAGTGCTTATTAAAAGCCTATGGATACAAGGTTTCTTTTTATCATTTTTTTTTAAGAAACGGAGTCTCAGCCGGGTGCAGTGGCTCACGCCTGTAATCCCAGCACTTTGGGAGGCCGAAGTGGGCAGATCACTGGCTAACACGGTGAAACATGTTCAGTAGAGACGGTGAAACCCCGTCTCTACTAAAAAATATAGAAAGTTAGCTGGGCGTGGTGGTGGGCGCCTGTAGTCCCAGCTACTCAGGAGGCTGAGGCAGGAGAATGGCGTGAACCCGAGAGGCGGAGCTTGCAGTGAGCCAAGATCGTGCCACTGCCCTCCAGCCTGGGGGACAGAGGGAGACTCCATCTCGAAAAAAAAAAAAAAAAAAAAAAAACAGAGTCTCGCTCTGTCACCCATACTGGAGTCCAGTGACACAATCTTGGCTCACTGCAGCCGCTGCCTCCCAGGTTCAAGGAATTCTCCTGCCTCAGCCTCCCGAGTAGCTGGGACTACAGGCACACACTGCTACGCCTGGCTAATGGTTTGATTGATTCATTGATTTTTGTATCTTAGTAGAGACAGGGTTTCACCGTGTTGCCCAGGCTGGTCTCGAACTGCTAAGCTCAGGCAATCTGCCCGCCTCAGCCTCCCAAAGGGCTAGGATTACAGGCATGAGCCACCAAGGTTTCATTCTTGATGTAATAAAGGATTCATTTGATAAACCAGCAAGTAATATACTCAAAGGAAATTTTTTAGATGTATTCACTCTTTTCTTGGGAAAACGGCCCAATATCTTCTGTCGCCAACGTTATTTAAGATCAATACAGGAAGAAGGAAATTATGGAAAATGATGGCAGGGAGACTTGCAGTTTCCAGTCTGACTTACAAGGATCTTAGAAGTCACTACTCTATGCCGGGCACGGTGGCTCACGCCTGTAATCCCAGCACTTTGGGAGGCCGAGGCGGGCGGATCACAAGGTCAGGAGTGATCCCCCGTCTCTACTGAAAATACAAAAAATTAGCCGGGCACGGTGGCGGGTGCCTGTAGTCCCAGCTACTCAGGAGGCTGAGGCAGGAGAATGGCGTGAACCCGAGAAGCGGAGCTTGCAGCGAGCCGAGATCGTGCCACTGCACTCCAGCCTGGGCGACAGAGCGAGACTCCGTCTCAAAAAAAAAAAAAAAAAAAAAGAAGTCACTACTCTGTCCTAACAACAAGTGAAAAGTTGAACAAACTAAACTCTTGTAAGATCCCTCAGAGAAGTGCAGTAACAGGGCAAACAACTGCCCCCAAAATGAGACAGGAAGATATGGTGAGTGACAGCTCACCAGAAGAGAAACCCACAGGCAGAAACCTCTGCAGGAACCAGTGCTGGGACAGGAGAACTTGCGCTGTAATTGATGAATAGCTGGAAGCTCAGTGTGGACAAGTCTGTGGTTCAAAACTCTAGTCTTGGGTGTCCCTAGGGTTCTGTGAGTTTTACCTTCAGGAGCTCTATCCTGTTTTCAGAGTGAGTATTGGAGAAAACTTCCCCTGTGTTTTTGGAAGGGCTAAGATAGAAATAGCCATTTTTTAAAATAGACCAGAGTATTCCATTCTTAACAAGGCCTGCCCTCAGGAGAAAATATTTTACCAGAGCCTAACCTACCCTTGGGAAAGGAAATACCAAACTCTAGCCAGCTCTAGCCTTCCACTAAGGGAAAGGGAAATATCCTACTCCAGCCCCTTCTAGCCATCCTGTCCCACATAAGGTGGGGAAAAAAAAAAAGAACTAATTAAGTTCTTAGTCCAGAAGCCCAGGCTCACCATAATTTTAAGATTACAAAATGCTTCTCTTCCCCCAACACCTTACCACTACATTACGAAAGGCAGTTTCTTTTACTCAGTACATCATGTCCACCCTTCAACATAAAATTATGAGGTATATTAAATGGCAAAAAAAAAAAAAAGTTTGAACAGACTGAATAAGCATCAGAATCTGAGACAGATATGGTAGGGATGTTGGAATTATCAGTCCAGGAATTTAAGAAACTATGATTAATACACTAACAGTTTTATTGAGAAAAAGTACACAAGATGCAAGACAAGATGCATAATGTAAGAAATGAAAATTTTAAGAAAGAATCAAAAAGAAATACTAGAAATAAAAATTCCTGTAATGAAAATAAAGAATGCTTTCAATAGGCTCATGAGTATTGTGTGTGGATATCTCAATAGAAACGTCCAAAACTGAAAAAGAGAGAAAATATTGAGGGAAAAAAAATTATCCAAGAACTATGGGACAACTACAAACGGTGTAACATATGCATAATAGAAACACTAAAAGAGAAGGAAGAATAGAAGCAGTATTTGAGGAAATGATGATGGAGAATTTCCCCAAATTAATGTCATAAACCAAACCACAGATCCAGGAAACACAGAGGACACCAAGCAAGATAAGTGCCCCCTCGCCCCCCCCACACACACAAAACCTGCAATTAGGCATATCATATTCCCATTTCAGAAAATCAAATATAAAGAAGAAAGAAGTAAAAGGAAAAAAAACCTTACCTATAAAGGAACAAGGCTGGGAATTACAGTAGTCCTCTCATCTGTAGTTTTTCATCATTTCAGTTACCTTTGTTCAATATTTAAAAGTATTAAATAGAAAATTCCAGAAATCATTCATGTTTAAACTACACCATTCTGAGAAGTGTGGCTCCATCCCACCCCGGATGTGAATCATCCCTTTGCCTGGCATATCTACGCTGCGGAGCTACCCACCTGTTAGTCACTTAGTTGCTGTCAGATCCCCTGATGCAGTATCGTAGTGCTTGTGTTCAACTGACCCTTATTTTACTTAATCATGGCCCCAAAGCATGAGAGTAGCGATGCTGGCAATTCAGATATGCCAAACAGAAGCTACAAAGTGCTTAATGTGAAAATGTGAAATTTCTTCTCCATTTAACAAGGAAAAACCCTCTCATATGCTGAGGTTGCTAAGATTACAGCAGAATGAGTCTTCTATTCATATGAGGAAGAAAAAAAGCAATTCAGCTAGTTTTGCTGTTGCACCTCAAACTGCAAAAGTTACAACCACAGTGCAGAAGTGCTTAGTTAAGGTGTAAAAGGGCCAGGGAAGGTGGCTCATCCCTGTCATCCCAGAACTTTGGGAGGCCAAGACAAGGGGATTGCCTAAGTGCTTGAGGCCAGAAGTTTGCAACCAGCTGGGCAAGATTTGAGTACCCATCTCTAAAAAAATGTTTTTTTAATTAGCCAAGTGTGGTGGCATGCACCTGTGGTCCCAGCTACTAAGGAGGTTGAGGTGAAAGGATCACTTGAGCCCAGGAGCTTGAGGTTGCAGTGAGCTATGACAACACCACTGCACTCCAGCCTGGGTGACAAAGTGAGACCCTGTCAAAAAGGGGAAAAAAAAGGAAAACGGAAAAGGCATTACATTTTTGGATGGAAGACATGAACAGAAACATATTCTAACCAATGGCAATGAGGTTCAACACCACCTGCAGTTTCAGGCATACATCGGAGGTTTTTGAAAATATCCCCTGAAGATAGGGGAGGACTACCATACATCAGATCTTCTCAAAAACCATGAAAAATAACAGAGTGTAGTAAAATCTTTAAAGTGCTGAGAGGAAAAAAAAAAACTCTCCAGCCCACAATTCTGTAGCCTGTAAGATTGTCCTTCAAAAGTGGAGAAATTACTCTCTTACAAAAAATAAAAGTTTTTTAAAGGAATCTGTTGCCAGTAGACCTGCCCTGAAAGAAATGTTGAAAGAAGTTCAGAGAGATGGAAAATGATACAGGTCAGAAACTCAGACCTACATAAAGAAAGGAATACTATTTAAGAAGAAATAAGTAAAAGTAAAATAAATATTTTATTTTTTTAAAAGACAGGGTCTTGAGTGTCTTGCTGTATTGCCCAGGCTAGAGAACAGTGTTGGGATTGTATCTCACCACAGCCTCAAATTCCTGGGCTCAAGCACCTCCCACCTAAGCCTCCCAAAGTACTGAGATTACAAGTGTGAGCCACTGCACCCAGCCTTATTTTTCTTATTTTTAATTAACCTCACAGACAATAGTTTGTTCAAAATAATAACAATGTATTGGCCGAGCACAGTGGCTCACGCCTGTAATCCTAGCACTTTGGGAAGCCAAGGTGGGTGGATTGCCTGACATCAGGAGTTTGAGACCAGCCTGGAAAACATGGTGAAACCCCATCCGTACTAAAATACAAACAACTGGGCAGGCATGGTGGCTCATACCTGTAATCCCAGCACTTTGGGAGGCCCAGGCGGGCAGATCACCTGAGGTCAGGAGTTTGAGACCAGCCTGGCCAACATAATGAAACCCCACCTCTACTAAAAATACAAAAATTAGGCCGTGTGCAATGGCTCACGCCTGTAATCGCAGCACTTTGGGAGGCTGAGGCAGGCGGATCACGAAGTCAGGAGATCGAGACCACAGTGAAACCCTGTCTCTATAAAAAATACAAAAAATTAGCGAGGCATGGTGGCAGGCGCCTGTAGTCCCAGCTACTCAGAAGGCTGAGGCAGGAGAATGACGTGAACCCGGGAGGCAGAGCTTGCAATGAGCCAAGATCGCGCTACTGCACTCCAGCCTGGGCGACAGCGAGATTCCATCTCTCAAAAAAAAAAAAAAAAAAAAAAAAGCCAGGCGTGGTGGCGTGCACCTGTAATCCCAGTTACCCAGGAAGCTGAGGCAGGAGAATCTCTGGAACCCAAAAGGCAGAGGCTGCAGTGAGCCATTGCACTCCAGCCTGGGTGACAGAGCAAGACTCCCACCTCAAAAAATAAATAAAATATAAGGCCGAGTGCAGTGGCTCACACCTGTAATCCCAGCCCTTTGGGAGGCCGAGGCGGGCGGATGATGAGGTCTAGGAGTTCGAGACCAACCAATATGGTGACACCCTGTCTCTACTACAAACACAAAAACTACCTGAGCGTGGTGGCTCGCACCTGTAGTCCCAGCTACTCGGGAGGCTGAGGCAGAAGAATCGCTTGAACCCAGAAGGCAGAGGTTGCAGTGAGCTGAGATAGTGCCACTGCATTCCAGCCTGGGTGACAGTGCGAGACTCTGTCTCAAAAATATATAAATAAAATAAAATAAAATACAAAAAATTAGCCGGGCGTGGTGGCGCGCACCTGTAGTCCCAGCTACTCGGGAGGCTGAGGCAGAAGAATCACTTGAACCCAGAAGGCGGAGGTTGCAGTGAGCCGAGATGGTGCCACTGCACTCTAGCCTGGGTGACAGAGCGAGACTTCGTCTCAAAAATAAATAAATAAATAAAATAAAATAAAATAAAATACAAAAAATTAGCTGTGTGTGGTGGCACGCACCTGTAGTCCCAGCTACTCAGGAGGCGGACATAGGAGAATCACTTGGACCTGGGAGGCAGAGGTTGCAGTGAGCCAAGATCGTGCCACTGCATTCCAGCCTGGGCAACACAACAAGACTCTGTCTCCAAAATAATAATAATGTATTTTATGATTATAGCTTACATATAAGTGAAATGAATGATAACAGTGATACTAAGGACTGGAGAAAATAATAAGAAATATTTTATTATAAGGTACCTGCAATACATATGAAGTGGCATAGTATTATTTGAAAGTAGGGTTGGATTATTTATAAACGTAGGCTGGGTGTGGTGGCTCATGCCTGTAATCCCAGCACTTTGAGAGGCCAAGGCAGGTGGATTACTTAAGGTCAGGAGTTTGAGACTAGCCTGGCCAACATGGCAAAACCCTATCTCTACTAAAAATGCAAACCACTAGCCAGGCATGGTAGCATGTGCGCCTGTAATCCCAGCTACTCTGGAGGCTGAGGCAGGAGGATCCTTTGAACTCAGGAGGTGGAGGTTGCAGTGAGGAGAGATCATGCCCCTTCACTCCAGCCTGGGCGACAGAACAAGACTCCATCTCAAAAAAAAAAAAATGTATATTGCAAACTTTAGGACAACCACAAGAAAAAGAAGTATAATCAATATGCTAAGAGAAGAAGAGAAAATAAAATCATGTAAAATGCTTAATAAAAAAAACACAAAAGAGGGCCGGGCACGGAGGCTCGTGCCTGTAATCCCAGCACTTTGGAAGGCCGAGGTGGGCAGATCACCTGAGGTCAGGAGTTCGAGACCAGCTAGCCAACATGGTGAAACCCCGTCTCTACTAAAAATACAAAAATTAGCCAAGTGTGGTGCTGGGCACCTGTAGTCTCAGCTACACGGGAAGCTGAAGCAGAAGAATTGCTTGAACCCAAGAGGTGGAGGTTGCAGTGAGCCAAGATTGCGCCACTGCACTCCAGTCTGGGCTACAGAGTGAGACTCCACCTCAAAAAAAAAAAACACACACACACACACACACGAGGTTAGATGTGGTGCCTCATGCCTATAATTTACCCAGCACATTGGGAGACTGAGGCAAAAGGGTCTCTTGAGCCCAGGAATTTGAGACAGCAGTGTGCTATAACTGTATCATTGCAATCTATCCTGGGAAATGGGGGGAGACCCAGTCTCTAAAAAAAAATAAATACTTTTTTTTTTTTTTTTTGAGACAGTCTCACTCTGTCGCCCAGGCTGGAGTGCAGTGGCGCAATCTCAGCTCACTGCAACCTCCACCTCCCGGGTTCATGCTATTCTCCTGCCTCAGCCTCCCAAGTAGATGGGACTATAGGCATCTGCCACCACGCCTGGCTAATTTTTTATACTTTAGTATAGATGGGGTTTCACCACGTTAGCCAGGATGGTCTCGCTCTCCTGACCTTGTGATCCTCCCGCCTCGCCCTCCCATAGTGCCAGGATGACAGGCATGAGCCACCGCACCCAGCCACAAAATAAATAAATTTTAAAAATAAATAAAAGTCAGTCTAAATACACTAACTTAAGACACTGTCAGAGTGCAGCATAAAACAAGACCCAACTATATGTTGTGTACAAGAAACCTAGATTAAATATGAAGATGCATATAGATTTAGAGTAAGTGAGTAGAGAAAGGTATACTATATACTAACACTTATCAAAAGAAAGCAGGAGTAGCTAAATTAATTTCAGACACAGTAGACTTCAGAGCAAGGAAATTTCAGACACAGCAGACTTCAGAGCAAGGACAATATCACTTTCAGAGCAAGGTTAAAGAAGAGCATTGCATAATGATAAAGGGGTCAATACTCCAAGAAAGAATCATAAAAATCCTTAGTGTGCATGTGCCTAACAACAGAGCATCAAAATACATTAGGCAAAGCCTGATAAAACAGGAGAAACAGATGAAAGCGCTATTATAGTTGGGGACTTCAACACCCCTCTTTCAGAACTGGACAGATGCAGCAGGCAGAAAATCAGCAAGAACATAGCTGAACTTAATGCCATCAATCAACTGATATCAGTAGACTACTTCATGCAACAACAGATTACACATTCGTCTCCAATTCACAAGACATTCACCAAGATTCTTAGTCATAACACACATCTTAACAAATTTCAAAGAATAGAAATCATATAATGTGTGCTGTCAGACCACAATGGAATGAAACCAGAAATCAATAACAGAAAGATTAAAAGGAAAATCTCAAAACACATGGATACTGAACACTACACTTCTAAGTAACATGAACAAGAAATCTAAAAAGAAATTTTAAAATATTTTGAACTAAATGAAAACGAAAATATAGTGTATTTCAGTGGGATAATCTGGGATGCAGTGAAAGCAGTGCTTAAAGAAAAATTTACAGCATTGAATTAATGTATTAGAAAAAATGTAAATCAATCATCTACATTCTATGTTAGGAAATTTTAAAAAGAGCAAATTAAATTCAAAGGAAGAAGAAAAGAAATAAAAATCAAAGGGCCCAGGTGCAGTGGCTCACACCTGTAATCCCAGCACTTTGGGAGGCCAAGGTGGGAAGATCATTTGAGGACAGGAGTTCAAGACCAGACTGGATAACATAGCAAGACTCTGTCTTTATAAATAAAAAATAAAATATTTAGTCAGGAGTGTTGGCATGTGTCTGTACTCATAGCTATTTGGAAGCTAAGGGAGGAGGAAGGCTTGAGCCCAGGAAATTTAGGTTACAGTGAGCTATGATTGTGGCACTGCTTTCCAGCTTAGGTGACAGAGCAAGATCCTGTCTCAAAAAAAATAGGCTGGGCGCGGTGGCTCACGTCTATAATCCCAACACTTTGGGAGGCTGAGGTGGGTGGATTACGGGAGGTTAGGAGTTCAAGACCAGCCTGGCCAACATGGTGAAACTCCATCTCTACTAAAAATACAAAATTAGCTGGGCGTGGTGGCGTGCAACTGGAATCCCAGCTACTCGGGAGGCTGAGGCAGGAGACAAACCCGGGAGGCAGAGGTTGCAGTGAGCGAGATCGTGCCATTGAACTCCAGCCTGGGCAAAAAGAAACTCTGTCTCAAAAAAAAAAAAAAAAACACAAATATTGATGAAATTAAAAATAGGGTATTAATAGAGAAAAGCAACCAAATCAAGCTAGTTCTCTGAAAAGATAATTAAAATCAAGCCTCTAGCCAGGCTAATTAAGAAAAAAAGATGTCACACATTATTAATATCAGCAATGAAAGGGGGTTCAGTACAAATTTCATGGATATAAAAAGGATAATAAAGGAATACCATGAATAAGTCTATGCCCACAAATTTGATAACAAAGATAAAATGGACCAATTCCTTGAAAGACATACATCGCCAAAGCTCACACAATAAGGAGAAAACTATCTGAATAGCAAAGAAATCAAACGAGGCTGCGTGTGGTGGCTCACACTTATAATCCCAGCAATTTGGGAGGCCAAGGTGGGCAGAATTGCTTGAACCTAGGAATTCAAGACTAGCCTGGGCAACATGGTGAAACGCCGTTTCTGCAAAAAATGCACAATGAGCTGGGCATGGTGGAGTGTGCCTGTAGTCCCAGCTACTTGGGAGGCTGAGGTGGGAGGATCACCTGGGCCCAGGGAAGTTGAGGCTGCAGTGAGCCATGATTGCAACTACACTGCACTACAGCCTGGACAACAGTGTGTGAGACCCTGTCTCAAAAAAAAAAAAAAAAAAAATTCAAATGAATAATTAATAAATTTCAAAAACAAAAGCATCAAGGTTCACTGGTAAGTTCTACCAAACATTTAAGGAAGAAATTATACCAATCCCCAGATGATAGAAGCAGAGGGAATAATCCTCACTCATTCTATAAGGCCAGCACTGCCCTAATATCAAAGCCAAAGGAATTGTAAGAAAATAAAAATGACAGACCAGTATCTCTCATGAACATAAATGTAAAAACTCTCAACAAAATATTAGTCAATTTAATCCAACAATGTATAAAGGGAACTATACTCCATGACCAAGTGGAATTTATCCCAGGTATACTGGGATAAATAATGGTTCAACATTTGAAAATCAATTAATGTAAATTGTAATCCATTACATCAACAAGCTAAAGAAGTAAAATCACATAATATCAACAGAAGCAATAAAAGCATCAGCAAAATCCAACAACCAACCATGATAAAAAAAATAAAATCACATGATAATATCAATCATTCATTGCTGGTGGGAACACAAAATGGTACAATCACTTTGGAAGATATTTTGGCAGTTTCTTACAAAACTAAATATATTCTTACCATAGGACCCAGCAGTCACACTCCTTGGTATTTACCCAAATGAAATGAAAACTTATGCCCACACAAAAACCTGCACACACGTGCTTTATTCAAAATTGTCAAAACTTTGGAAGCAACCACGATGTCCTTAAGTAGGTGAACAGATAAGTCAACTGCAGTACATGCAGACAGTGCTAAAAAGAAATGAGCTATCAAGCCATGAAAAGACATGCAAGTAACCAAAATGCATATTACTATGCATTATTATGTGAAATAAGCCATTTTGAAAAGGTAAATTCCAACTCTCCAACATTCTGGAAAAGGCAAAACTATGGAGACAGTAACAAAAATCAGTAGATGCCAAGGGTTAGGAATGGATGATTAGGCAGAACAGAGAATTTTTAGTGCAGTGAAACTATTCTATATACTACAATGGTATCTGCAGGAAAAAAATCTAGAAAGATTTAGAGCCTTCCTTCCTCCCTCCCTTCCTCCTTCCCTTCTTTCTTCCCTCCTTTTTCTTTTTTTCTTTTTTTTTTTAGACAAAGTCTTGCTGTCGCCCATGATCTCGACTTACTGCAACCTCTGCCTCCCAGGTTCCAGCGATTCTTCCGCCTCAGCCTCCCGAGTAGCTGGGATTACAAGCGCACACCACCACACCCTGCTCATTTTTGTATTTTAGTAGAGACGGGTTTCACCATGTTAGCCAAGCTGGTCTTGAACTCCTGACCTCAGGTGATCTGCCCACCTTGGCCTCCCAAAGTGCTGGGATTACAGGCATGAGCCACTGCACCCAACCGTATTTTTATTTCTATAATAAAGATAAAGAGATATAAATATACAAATTCACTAACATTCCTATAGAGAAGCAATCTAGAAAAGAAACTGAGGAAAGTTGCTTAAGAATAAACAACAGAATGCAACGATTTTACAAAGAAAATTCAAAATTTTAAGAAGCTGTGCAGGTAACTCCTAAATGTCTACTTTAGTTCAGCATCAGCATCATCTGGTCATTTGTTGGAAATGCAAATTCTGGCTGGTCGGAATGCAGTGGAGTTTACAAGTCATTGATCACAACTAGTTATAGATTTCTTTGTTTCTCCTCCACTCCCACTGCTTTTTTTTTTTTTTTTTTTTTTTGGACTAGCCAAAAAAAGAAAGAAATGCAAATTATTTGGTTCCACCCCAAACCTACCAATTTAGAATTTCCAAGGTGGGGCTTAGGAATATGCATTTGAAACCTCTTGAATATGATACTCAATTGCCTACTGGATTTATATATTCATATCCCACAGAAACCCAAAACTCAACAAGTCTCAATATAATCTTCTCCTCCCCTACCAACTTGCTGATCCTTTTTTTACACTAAGGAAACAATCATAACCACCAAAAAGACTAATGTCAACCACAACTTCTCAGTCTTCTTCGTGTCTGACATCTAGCCAATTGCCAGGTCCTTCTGAGTCTACTTCTTCACTTTATTTCCAATCTGTCTACCTCCCTCAGCTCCCTGGATACCTACATAGTTCAGGTAATAATTAGATCTACACTAGATTGCAGCAACAACTCTTAAATGGTAGCCCTGTTTACTTAAAATAATTCAGAGAAAAAAAGGGGCAGGGGTAAGACAAATACAATAAAATGTTAATCACTAAATCTATAACTAAGGCTGTATAGATTTGAGCAAAGAGAAAAATGAAAGAGGATTGAGAACCTAGAAACATACAAACACAAAAATTGACATTTAACTAATTTTCCAAAACAAAGAGGAAAAAGCAATATTTACTGAATAAAATGGTACTGTGGATTTGAGCAAAGAGAAAAATGAAAGAGGATTGAGAACCTAGAAACATACAAACACAAAACTTGACATTTAACTAATTTCAAAACAGTGAGGAAAAGGGTTGATGTATCAATAAATGGTACTATGATAACTGGATCTCCATACAGAAGATAGCAAAGTTGACTACTAACTCACATGACAAAATAAAGTGAACAATGGATCTAAATGTGAATCGCAAAACAAGTAGGCTTTTTAAAAAGAAAATATAGGAAGATGTCTTCATCATAATCCCTTTGTAGGGAAATATTTCTTAAACAGGCTAAAAAAATACTAAACATAAAGGAAAAGATTGATACATCTGACTACACTAAAATTAAGAATTTCTGTTCATCAAAATAAGCTATGAAGGTAAAACAAAATAAGCCACATGTGAAAGATTTTGAAGTACATATAATTAGCAAAGGATTTCTATCTAAAATATATAACTTCTACAAATCAATAAAAGAATCCAGTAGATAAATGAGCAAAAATCTTCAAGATGTACTTCGCAGATGGGGATACCTACATGTTCAATAAACATGTGAAAAGGTGCTCAACTTCATTAACAGCCTGACAAATGCAAGTTTAAACCACGAGCCACCACTGCACACCCTTCTGATAGGTGAAAATTATGATGCCCAACAGGCATTCACTTACTGTGTTTGTGGGAGTATAAGTCAGTCAAGGGTCTTTGGAAAACATTTTGGCATTATCTAATGACTTAAAGAGGTGCATTATCCTCCAACTTGGCAATTCCAGTCCTATATATAAACCACAGAGAAACGTGCCAATATGTATCAGGATACAAGCACAGTAACAACATTACTTGCAGTATCTCTAAATGTGCAAAAAAGAAGCCCTCAATAGTAGAAAGAATAAATTGTGGTATACTTACTTGTACAATGAAAAAAAAATTTTTTTAACTTTTAAAAAAATAGGGTCTTGCTCTGTTGCCCAGGCTAGAGTGCAGTGGCACAATCACAGTTCACTGCAGCCTGAAACTCCTAGGCTCAAGTGGTTCTCTTGCCTCAGCCTCTCAAGTAGCTAGAACTATGGGCACATGCCTAGCTAGCTTTTAAAAATTTTTTGTGGAGACAGGGTCTCTCTAGGTTGCCCAGGCTTGTCTTAAACTCCTGGCCTCAAGTGATTCTCCCAACTCAGTCTCCCAAAATATTGGAATTATAGGCATGAGTCACCATGCACAGTCAAAAACATTTTTAAAATAATTTGGAGAAGCAAATCAATAAATACATTATAAATCTTTCTATATAAAGTTCACAAACACACAAACCTAAACTATAGTGAACACAAATGCAAAGAGCTGATTAAACTATAAAGAAAACCAAGGAAGCTACTTTACCATAAAAGCAAAGAGATGATTGGCTTTATTGGAGGATGAGGATGAGCACACGGAAGGCTTGCAAGAAACCTAGCAGTGTTGTGCTTATTGACCTTGGTCACATGGGTGTTTGCCTTATAGTAATTTATTAAGTACACATGTATGTTCATGCATTACTTCTGTCTGTGTGTGATATTTCACAATGAAAAGAATTTTCAAAATAAGATACTGGAAGGAACACATAAAACCTTCAAGAACTGTGTTAAAGTAGTAGAATCAGGCTGGGCGCAGTGGCTCACGCCTGTAATCCCAGCACTTTGGGAAGGCTAGGCGGGCGGATCATAAGGTCAGGAGATCGAGACCATGGTGAAACTCCGTCTCTACTAAAAATACAAAAATTAGCCAGGCATGGTGGCAGGCGCCTGCAATCCCAGTTACTCGGGAGGCTAAGGCAGGAGAATCGCTTGAACCCGGACAGCGGAGGTTGCAGTGAGCTGAGATCGTGCCATCACACTCTAGCCTGGGGGACAAGAGCGAGACTTTGTCTCAAAAGAAAAAAAAAAAAGTAGTAGAATTAGAGGCAACTTCCATGTTTTCCTTTTTCCTCACTTCCTTCGTACATACTTTTATCGGTTTTGTTATTTTTTAATTCAAAAAGGATATTTTTCCTCATTGGCTCCCACTAAACGAAGTTTCCCTGCACCTGTTCCACCTCATGGCTTCAGCCCACATTAGTACCCCCTTTGCAAATCCTTCTCGACGTTCTCCTAACGAACTCTGCAGCATTTCATAGTAACCACCACTACTCTCCTTAAAGCTACAGCTCAGTTTTCATGGCACCTGTTTCATCAGTCCTAAGCTGCTGCCTCATAAAATGTATGCATTCCTCCTTTTTTCTCTAAAAATCAGTGTACCTCCATTAAACATCTGCTGTAGGCCGGGCGCGGTGGCTCAAGCCTGTAATCCCAGCACTTTGGGAGGCCGAGACGGGCGGATCACGAGGTCAGGAGATCGAGACCATCCTGGCTAACACGGTGAAACCCCGTCTCTACTAAAAAATACAAAAAACTAGCAGGGCAAGGTGGTGGGCGCCTGTAGTCCCAGCTACTCGGGAGGCTGAGGCAGGAGAATGGCGTGAACCCGGGAGGCAGAGCTTGCAGTGAGCTGAGATCCGGCCACTGCACTCCAGCCCGGGCGACAGAGCGAGACTCCGTCTCAAAAAAAAAAAAAAAAAAGATCTGCTGTAGAATCAACTATAGAACTTACAGAACTTACAAAATTCAGAACTTACAGAATTCATCACCTTTTCTCCAAAAATGACCCTTTTCTGTCTTTTGTTTCTCTACTAAAATCTGTATCCAAATTATCCAAGCCTAAAACGCCCACTGGAAATTCCTTTTTTCGCTGCTGAACTGCTAATTTGAGGATATCTAATGCAAGTTATTTAGACACATCACTAGGCCATGAATTCCTTGATAGTTATTATACTTTTGTACACCCTCTAGTGTCTGTAGCATTTAATAGAGAGTCTTGAGAAAGACTGACAAGATTAAAATTCCTGTAAATATTAAGAGTGTATGTGAAGGAATAAATATCAGTTAGTCAAAGAGTAATGAGCTAATCCTTTCCAGGTGATTAAATAGAACAGCAATATATGTACTTTTTAATTTTTCTTTCTTTCTCAGGTTGGATTTAGGCAATAGAAATATATGTCCATTTGAAGAAAGAAAGGGAGGAAAAAACAGAAAGAAATGAAATTCACAGACCAGACAGAATGAACAATGACAACAAAAAAGATATCTGTGAGAAAGTAGAGGAAGTATAAAGTGAGAACTGGTTGAGTATGTTAGCTGTTACGTAATACAGAAAAAACAAAGAGAACTGGGTATGAAGTAGTCCTTTATGGAGTTGTAAGTGAAACTTCAGTCTTTATATCTCTGGTATTTTTTTTTTTGGAGTCTTGCTCTGTCGCCCAGGCTGGAGTCAGTGGTGCAATCTCGGCTCACCGCAAGCTCCGTCTCCCAGGTTCACACTATTCTCCTGCCTCAGCCTCCCAAGTAGCTGGGACTACAGGCACCCGCCACCACACCCAGCTAATTTTTTGTATTTTTAGTAGAGACAGGGTTTCACCGTGTTAGCCAGGATGGTCTCGATCTCCTGACCTTGTGATCCATCTGCCCTGGCCTCCCAAAGTGCTGGGATTTCAGGTGTGAGCCACCACACCCAGCCTATCTCTGGTATCTTTAAGGGAAATTTTTCCAATCAACATATTAAAAAGTATTCCTTTCTCATTGACTAATTGAGTGGTTTTAAAAAATTTTCCCATCAGCTTCCAACTCACTCACCTGAAAACAGATCTCTGTTCACATTCCTTTTCCCCAACCAGGGTTCCTTCCCTTGCTCCAATAAGGAAACCACATCTGGCTTAGAAATGGAAAGACCTGCTTGCAGAAAATGAAATAAGTTCAAAATCAGTCGTTGAATCCTAACAAGGGCCACAAAAGAAATGTCAGATGGAAGTTTTTAAAATGTCTAAAAATAAGGTACACTTACGTCCCCATCTTACTAATTTTAAGAAACCCCATACCTCTCTTGGGAATATTCAGCCAGATAATTTTAACAGCCACCCTAAAGGTCAAATTTTGACTTGAGGGAGATGAAGAGGAATAATTACCCAGTGAGACAAGATGGCCATAGTTCTCCAACATTACACATCGGTACAGATCTCTCTGAGCAGGCTGAAGCCATTTCCACTCCTCCTGGGAGAAGTCTATGGCCACATCTCTGAATGTCACTGACCCCTGAAATGACATACAGATATCTGCATGACCAGTACCCATGCTCCCAGACTCCCTTATCAAAGTATAAAATGAGTCTCACTGTGGAGGTTAGGCAATGTGTCTAAGTAGCAACAATGGGAGTTTTCAGAATTCTGAGTAATTATATAATGAAGAGCCTAGCTTTTGTGTTTTGTTGCGTAACTGGAGAAAAGGAGAAAAAACATAAATTATCTGACCTGAGACAATTTACAGTTTTGTTCAAAATAAAGGATTATACATATGAACAATATGGATTTTTGGCATTGGTTGTAAAAATTCTTAAGATTTTACAGTATTCCTTTATGTTAATAAACAATGTATATTTTCCTTAATACCAGCCTATTTTAATATAATTCAGCCAGAATTTCTTCAGGGTAATAATTGGCTATAGCAGATAATAGCAGCACCCTTCAAATGGGGCATACAGTCTCAAGTTTGTTCCAGTCATCCCTAATCCTAAAGAAATACTTGTGAAACTTAGTGGTAATTTTGGCAATGTCACAGAACAAGGAGGATAAGCAGTAAAGAATCTTGATTCTGCAAGAAGAGAATGTAACACCTCCCAGGACAGAACCTAAAGCACTTTCCCTCGGAGTTAGGGAGAAAAATATAGAAGCCCTTACTTTGCAGCCTGGTTTTGCACCACTTGAGTGATCCACATAGATCTATAAGGCATGAATGAGAATTTAAAAGGTCTCAAACTAGTAGCAGCCCCCGATGGATGGCAGTTATATTTTACAGTTTTGAAGTTTAATAAAAAAGTGATTAAAGACTGTTGACTAATAAAGCAGCTGTTTCCTACACAGCAAGATCTGCAGCAGAGGTGGAAATTGGATTCCCCAGCAAAACTCAGAAAGCCTCTGAATTTGGAGAGAAGTATGACAAAAAGTAGGACAAAGAAGTGGAACTGAAAATGAGGGACTCATTTTGAATAGTTGACCCTGTTATCCCCACTGCTGTGAAGCACAATTACCAGCTAAACTCTTAGCCCCAATCAGAATAAAAATGTGTTCCTTATGTCATGTCAGCAAAAGAGCTCTATGGGTTCAGAGATTTTGTTTTGGTCACTTCTGCATCCTCAAGACATAGAATGAGTTGAGCGTTCGAATCACTTGGAAGGACTGTTAGATTGCTGGGCCAAATTCCCAGTTTCTGATTCAGAAGGTCTGGGGTAGGACTCAAGAATATTCATTTCTAACAAGTTCTCAGATGATGCTGATACTGCTGGTCCAAGGATCACGCTGTGGGAACCACTGAAAGTAGAGGTTCAGTAAGAACATATTCAATAAATGAATGAAGGGGCGCTGGAGTAACGCAAAGCACTCCTCCTTCTAATACTGTGGGAAGAAGAGGCAATGTAACAGCTGGCACCCCACCCTCCCACCCTAAAACATACCAGCCAGGTCAGAAATCCCGCCCACATCTGGAGAGCTTCCTGCCACTCTCTTCATGTGTACTT
Organism: Papio anubis; assembly: GCF_008728515.1. NCBI lineage: Eukaryota > Metazoa > Chordata > Mammalia > Primates > Cercopithecidae > Papio > Papio anubis. The sequence continues at coordinate 127,405,449 of NC_044984.1, read as the reverse complement.
AAGTGTAAGCACCTGAAAAGGAGGAACAGGGGACAGGGTCCTGGGGTTCCGCCAGGCAGGTGGTTGTAAGAGAAAGCCACGTCCCAAGTCCTGAAAAATACGGCTGCACTTCACAAAGAAAAGAGGAGACAGGCTCAATGGGTTGGCTCACGTGAGGCCAAGAGTTCGAGGTTACAGGACGCTATGATCGCCCCACTGCACTCCAGCCTGGGCGACAGGAGGAGACCCTGTCTCTGTCTTTCAAAGAAAAAAAATATATATATATATATCAATATATATCATCAGCTTACCTGAGACATAGCTCACAGAACGGACCGAGGAGATCAGAAAAGTGTAAAATGGCAGACCTGGCAGAGAGAGAAGGAGCCCTGAGCGAACGGGCCAGCCAGGCCGCGCCCAAGTCACTAGATCCCGCACTGGGGATTCCCGTGGCCCCCGCTCCGCGCCTCCCACGTAGACAGCGGGGCCCCGAGAGAGGGCGCCTGGACCACCGGCGCCGGCTTCCTCCCGCCACGGCGCGCCTCCCCAGAACCCGGCCACCTAACAGTGGCCGCAGGACGGCGCGTTTCCGTTGTGCTTCCGGCCAGGTGGGTGTAGCGTTCCCGGGCTCCGGACCGAGTCACCGCCCGGGGCCAGCCGGCGCAGACCGGGGGGCTCCTTTCCTTGCCTACACAGGCCAGACGCTCGGAGCCGCCCCCGAGGGCCCCACCGCGGGCGTCGCAGGAATGCGTCTTCAGAAGCCTCGCGGACGTCACCCCAGCACGCCGCCTGCCTCAAAAACTACAATTCCCAGAAACCAATGCGGCCCTGCGCGCAAGGGCATACGGTTTTCGTTCCTACTGGATCTCCCAGAGCGCCGCGTTCCCGCGCGAGGAAACAAAGAACGAGGGCCTGGGACAACTACAATTCCCAGAAGGCACCGCGGCCCCGCGCTCCAGAGCATAGGGCTATCCTCCTACCCCAGAGCCTAGAAACAAAGAACTCGGGACCTAAGAAACCACACATCCTGGCTAACACGGTGAAACCCCGTCTCTACTAAAAAATACAAAAAACTAGCCGGGCGAGGTGGCGGGCGCCTGTAGTCCCAGCTACTCGGGAGGCTGAGGCAGGAGAATGGCGTGAACCCGGGAGGCGGAGCTTGCAGTGAGCCGAGATCGTGCCACTGCACTCCAGCCTGGGCAACAGAGCGAGACTCCGTCTCAAAAAAAAAAAAACAAAAAAACAAAAAAAAACAGAAACCACACTTCCCAGAAAAAACCGCGGCCCCCCGCGGGAGACTACACAGGGCTTTCGATTTCTATAACTCCCCGCGTGCCTCTCGGCCACACGCACAACCAGCCGAGAAACGAAGAACGCGGGACTCAGGCAACCACACTTCCCAGAAACAACCGCGACCCCGCTGGAGAAAGCAAATGACTTTCCCCGCTCCACTACAACTCCCAGGGTGCCTTGAGGCCACGCGCACATCACCAAAAGACAAAGAACACGAGCTTCAGGCAACTACACTTCCCAGAACCTCCTGCGACCCTGCGCAAAAGAGCGGAGGACTGTCTTCCCCTACTACGACTCCCAGAGTGCATCGCGGCCACGCCCAAAGCCGGAAGACTATGTCGGGCTTTAGCGACTAGATTCCCCCAAACTCCTGCGGCCCGCGAGAGAGGGTGTAGGGTTTTCCTCCCGTACTACGACTCCCACAGTGCCTCGCTGGCGTGCACACACCGCCCAGAGACAAGGAACTGGAGACTCAGGCGAACTACACTTCCCAGAACCCACCGCAGCCCTACAAGAGCCCGAGACCGCAACTATTAAATAACTAGGATACTTAAAGACTATGGAGTCAGTACTTCAGTCCAAGACCTTTTGTTACTGGAAAGGGGTCTGGATCTCAGACTGTAAGAGAGGGTTCTTGGATCTCGCACAAGAAAGAATTCGAGGCGAATGCATAAAGTGAAAGCAAGTTTATTAGGAAAGTAAAGGAATAAAGAATGGTTAATCCATAGGCAGGGCAGCCCCGAGGGTGCTGGTTGCGCATTTTTGTGGTTATTTCTTGATTATATGCTAAACAAGGGGTGGATTATTCATGCCTCCTCTTTCTAGACCATATAGGGTAACTTCCTGATGTTGCCATGGCCACTGGTGGGCAGTGAGGACAATCAGAGGTCGCTCTCATCACACATCTTGGTTTTGGTGGGTTTAGTTGGCGTGTTTACTGCAACCTGTTTTATCAGCAAGGTCTTTATGACACGTATTTTGTGCCAACCTCATATCTCATCCTGTGACTAAGAATGCCTTAACACCCAGGGAATGCAGGCCAGCAGGTCTCAGCCTTATTTTACCCAACTCTATCTACCCCTACTCAAGATAGAGTTGCCCTAGTTCAACCACCTCTGACAGTGGAAGTTGTAGCAGTGAGGACAGCCAGAAGTCACTCTCATTGCCATCGTGGTTTTGGTGGGTTTTAGCCGGCTTCCTTACTGTAAACTTTTATCAGCAAGGTCTTTATGACCTGTATCTCATGCTGACCTCCTGTCTCATACTGTGACTTAGAATGCCTAACGGTCTTGGAACGCAGCCCAGTATGCCTCAGCCTTATTTTACCCAGCTCTTGTTTAAGATGGAGTTGCTGGGAGCAGTGGCTCATGCCTGTAATCCCAGCACTTTGGGAGGCCGAGGCGGGCAGATTACCCAAGGTCAGGAGTTTGAGATCAGCCTGGCCAACATGGTGAAACCTCATCTCTACTAAAAATACAAAAATTAGCCGGGTGTGGTAGCGGGCGCCTGTAATCCCAGCTACTCGGGAGGCTGAGGCAGGAGAATCACTTGAACCCGGGAAGCGGAGGTTGCTGTGAGCCAAGATCTTGGCATTGCACTCCAGCCTGGGCAACATAGTGAAACTGTGTCTCAAAAAAACAAAACAAGGCCGAGCGTGGTGGCTCACACCTGTAATCCCACCACTTTGGGAGGCTGTGGCTGGCGGATCATGAGGTCAGGAGTTTGAGACCAGCCTGACCAACATGATGAAACCCCATCACTAAAAATAGAAAAATTAGCCGGGCATGGTGGTGCGCACCTGTAATCCCAGCTACTCAGGAGGCTGAGACAGGAGAATTGCTTGAACCTGGGAGGTGAAGGTTGCAGTGAGCTGAGATGGTGCCATTGCACTCCAGCCTGGGCGACAGAGCGAGACTGTTCAAAAAACAACAACAACAGCAGCAAATAATGATAATAAAAACACAAGATGGAGTTGCTGTGGTTCAAACACCTCTGACACTTTGGCTTCGTATAACTGTAATAACCAGAATCGTTGCAACGCTCCCTGGCCACCTTGAAACAGTGGTCTCAGAGGATGTGACCCCGAGTCCCTCGTGGCCTTCTTTGAGCAGTCTCATGTTACCTGAGAAGGAAGGCAGATGCTGGAGCGCCCCTGGTTTTTCATGTGCTCCAGCTTGAGCCCTCCCCCAGAAGCCTTCTGGAAAGAGGCACTGGATAGCATCTACAGGGGCTGGACGCCCAGTGACCTGGGAGCGCGTTTACTCCCAGCGTTGTGTGGGGCACTGTCCTGGGCATGTAGGAGAGGTTTGGGGAAGCAAGCCAGTCACATCCCTGTCCTTGAAGAACACCAACTGTATGCTGAAATACGAGGTAAGGGAAAACTCAACCCACTGAGTCAAAGGAGTATTGTTCCAGATTAAGGGAACAGTTGATGAAAAAGAGAGACAAAAAAGAAAAAGCCCATTATACAAAATGGAAGAGGGCAAAAAAAGAGGAAATTCACTGACCTGGTGAAAAGACAGGAGACTGAAAAAAAAAGTCCTTGTGAAGGCGCTTGGATGTCCCTCAGTAAGCTGGGAAGGCCCATTAAAATTCTAAGGAGGATGTGTATAATCATATTTGCATTCCACTGCCTGTGTTCATGGTGAACTGAAGGGAAGAAGGCCACTAGGGGCAATAGTTAAATATTCTGGAAACTAATCTGAACTGGTGCAGAGAATGGATTGAGGGGATTTATTTAAGAAACAATTTAAAGGGAGAATCTAAAGGACTGGGTGATGAATTGGATATCATCCAATTAAATAGAAGGGAAGGAAGAGTAAGTTTCTTGTTAGGGTGATATGCTCAGAGAATTTCCTTCTTTAAAGACTTACGCCATGGCCGTCCACTCTTATGGCTTCAGCTTCCAGTTACCCTACAGATGACGCACCCAGATCTCATAGCTATTTTGTTTCACTGAGATGATGAACCCAGGAAAAGAAACAAGTTCAGAAGAGAAGAAAATTAATTTGGGGACATATAGAGAGTGATGTGTGCATGTTTAACTTTATTAATATTGGCCGGGCGCGGTGGCTCAAGCCTGTAATCCCAGCACTTTGGGAGGCCGAGACGGGCGGATCACGAGGTCAGGAAATCGAGACCATCCTGGCTAACACGGTGAAACCCCGTGTCTACTAAAAATAATACAAAAAATTAGCCGGGCGAGGTGGCGGCGCCTGTAGTCCCAGCTGCTCGGCAGGCTGAGGCAGGAGAATGGCGGGAACCCGTGAGGTGGAGCTTGCAGTGAGCAGAGATTTGGCCATTGCACTCCAGCCTGGGTGACAGAGCAAGACTCCATCTCAAAAAAAAAAAAAACAAAACAAAAAAACAAAAAAAACTTTATTAATGTTGTCCAAATTATCCTTTCTAACCTGGAATCTTGCCGAAGATTTCACTTCATCCGTTTCCCCATATCTTTTCTTCACACCGAAGTCAGCCTGATTTTTACAAAGCAATTCTGCTCATATTCTTCTGCTTAACATAACTTGATGATTTTAATTGTTCTTAAGTAAAGGCAGAAGTCCTTAATGTGGTCCACAGGCTGCAGGATCTTACTCCCATCTTTTCAAGCTTTTCTTACATGACTTTCCTCCTCTCTGACTGCACTTTGTTTCCTCAAATGTCATGTGCCTAAGAATCTTTGAGCACGTTAATTCCGTCTGAAAAAAAAAGGTGACTATCCCTTCACACCATAACCTCATTAGTTCATTTCAGGTCATCCTTTACATTTCAGCCCAGCAAGTCTTGCCTAGAGAAGTGCTCTTTGATCCCATTGTAATCAGTAAGGTCCCAATGATTATGCCCTAGACTTACTCTCTTTAGCATTTACTTAATTTGCAGTTATGTTTGTAATTTTGTACTTATGTTCGTGTGATTATTTTGTTAGTGATTACATCACTAGACTGTAAGCACCATGAATCTAGACACTATTTTGTTCATCACTGTACCCATGATGACTACTATGCTACTTGGTGCTCAGTGAATATTTATTGACTGAAGGAATGATACATATTATCAAATTTTAACTTTTTTTTTTTTTTTTGAGGCGGAGTCTCGCTCTGTCACCCAGGCTGGAGTGCAGTGGCGCGATCTCGGCTCACTGCAAGCTCCGCCTCCCGGGTTTACGCCATTCTCCTGCCTCAGCCTCCCGAGTAGTTGGGACTACAGGCGCCGCCACCACGCCCGGCTAATTTTTTTTTTTTTGTATTTTTAGTAGAGACGGGGTTTCACTGTGTTAGCCAGGATGGTCTCGATCTCCTGACCTCGTGATCCGCCCGTCTCGGCCTCCCAAAGTGCTGGGATTACAGGCTTGAGCCACCGCGCCCGGCCAAATTTTAACTTTTATGGTATTGTGAGGTAAAGTGATATCGTGTTTTAATTTACTTTTTATGATAATATGAAACTGATTATTGACTAGTGTCTATCTTCTGTGAAGATAGCAAAGGCTATGAACCATTATTTTGCTATGAATCACTTTTCTATTAGGAGCCCTATGTTTTTATAATTAATTTGTAGAAGCTCTTTGCATAGTGGGATTTTATGCCTTTTGTATATATGTTGCAAATATAGCATATTCTCACAAGTCGTTACTTATATTTTCCCTTGTATATAGTAAGGTTGTGTGCTATAAGCTTTTCTTTTTAATTTTATTTTTCTAGACAGAGTCTCATTCCATCACTCAGGCTGCAGTACAGTGGCACGATCTCAGTTCACTGCAACCTCCACCTTCCTGGGTTCAAGTGAGTCGCATGCCTCAGCCTCCCAAATAGCTGAGACTACCGGCACACGCCACCACGCCTGGCTAATTTTTTTTTCGTTTTTTAGATGGAGTTTCACTCTTGTTGCCCAGGCTGGAGTGCAATGGCACAATCTCAGCTTACTGCAACCCCTCCTCCTGGGTTTCAGCTATTTTCCTGCCTCAGCCTCCCAAGTAGCTAAGATTACAGGCACCTGCCCAGCTAATTTTTTGTATTTACAGTAGAGACGGGCTTTCACCATGTTGGCCAGGCTGGTCTTGAACTCCTGACCTAAGCTGATCTGCCGGCCTTGACTTCCCAAAGTGCTGGGACTACAGGCGTGAGCCACTGCGCCCAACCTGTGCTGTAAGTATTTACGTAGTCAAATCTAAAAGTCTTTTCCTTTCTGGCTTTTGAATTTCTCTTGTTTAAAAAGGGTATCCATATACCAATGTTTAAAATATTTCCTACACTCTTAATTTTCCTTATATTTGGGTCTCTTTCTGAATCTTCTATTTTGTTACATGGATCTCATTGCCTATTTCTGTGCCAATATTATATGGTCTTAATTACTGTAGCTTTCTGGTAAGGCACATCCTCTCTTACTCTTTCTTTTCTCATTTTCTAGACTATCTTATGTGTTTTACCCTGTAGATAAATTTTATTTTTTATTATTTATTTATTTGAGATAGAGTCTCATTCTGTTGCCAGGCTGGAGTGCAGTGCCGCGATCTTGGCTCACTGCAATCTCTGCCTTCTGGATTCAAGCGATTCTCTTGCCTCAGCCTCCTGAGTAGCTGGGAGTACAAGCGCCCACCACCACACCCAGCTAATGTTTGTATTTTTAGTAGAGACGGGGTTTCACCATGTTGGCCAGCATGGTCTCGATCTCCTGAAAATTTTATTTATTTATTTATTTTAAGACCGGTCACACCATCACCTAGGCTGGAGTGCAGTGGTGCAATCATGGTTCACTGTAACCTCAACCTCCTGGGCTCAAGTGATCCTCCAGCCTCAGCCTCCCAAAGTGCTGGAATTACTGGCGTGAGCTATCACACCTGGCTGCAGATAAATTTTAAAATAATCTTGCCAAACTCCTTTTGCAAAATTTATTAGAAATTCCATTGTGTGGCCGGGCGCGGTGGCTCAAGCCTGTAATCCCAGCACTTTGGGAGGCCGAGATGGGCGGATCACGAGGTCAGGAGATCGAGACCATCCTGGCTAACACGGTGAAACCCCGTCTCTACTAAGAAATACAAAAAATAGCCGGGCGAGGTGGCGGGCGCCTGTAGTCCCAGCTACTCGGGAGGCTGAGGCCGGAGAATGGCGTGAACCCGGGAGGCGGAGCTTGCAGTGAGCTGAGATCCGGCCACTGCACTCCAGCCTGGGCTACAGAGCGAGACTCCGTCTCAAAAAAAAAAAAAAAAAAAAAAAAAAGAAATTCCATTGTGATTATATTCAGTTTTTTTGTTTGTTTGTTTTGTTTTGTTTTGTTTTGAGACTGAGTTTCACTCTTGTTGCCCAGGATGGAGTGCAATGGCACAATCTTGGCTCGCTGCAACCTCTGCCTCCCGGGTTCAAGTGATTCTCCTGCCTCAGCCTCCCAAGTAGCTGGGATTACAGGCATGCGCCACCACCCAGGCTAATTTTGTATTTTTAGTGGAGATGGAGTTTCTCCATGTTGGTCAGGCTGGTCTTGAACTCCTGACCTCAGGTGATCCCCCTGCCTCAGCCTCCCAAAGTACTGGGATTACAGGTGTGAGTCACCGCGCCCAGCTATATTCAGTTTTAAGAGAAAAAATGCATTCCCTGTCGGGTAACAACAATTTGAATGACAGTAGCTTTGTCATCTGAAACCATGGAAGCTGGAGGGAAGTGGCAGATTTTTCAAGTGCTTGAAAGATTTGTCAACCTCTAATTCTATATCTACCAAAAACACCTATCAGGAATTAAGAAAAAATAAAAGCATTTCAGATGAAGGAAAATAATAATTGGTTGACTGCCATTCAAGACTGACTCACAGAGCATCTCTGACTGGAAAGGTAACAGGATGGAACTTCAAAAAGACAGAAAAAACTGTGGAGTGGGTTAAAATTGGGGTAAATGTAACAACCTACCTTTCTCATGAGTTTTTAAAATCACGCTCAATAGTTGAAGCAAAAATTTTAACATCATCTGACGTAAGACTTCACTGTATACAGAGGAAAGATTTAAGACAATTATAGTAAAGAGTGAAAGGGCCAGGTGCAGTGGCTCACACCTGCAATCCCAGCACTTTGGGAGGCTGAGGTGGAAAGATTGCTTGGGGCCAGGAGTTTGAGACCAGACTGGGTAACATAGTGAGACCCTGTCTCTAACAGCAAGAAGAGTAAAGGGACCTGAATCTAAAATAAAATTAAATTTAAAATTAAAAAATTAAGGCCAGGCACGGTGGCTCATGCCTGTAATCTCAGCACTTTGGGAGGCTGAGACGGGTGGATCACTTGAAGTCAGGAGCTGGAGAGCAGTTTGGCCAATGTGATGAAACCCCGTCTCTACTAAAAATACAAAAATTGGCCGGGCGTGGTGGCGGAAACCTGTAGTCCCAGCTACTCGGGAAGCTGAGGTGGGAGAATTGCTTGAATCTGGGAGGTGAAGGTTGCAGTGAGCTAAGATCACGCCATTGCACTTCAGCCTGGGCGACAGAGCGAGACTTCGTCTCAAATAAAAAATTAAAATTTTTTTTCTTTTTTTTTTTTTTTTTTTGAGACGGAGTCTCGCTCTGTCGCCCAGGCTGGAGTGCAGTGGCCAGATCTCAGCTCACTGCAAGCTCCTCCTCCCGGGTTTATGCCATTCTCCTGCCTCAGCCTCCCGAGTAGCTGGGACTACAGGTGCCCGTCACCTCGCCCAGCTAGTTTTTTGTATTTTTTAGTAGAGATGAGATTTCACCGTGTTAGCCAGGATGGTCTCGAGCTCCTGACCTCGTGATCCACCAGTCTCGGCCTCCCAAAGTGCTGGGATTACAGGCTTGAGCCACCGTACCCGGCCCTAAAAAATTAAAAATTAAATAAGCTTGAATAAGATTTTAAAAAACTACCAATTGCAGTTTTCCTCACATTTAAATCAATCTGTATCATATTACCCTGTTTTGTTTTTATCATAACATTTATTCAAATATTAAAAAGTATATGTATATATAATTTAAAAGTGTATTTATATGTACCTACACTTTTTATATACATGTATGTCCATATATACATATATATATATATATATTTGTCTCTTCTTGTTAAAATATAAACTCTGGGAGAGAAGAAATCTGGTCTCACTCAGACTTCTACGCTTTGCCTACATGGTAGGTAAAGGTTCATAAAATATGTTTTGAATTAGTATATTCAATTTTTTTTTGTAAAGGTCTGTGCACAGTCTCATTGTATACATTTTTCATAAATTAGCCAATAAAGACTTATAGGAGACAGTTTTACTTTCTATAACCTTACGTTTTATGCGGGTGAAATCTATGTTTTATAGTTGTTCTCCTTAGTACATGTTTTAACATTTTTTATCCACATTATAGATATTAATATAATTATATATAATGTTTTTACTTTTTTTGAGACAGGGTCTCACTCTGTCACCCAGGTTGGAGTGCAGTGGTGCAGTCATGGCTGACTGCTGCCTCAACCTCCCAGACTCAAGGGATCCTCCTACCTCGGCCTCCCAAGTAGCTGGGACTACAGGCCTCTACCACCTTGCCCAGCTAATTTTTATTTTTTGTAAAGACAGGGTCTCCCTATGTTGCCCAGGCTGATATCAACTCCTGGGCTCAAGCAATCCTCCCACCTTGGCCTCTTAAAGTGCTGGGACTACAGCTGTGAGCTACTGTACTGTTTCTTACATGCCAATTGTAGAATTCTCCTTTCTGGCATTTATCTTTTTGAGTGTGATGTAGGGATACAACATTATTATTCTGTACAAACTGCTTGGCTGTAGGTCCAAACAACATGTATTGGATAAAACATGCTTTGGGCTGGACATAGTGGCTCATTCCTGTAATCCCAGCAGTTTGAGAGACCAAAGCAGGAGAATCACTTGAGGTCAGGAGTTCAAGACCAACCTGGGCAACACAGCGAGATCCCAATCTCTACAAGAAATAAAGTTAATTAGCCAGACACAGTAGTGTGCACCTGTAGTTCTAACCACTTGGGAGGCTGAGCCAGTAGGATCACTTCAACACAGGACTTCAAGGCTGCAGTGAGCTATGATCGTACCACTGCATTCTAGCCTGGGTGACAGAGTGAGATCCTATCTCTAATAATTAAATTGGCCGGGAGTGGAGCACTTTGGGAGGTCGGGGCGGGCGGATCACCAGAGGTCGGGAGTTTGAGACCAGCCTTGCTAACATGGAGAAACCCCGTCTCTACTAAAAATACAAAATTAACTGGGTGTGGGTGGGACATGCCTGTAATCTCAGCTACTCGGGAGGCTGAGGCAGGAGAATCACTTGAATCTAGGAGGCGGAGGTTGCGGTGAGCCGAGATCTTGCCACTGCACTCCAGCCTGGGCAACAAGAGCAAAACTCCATCCCCCACCAAAAAAAATTTAAATTAAATTTTTAAATCAAATTATTTTCAGTAGCCTAGAGAACACATAGAGGATGCTTCTGCTCGAAAGGGCTCTGCCACATGAACTCATCTTTTGGATGTATTTTTAAGAATAAGGATATATATATGACCTCTCTATATATTATATATATATAAGATCTGTATATATAGAGATATAGACATAAGAATAAGTATACACACACACACACACACACACACACACACACATACCCCTCAGGGTTCTTCTTTTAATGACTCATTTTTTCCTTTTTTCTGATCCTCAGTTTATAGCTTCAGCAGCAGAGATCAGAAGAGGTCAGCCTAAACATTTCTTTTTTTCTTTTCTTTTTTTTTTTTTTGAGACGGAGTCTCGCTCTGTCGCCCAGGCTGGAGTGCAGTGGCCGGATCTCAGCTCACTGCAAGCTCCGCCTCCCAGGTTTACGCCATTCTCCGGCCTCAGCCTCCCGAGTAGCTGGGACTACAGGCACTCACCACCACGCCCGGCTAGTTTTTTGTATTTTTTAGTAGAGATGGGGTTTCACCGTGTTAGCCAGGATGGTCTCGATCTCCTGACCTCGTGATCCGCCCGTCTCGGCCTCCCAAAGTGCTTGGATTACAGGCTTGAGCCACTGCGCCCGGCCACCTAAACATTTCTTAAAATGATATTGTGCACGCTAGTGTATAAGTGTTTGGGGACATTTTCATTTTCCTTGGTAAATGCAGAAGAGTAGAATTGCTGAATGATATGGCCAGCATATATTCAACTTTTAAGAAACTGTCAAACTGTTTTCCAAAGTGGTTTTATTTTTTTAATTCCCACTAGCAACGTCTGAGAGTTCTGGTTCCTCCACATTATTGCCAGCACATCGTATTGGCAGTGTTTTGTTTAGCTATTATGATGGGTGTAATGTGGTATCTCAGCTTTATTCTTCATAGCCAAAACTCTGAACCCAAATGTCCACCAGCAGGTGCACAGACAGACAACTGGGTATATTCATACAAAGGAATATTCAGCAATAAAAAGAAACAAACCACTGATGCACACACAACACGCACAAATCCCAAAACCATCAGAGTGGAAGTAGCCAGACAAAAACAAACACTTTTTGCATAATTTCCATTTATATAAAATTATAGAAAAGACAAAAATAATCTATAGTGTTAGAAGGGAGATTAGCGGTTACCTGGGGTCAGTGATGGAGTGAGATTTGACTGGGAAGAGAAACAAGGGAATATTTTGGAGTAATGGAAGTGTCCTACATCTTGACAGGAGCTGTGGTTGCACAGCCACAGACATTTTTCAAAGCTCATAGAATTTGAATTATACATTAGAAATACGTACACTTAGCCAGATGTGGTGGTGTGCACCTTAGTTCCAACTACTAGGCAGGCTGAGGCAGGACAATCACTTCAGCATAGGAGTTCAAGTCCAACCTAGGAAACATAGTGAGACCCAATCTCTAAAGAAAAAAAAAGAAAAGTAAGTACATTTATTTATACCCAATTTTTTTGAGACAGAGTCTCACTCTGTCACCCAGGCTGGAGTGCAGTGGCACGATCTCAGCTCACTGCAACCTCTACTTCCTGGGTTCAAGTGATTCTCCTGCCTCAGCCTCTTGAGTAGCTGGGATTACTCAATCCCAGCTACTTTTTTGTATTTATAGTAGAGACGGGGTTTCACCATGTTGGCCAGGCTGGTCTTGAATTCCTGGCCTCAAGTGATCCATCTGCCTCAGCCTTGCAAAGTGCTGGGATTACAGGCATGAGCCACCATGCCTGGCTATATGCAAATTATATCAATAACAATTTTAGATGTTTTGAAGAAATAATAAGAATTCATAGCAGTGGCTCAAGCCTGTAATCCCAGCACTTTGGGAAGCCAAGGCAGGCAGATTGCTTGCACCCAAGAGTTAGAGACCAGCCTGGAAAACATCGCGATACTCATCTCTACTAAAAGTTATTCAGGCATGGTGGTGCGCACCTGTAACCCAGCTATTTGGGAGGCTGAGGTGGGAGGATCACTTCAGCCTGGGAGGTCAAGGCTGCAGTGAACCAGAGTGCCACTGCACTCCAGACTAGATGACAGAGTGAGACTATGTCTGAGAGAAAAAAAAAAAAAAAGCAAAGCAAATAAATAGACTAAAATTTGTTAAAGGAATATTTAAAACATATCGTATCTGACCCCACAGAAAGCAACAGTTGAACCAGAGACCAGAGATGGTGGCCTGGGCCCTGTGGAGAACAGATCTCCAATTTTTTTTTTTTTTTGAGACGGAGTCTGGCTATGTGGCCCGGGCTGGAGTGCAGTGGCCGGATCTCAGCTCACTGCAAGCTCCACCTCCCAGGTTCACGCCATTCTCCTGCCTCAGCCTCCAGAGTAGCTGGGACTACAGGCGCCCGCCACCTTGCCCGGCTAGTTTTTTGTATTTTTTAGTAGAGACAGGGTTTCACCATGTCAGCCAGGATGGTCTTGATCTCGTGACCTTGTGATCCGCCCGTCTCGGCCTCCCAAAGTGCTGGGATTACAGGCTTGAGCCACCGCGCCCGGCCCAGATCTGTAATTTTTGTTTTTTGTTTTTTTCTTGAGATGGAGTCTTGCTCTGTCACCCAGGCTGGAGTGCAGTTTCGCCATCTCGGCTCACTGCAACCTCCACCTCCTGGGTTCAAGCGATTCTCCTGCCTCAGTCTTCCGAGTAGCTGGGACTACAGGCCCCACAACGCCTGGCTAATTTTTGGTGTTTTTAGTAGAGATGGAGTTTCACCGTGTTAGCCAGGATGGTCTCAATCTCCTGACCTCGTGATCCTCCCGCTTCAGCCTCCCAAAGTGCTGGGATTACAGGAGTGAGCCACCGCGCCCGGCTCAGATCTGTAATTTTTATGTAAGAAGTAGCAAGTACCGAAAGTGGCCTAATAATACATATATGTGCTAGAAGATTTAAGGGCCTGACATTTATGAAATTTTTAGTTCAGTGAATGGAGGAATGCTAAGACATCCCTTTAAGGGAAAAGGCAAGTTATTGCAATTTGTACTCCACGCATGCAGAGGTAAAATGCTTGGTAGACCTCTTTGGATTTGGAAAGCAGCATAGAACACACTTGGAAATTCTATTCTAACAAATAGGCCTCTTGATGAATCCCAAGTTGTATAGCGTGTGCTTGTGATGCAACTGAAGCTCCATTTTCAAAGATACCTCGTTTCTTCTGTATTTTTGGTTCTCCAAATAAGGTAAGACCTTGACAAGTTGTTCATCTATTTTGGCCTTTCTTTTCTTTTCTTTTCTTTTTTTTTTTTTTTTCTTTTTGGAGACAGAGTATCGCTCTGTTGCCCAGGCTGGAGTGCAGTGGCTCAATCTCGGCTCACGGCAACCTCCACCTCCCAGATTCAAGCAATTCTCCTGCCTCAGCCTCCTGAGTAGCTGGGACTACAGGCGCGCGCCACCACGCCCAGCCTGTTTTGGCCTTTAAGATCTCTGATCAGTGGCCGGGCGCGGTGGCTCAAGCCTGTAATCCCAGCACTTTGGGAGGCCGAGACGGGCGGATCACGAGGTCAGGAGATCGAGACCATCCTGGCTAATACGGTGAAACCCCGTCTCTACTAAAAAAATACAAAAAACTAGGTGGGCGCCTGTAGTCCCAGCTACTCCTGAGGCTGAGGCAGCGTAACCCCGGGAGGCGGAGCTTGCAGTGAGCTGAGATCCGGCCACTGCACTCCAGCTCGGGTGACAGAGCGAGTCTCCGTCTCAAAAAAAAAAAAAGATCTCTGATCAGTTAACCACTTCCAAAGGTTTATGTAGGTTTAACAATTCTCATTACCATTATGATCATGACCCTCCCGCACTAACCATGCCTATCTTGCTGCTTGTGAGTAAATTCTGCTGTGAGAACTGTTCCATTCCAGAACCTATCATCCCTTTTGACATCAGGAATCTCATTTTACTGTCAGTATCTATAACACACAACTACATCCACATTTTCACATGAGGCTGCTTCTCCCTTTACCAAGTAACTTCTCATGGTGAAAGAACTGTCCTCTGGCCCCTGCTGGGGGTCAAAATCAGAGGAATTAGTGAGTGTAGTACTTATGACAAATCTATATTAATAATATTTCCTTAAATCCCTATATTTATGCCAATACATTTTTGACATCTCTACTTTACCTTAATATTGGCCTCTGTCAAGTTCAGCTTTCAGCTAATCAGCTAAGTAGAAACAAAGATACAAATAGATCAATAAAACCAAAGTCTTGTTTATTGTAAAAGCTAATAAATACACAAATTTTGCCAAGTTAAAACAAGAATAAAAGTAAAAAATAAATATTATTAATAAAAAAGCAATATAACTACAAATACAGAAGAGATTCCAAATTTGGGGTTTTTTTGAGATGGGGTCTCACTCTGTCACCCAACTAAAGTTCAGTGGTGTGTTCATGGCTCACTGCAACCTCGAACTCTCAGGCTGAAGCAATCCTCCCACCTCAGCCTCCCAAGTAGCTGGGACTATAGGCAAGCACCACCACGCCCAGCTAATTTTTTAAATTTTTTGTAGAGATGGAGTCTCACTTGCTATGTTGCCCAGGCTGGTCTCGAACTCCTGGACTCAAGCGATCCTCCCACCTTGGCCTCTCAAAGAGCTAGAATTATAGGCATGAGCCAGCACGCCCGTCTGAGATTTTAAAATCAGTAGGAACATATCTGTAATTTCATGTCAATAAATATATAAAATTAGTAGGAAAAAATCGACAAAAACTTCCTCAAGAATTGATAAAGCAGTGTGGAAAAACTGAATTATATGCTATCTTTTGTGGTAACTTGCTAGATTTTTAAACGGTTTGTCACCAATCCTCTAGAATGCATGTGGTGTCTCCAACCTGCTGGCCACTTCCTACTTATCCTGCCTGACTGACATGATTTTGCTGCCGTATTGTATTACTGTGATGTTCTATAAAATGTTCAGTCTACTTCTATTCAGATTATATTATGACAGGCCTGGGGTAAAACTGCGAATGCACAGTATTGTCTGTCCCATGTTAATGCATACATTTTCTGATTCTTTTTCCTGAATAGAATAAAAAGAATTGATTTCCCGACCCAAGACCACTTAAATCTGCTTTAGAAACAATGTCCTGTCTGCAAGCGGGACTTGGACCTGGCTGAGCTCACTTGTAGTCAATCTCTAGGATTTGTCAGGTCACTACGAGGTCTCTGTTATCGAATTAAATAATAGTATCACAGGGGCACTACTACCACATTCTTTAGGTCTTTACGAGTCGCACTCACCTCCGTCACTCCCTCCAACTCTTCTCCCCAAAATGCAATATTGTTTTTAATTTACAATCTTACCTTTGGGGTAGGATTCAGAGGTTTTCACCTGGCCTTTCCCACTATAGTGGCTTTTAACCAAAGACCAAGAATCCAATGTAGAAAGTGCTCCAACTGCCGGCCGGGCGCGGTAGCTCAAGCCTGTAATCCTAGCACTTTGGGAGGCCGAGACGGGCGGATCACAAGGTCAAGAGATCGAGACCATCCTGGCTAACATCGTGAAACCCCATCTCTACTAAAAAAATACAAAAAAACCCTAGCCGGGCGAGGTGGCGGGCACCTGTAGTCCCAGCTACTCGGGAGGCTGAGGCAGGAGAATGGCGTGAACCCGGGAGGCGGAGCTTGCAGTGAGCTGAGATCTGGCCACTGCACTCCAGCCTGGACGACAGAGCAAGACTCCGTCTCAAAAAAACAAAAAACAAAAAACAAAAAATGGATATCGCGCTTACGTGTTTCTCATCACATTGAGAAGTCTTATAAACCATCTCAGACACCAAATGCAGCCATCCTGGTTTGTGAAGCTCAGTTGATCCGGAAATTTTATACATCATCATTTGAAATATCCTCCTGCATGCAAGTCACATCAGCAACTTCAGAGAATGTCTTTATATTTTTTAAAAAACATACAATTTTATGCCATGTAATTTTGCCCTTATTCCCATAATGTGGCCATTCCTTTCACACAGACCTATCCTACACTGGATGGGTATTGTAGGAGTCCTTAGTTCAGTGCTCTTTTCACCTGAATTTCCTCCAGAGAGAATTTGGAGGTTAGCCTTTACTTTTAAAACGTTGACTTAGTCAATGAAATAAGATTTTCTAGTGTAAGGGAAGATTGTATTTGAGACCATCAAATTTGGGGCAGTGTGCCTTAGTAGGCATGAGGATGTGCTGTTTCTATCTCCCTTCAAGGAAAGGCTTGTAGTACAAGTGTGGGAAGTTCAGTTAGCAGACAGCCCTCACCCATCAAGCCCTTCATGGTCAGCCTTTGCTGCAGAAGAGCTTTGTCCAAAGTCACCCCTCTTCCCAGGACAGGCTGTATTCAGTGACTGAAAGAGGTATGAACACAGACTAGACCATGCTTGCCTGACACCTGAACCCTGTCAGGCAACACTCACCACAGAGATCCATTCTGAGTTGGGAGCAGTTTTTTTGTTTTTTTTTTTTTGAGACGGAGTCTCGCTCTGTCACCCAGGCTGGAGTGCAGTGGCCGGATCTCAGCTCACTGCAAGCTCCGCCTCCCGGGTTCACGCCATTCTCCTGCCTCAGCCTCCGGAGTAGCTGGGACTACAGGCGCCCGCCACCTCGCCCGGCTAGTTTTTTTGTATTTTTTAGTAGAGACGGAGTCTCGCTCGTGTCACCCAGGCTGGAGTTGCAGTGGCCGGATCTCATGCTCCACTGCAAGTCTCTGCCTCCCAGAGTTCTACGCCATTCTCCTGCCTCAGCCTCCTGAGTAGCTGGGACTACAGGCGCCGCCACCTCGCCCGGCTAGTTTTTTTGTATTTTTTAGTAGAGACGGGGTTTCACCGTGTTAGCCAGGATGGTCTCGATCTCCTGACCTCGTGATCCACCCGTCTCGGCCTCCCAAAGTGCTGGGATTACAGGCTTGAGCCACCGTGCCCGGCCGGGAGCAGTTTTGTAGGATCTGCATTGTAGTTTAACCTTTTCTTTTGCTTAATCCTACTTCTTTCTCTTTCCTTTCACAGATACTGATCTACAGTGAATACCTCCAAAGTATATCTCAGAGTCGACTTTCAGAAAACCCAATGGATTGCAGCTTGTACCATTATTGAGGCGCTCCAAAATAGCAAAGCATGGGCCAAAGTTTTGGAACTGGATTACTCATTATCCAGCTTACATACGAACTCCACCACTGTGGCAGGTGGAGCACAAAGAGGCCCTGGCATAAGGAGGTGGTTCAATCATTAAATAGTTCACCAATAGTAAATTAAGAGGCAGCACCTGTGTTATGTAACAGATGTTTGAACTTAGTAGATAGATTATTATTAAATAACAGGTTTGGCCGGGCGCGGTGGCTCAAGCCTGTAATCCCAGCACTTTGGGAGGCCGAGACGGGCGGATCACGAGGTCAGGAGATCGAGACCATCCTGGCGAACACGGTGAAACCCCGTCTCTACTAAAAAATACAAAAAACTAGCCGGGCGAGGTGGCGGGCGCCTGTGGTCCCAGCTACTCGGGAGGCTGAGGCAGGAGAATGGCGTAAAACCCGGGAGGCAGAGCTTGCAGTGAGCTGAGATCCGGCCACTACACTCCAGCCTGGGCGACAGAGCGAGACTCCGTCTCAAAAAAAAAAAAAATAAATAACAGGTTTGAGTGGCTGATATGGTTTGGCTGTGTCCCCACCCAAACCTCATCTTGAGTTGTAGCCCCCATCATCTCCTTGTGTCACGGGAGGGACCCAGGGAAAGTAACTGAATCATGCAGATGGGTTTTTCCCATGCTGTTCTTGTGACAGTGAATAAATCTCATGAGGTCTGATGGTTTTATAAAGGGCAGTTCCTCTGTACATGCTCTCCTTCCTGTCACCACGTAAGATGTGTCTTTGCTCCTCCTTCACCTTCCGTCATGATTGTCAGGCCTTCCCAGTCATGTGAAACTGTGAGTTCATTAAACCTCTTTTTCTTTATAAATTACCCAATCTGGGGTATTTCTTTATAGCAGTATGAGAATGGACTAATACAGTGGCTACTGCTAAAAGCCACTGATGCTCTACATAAAGGTAACAAACAGTTGAGGCCAAATAATAGACAATTGATTGCAGCTGTGAAAGTTAGAGGGCATTTGGCTGCACAAAAAGCAGCTCACACCTGCTGTATCACAAGTGGCATTAGGTCCTTGGCTTGCAGGAAAAAAAACTATTGTGGCAGGAAAGGCCACGTGGAAGCCTCAAACTACAATCCACCCAAGATAGTAAATAAGAACAATCTCTGGGGGAGTAGTAGAGATTAGAGTCACATTTCAGGATATAAAAGATTTAGGAGTGATGGTTCCCATCCTCTCTCTAGTAAAAACTACTCACAACTGCAATTCAACTTCAAGCTCAAGGGAGTAGTAGTCCTGATCACAGCCATTACGCCAGATGTGATATTTCCACTAGAAGAGATTAATACAGCCTCAGATACATGGTATATGGCTACTGATCCAGTAAATGCATTTTTTTTTTTTTTTTTTTTTTTTTTTTTTTGAGGCAGAGTCTGGCTCTGTCGCCCAGGCTGAAGTGCAGTGGCCGGATCTCAGCTCACTGCAAGCTCCGCCTCCCGGGTTTACGCCATTCTCCTGCCTCGGCCTCCCAAGTAGCTGGGACTACAGGCGCCTGCCACCACACCCGGCTAGTTTTTTGTATTTTTTAGTAGAGATGGGGTTTCACCGTGTTAGCCAGGATGGTCTCGATCTCCTGACCTCGTGATCTGCCCGTCTCAGCCTCCCAAAGTACTGGGATTACAGGCTTGAGCCACCGCGCCTGGCCATAAATGCCTTTTTTAATATCCTGATTCAGAAAAAAGGATAAATGTTTGCATTCATATCAAGTGAAACGAAGTGGGCAATGAAATGAACAATATACAAGGCTGGGCGCGGTGGCTCAGGCCTGTAATCCCGCACTTTGGGAGGTTGAGGCGGGTGGATCATGAAGTCAGAAGATCGAGCCCATCCTGGCTAACGTGGTGAAACCCCGTCTCTATTAAAAATACAAAAAATTAGCCAGGCGTGGTGGTGGGCACCTGTAGTCCCAGTTACTCGGGAGGCGGAGGCAGGAGAATGGCGTGAACCCGGGAGGTGGAGCTTGCGGTGAGCCGAGATCGCGCCACTGCACTCCAGGCTGGGCAACAGAGCCAGACTCCGTCTCAAAACAAAAACAAAAACAGAAACCAAACAATATACATGAAATGGACAACGGTATAACTACAGTTTTGCTCCCAGGGCAATATTAACTCTCTCAACCCCAAAGTTGTGGTTATGGGAAGCACAAGGTCCCCCCAGAGGATCATCTGTAATCTTCCTGCTTCCACACTGTGGTACCCAAACCCATGTGTCCTCTTTGAAAACACAGCACTGTATAAAGGTCAAACATGAAGCATTAGTCCCAAAGGGGGCACTTTCCACCAGAGGACAGAGTGAGTGTTCTAAATTACAAACTACAGATACAGCATGGAACTTTGTACCCTTGTGTCCAGGGACCAGCATGCCAGAAAAGCCACTCTTTGCTGGGGCATTGACACTGATCATCAGAAGGTATGGCTGCTTACACAACAGGGCAGGAGAAAAAAGGAGTGGCACTCAGGTGGTCCACCTAGGCGCCTCTTTGAACTTCCTTGCCCTATTGTGATGTAAATGGACAAATACAGCAACTTGGATCTGAAAAGGACATGGTGAAGAGGGCTCTGACCCCCTCAGGAATAAGGGTCTGGGACAAGCTACCACAAAAGTCACTTATGTCCACAGAGGTGCTAACAGTGTGATGAGAATCTACAGCGAATAATACAGACAGCAACTGCAACATTAGGGGCTGTGGTTTGTCCTACGAATATTCCTTCTCTTAGTCTCTCCTCAGAGAGAGCCCCACCAGAATCCTAGAGTAGCAGCTTCCCAAATGTAACACAGACAGGGGGATCTAAGCGGTGGGAAGGATGGACTGTGTGATCACAAACATGCATCATGACTCAGATCTCGAGTCCTCAAGGTGGGACTTGCCCAGGGCAGGGAGAGTCATCAGCAGAGAGTCTCCACTTGTGAAGCTGGCCTCAGCTGAAATGAGCTGCTTCACCTAAGAAAACAGCAACATCACCTAAGAGCAGAGCTGCTCCACCTAAGGTTGCTTCCTTCCCAGGGCAGCCTGAGTCTGGGTGATGGGGTGAGCAACACAGGGTTATAAGGGCCTGGCCATCTTGGTTCAACACGAGGCACTCCAATGGGCAGTACATGTTCCAGAGTTCCCTGCTGGCTCCAATGCAGAGCAAATTGAATTCTTCCTCAGCTCAATGTTTTCTTACTTCTTCTTCGATCATTTCACAGCTGTTGATCCTCAATAGACATCTTGCACCCAAACTTCTCAGTAACCACATCCAGAGAACAAGTTACGACATAGCCTGATTTCCTGTTAGAAATACTTGGGTTGTAACAAACACAACTTGAGCCAGATGAAGCAAACATGAGAATTTATTAGGATATTTGGAGTATCTCACAGAAGAATTCAACAATCAAGGCATGAAAAGGGCAGAGGTGGACCTGGACACGAAGACCAGAAGAACCAGGTACTGGAACACAATCAGGACACTTTCTTGATTTTGCTTCTATGATGGCTTCATTCTTCTCTCTCACTGCAGACCATGTTTCTCCATGTGGCAGAAAACAGCCACTCACTGCACCCACATTTAAATATACCTTGTGATGCTAAAATTACACAGACAAAAAGATAGTCCTAGCTTTCTAGAAACTTTCTAGTGGAAAAGATAAAACATGCAATGGTTATATTATCACAGTGAGAAACACACATACAGGCTCATATAGATTCAATAGGCATTAACAAGGAACAAGGGCATTTCAATTGCAGATTTGCAAAAACGTAAGCAATAATAGAAATCTCAAGGAACTACAAGTTGTTCACAGAGGCCAGAAAATATTGCATAGGAGGAAAAAGTTTTCAGAAATGACAGTGGATAGATAGGCATTGGTTTGTACAAAAGTCCTTGCATACCATAAGGAGAATATTACACTTTAAGTCCACAATAAGCCACACGATATTTCAACGAGGCATGTGTAATCAGGGTTGCATTTAAAAATAATCACTATGTATACATGTGAAAAAGTGGGCCAAAAAATGATAGCAAGGTGCAGAAAACATGCATGCATCTGCAAGGGTTATGATTGGTTAAGTTTATCAGCAGCTAGGCCAGGGGTAGGTGTTGAGCATCTGAAAGCTTATTGGTACCTGTATAGACATTAATAAGACCTCTGAAATTGACAACCTGGACATAGATTGCTGGAATGACTGAGGTCTCAAATGTAGATTCCAAATGCCACTGCTGTAGATTTTGCTAGAAAATTACTTTTGATAAATCTGGCATTCTGTGGGTGCATTTTATGTCAATTTTTTTTTTTTTTTTTTTTTTTTTTTTTTTTTTTTTTTTTTTTTTTTTTTTTTTTTTTGAGACGGAGTCTCGCTCTGCCGCCCAGGCTGGAGTGCAGTGGCCGGATCTTTATGTCAACATTCTAAAAGTGATGTTCCTGAAACCAAAGTATCACAAATATATGGACCCATAGATAATGATGTCAGATCCTGCAAGGAAAAGCTACACAGAAGGCAATCCTGGTACAGGCCTCAAAATTCAGTCTGGACCTTAAGGAAAACCCACTACTTAGTATAAGGAAAACAAAGTAAATTATCCTTTGTAGAACTGTGCGCAATCCCAGGTCAGTGGGAAAATCTGGGCAGTAAGAAAACAAGAAAAGGGGATGCTTCCTGTATTTGGCCTCCTTTAGTATGCTATCTCAAGGTACCTTATTGTGCTCCATAAAATCAAGAATAAATCCACTCTAAAACTTTCTTCTTGATGTAGAATTTGTGGTAGGAACCAATAAGGGACAATGCAGAGACATACTTTTGTGGTTTACAAAGTAATTTCAAAAACACACTAAAAAATCTCTAATTTCAGAATCAGAGCTCTCATGACACTTTAGAAGGTGAGTTCTAGTGACTACTGCACAATGTATTTGAACCTCTGCATCAGTTCTTAACTAGACCTCTATTGTCAGCGTCAATCCTCCCCATAACACCTGATGTTTAGAAAAAATGTTCTTGGGCATTCAATCAATAGGTTAATGTTGAAGTTCCGTTATCGAGTGTGGAAGTATCAGGTTTAACTGCTTAACAGTTAATAGAATAATCTAGAATTTCCAAGACCTAATGAATCAATCTCTGGGATTGGACAGAGAATGATGATAGATGGAAAGAAAAAAATAGGGCAAAAATCACAAAGTACAACATCACCTTCTAACTGTTCATTTGCATTAGTTGGTCTCCCACATCTAGTAAAATGACTTTGAGATATTAAAAAGTAGGAAGTTCTTTTTTTTTTTTTTTTTTTTTGAGACACAGTCTAGCTCTGTTGCCCAGGCTGGAGTGCAGTGGTGCCATCTTGGCTCACTGCAACCTCCACCTCTCAGGTTCAAGTGATTCTCCTGCCTCAGCCTCCCAAGTAACTGGGATTACAGGCACATGCCACCACACCCAGCTAATTTTTTTTTTTTTTGAGATGGAGTCTTGCTCTGTCACCCAGGTTGGAGTGCAGTGGCACGATCTCGGCTCACTGCAAACCCTGCCTCCCGGGTTCACACCATTCTCCTGCCTCAGCCTCCCGAGTAGCTGGGACTACAGGCGCCCGCCACCATGCCTGGCTAATTTTTTGTATTTTTAGTAGAGATGGGGTATCGCCGTGTTAGCCAGGATGGTCTCAATCTCCTGACCTCTAGAACCACCTGCCTCGGCCTCCCAAAGTGCTTGGACTACAGGCATGAGCCACCACGCCCAGCCAATTTTTAGTAAAGACAGGGTTTCACCATGTTGGCCATGAACATGTTGGTCTTGAATTCCTGACCTCAAGTGATCCACCCTCCTCAGCCTCCCAAAGTGCTGGGATTACAGGCGTGAGCCACCATGCCCAGCCAGGAAGTTCATACACTTGAGTATGAATAAAAAGTTGGAAAATTAGATGCTTTAAAATTACAGCACAGAAAGACAGAATTATTTGGCTGTTGAACTGGGATGCTGGTTTAGAAAATTATTCTCATTTATTTAAAATTCCAACTTTCCCAAAATGTTGCAAAATCAATAATTAAAGAAGAAAATACTGTTCATGGTAAAGGTGCAAAATACCATACTGATACAACAATTTGAACATAAAAGGTGAAGCCTTGATTTTTTGTAAGTTTGCAATCAAGCTCAATATTGGACTTTTCTAAATTTCATCAGCATACAAAAAATATTAACTTTGTCAAGCAACATTGAGAGAACATTACAAAATCCTTACTTAGCTAAGGGATGGTTCATGCATTTTTATGGAAGTATACTTAAATAATGTAAGTTGTCAATGTGAAGTTTTCCATGGGGATAATGCAACTAGGGAAAGAGTCAAATACATTTCAAATGATAAAATGGAAATCTTGTTTCCTAATACAGATAGTTCCTGACTTAAGAGGATGTGACTTACAGTTTCTCAACATTACAATGGTATCCATACAACTACTATTTTTCACTTTTAGTATTCAATAATTACATCAGATATCCAACACCTTTTGATAAAATAGACGATGCATTAGAATGTGTTCTGAGAATGTTTAAGGTAGGCTAGGCTAAGCTATGATGTTTGGTAGGTTGGGTGTATTAAATGCATTTTCGACTTACAATGCTTTCAACTTACAATGGGTTTATTGGGATGTAACCCCATTGTAAGTTCAGGATTATATGTACTTTTCCAGTGACCACAGCAATTTGCTAGAAAATAGGCTTCCTTGAATGTCAAAAATGTTTTTCCAGCATAAAATTCCCTAATACTTTACATCTTCAGAAATGTGATTTTTTTTTTTTTTTTTTGAGACAGAGTCTCGTTTAGTCGCCCAGGCTGGAGTGCAGTGGCACAATCTCGGCTCACTGCAAGCTCCGCCTCCCGGGTTCACGCCATTCTCCTGCCTCAGCCTCCCGAGTAGCTGGGACTACAGGCGCCCGCCGCCTCGCCCGGCTAATTTTTTGCATTTTTAGTAGAGACGGGGTTTCACCGTGTCAGCCAGGATGGTCTCGATCTCCTGACCTCGTGATCCGCCCGCCTCAGCCTCCCAAAGTGCTGGGATTACAGGCGTGAGCCACCACGCCCGGCCAGAAATGTGATTTTTTAATAATTTATTCATTCATCTAATTTTTACAAGATATTTTATGCAACACAAAAAGCATAATAGCAGCACAAAATATCCATGATACTTTATCACGGTAAGTTAAAATAGTGGTATTTGGGTTACATATCACTTAAGATACATAGATATATATATATAAAAAATATATGGAGACATCTCACTAAATGAGAAAAAGATTTGATACAGCACTACTTTATTTCATTTAGTTTGGGTGTTGTAGTGTAGTTCAAATATCTTTATTTTGCTAATTCAGTTATATATTACTATGGTTATTCTGTGGTTCCTGCCTTTGCGTATTTATTTTATATAAACTATTACTCAGACTCTGAGGATGCAGAAGACTTACATAATGTTGGCTTCAGTTACTGAATAGAAAGGTCAGTAAAAACAAAAGACCCCTTATGTATGTCTATAATAAGGAAAAAGAAATGGGTTATCATTCAAGGTACTTATTAATGTAGCCATGTTACATGACTTTCCATTCTCTATATTATTGTTAAAAAATAAAAACCAGTGGTGTGTAGTGTGTCTTCACAGACATCAGAGGCACTATAAGGCATATGCATTTCATAATCCCAATTAAATTATATGTCAGTTCAAAACGCAAAACATATGTGACACTAGAAGATAAGCCACAAATACCACTAAGAAATTTCTTAGATGTTTCAATGGCCAATTTATTCACATAATTTTATTCACATATTTTTAAAACTTCACACTTCAAAGTGAACAACTGTCAACCACTTAGAATTGGGTATTTTTGGTACCCACGTCTACAAAAAGTGTATGGCTTCCCTTGACAGTACTATACTGAGGGGCAAGTGTTCCCAGTGTCTTTAAATTGTTAGATTCTCCATAATATGAATTCTCCAAAATACAAAATAGTTTGGTTACTTGTTGCACTATCCCATATTTAGTACTTTCATAGAACCTCATTCCTAAGGGCATTTCCTTATGTACAATGAACTGTCATTTCTTAAAAATATAGCCTCATTTCCTGCATTCATGGGGTTTTCCCTCATCTCCAGTGGGAATATGTCTAATAGCTTAGGAGACTTGACTTCTGGAAGGCTTTTTGATATTCACACGATTCTTCTTTGTTGTGAATGTTCTACTCTGTAAGGCTTCACTATGGTTTGAAAAGTTGTTGAGATGCACTGCATTCATAGGTTCACTCTATGAATTAAGATCAGCTTTCCATACACCATCTCATTTAGAGTTCTCACCCTCAAGGAGTGCAGACACATAACACAATGTGACTGTCTAAAAATGTTATCATAATTGCATTTTCTGAAGTCCAAGATGATCTGTCAAAGACTACTATTAACTGTATTTCTAGGATTTTTTTACTGTATGAGTTCTCTGATGATTGATGAGCTGTGACTTCTGTGAGAAAGCTTTCCCACATTCAATGCATTGATAAGGCTTCTCTCCTGTATGAATTCTCTGATGATTAACCAGCTGTGATTTCTGAGAGAAGGCCTTCCTACATTCACTGCATCCGTAGGGTTTCTCACCTGTATGTGTCCTTTGATGTGGTATAAGGTGGGACTTCCGAGAGAAAGCTTTCCCACACTCACTGCATTCAAAAGGCTTCTCTCCTGTATGTATTCTCTGATGATTGATGAGACTTGACTTCTCCCTGAAGGCTTTTCTACATTCATTGCATTCGTAAGGTTTTTCTCCTGTATGAGTTCTCAGATGTCTAATTAGCTCTGACTTCTCAAAAAAAGCTTTCCTACAAAGACTGCATTCATAGGGTTTCTCTCCAGTGTGAATTCTCTGATGGGTATTTAGCTGTGATTTCTGGGAGAAAGCTTTTTCACAGTCCCTGCATTCATACGGTTTTTCTCCAGTATGAGTTCTCTGATGAGTTGCAAGACTTGACTTCTCACCAAAGGCCTTCCCACATTCAGTGCATTCATAGGGTTTCTCCCCTGTATGTGTCCTCTGATGTGATATGAGATGTGACTTCTGACAAAAGGCTTTCCCGCATTCACTGCATACATATGGTTTCTCTCCTGTATGAATTCTCTGATGATTAGTGAGACTTAATTTTTCACTGAAAGCTTTCCCACACTCACTGCATTCATACGGTTTTTCTCCCGTATGAGTTCTCTGATGTCTAACGAGCTGTGATTTCCTGCTGAAGGCTTTCCCACATTTACTGCATATAAAGGGTTTTTCTCCTGTGTGTGTCATCTGATGCGATATGAGATGTGACTTCTGGGAGAAGGCCTTCCCACACTGAATGCATCCATGAGGTTTCTCTCCTGTGTGGGTTCTCTGATGATTAATGAGACTGGACCTCTCTCTAAATGCTTTCCTACACTCGCTGCATTCATAGGGTTTCTCTCCAGTATGAATTGTCTGATGTCTAATAAGCTCTGACTTCTCAAAGAAAGCTTTTCTACAGTCACTACATCCAAAGGGTTTTGTTCCTGTGTGAGTTCTGTGATGTGTAACGAGTTGTGACTTCCTGCTGAAGGCTTTCCCACACTCCCTGCATTCAAAAGGTTTCTCACCGGTATGAATTCTCTGATGGTTAATGAGATTGGACTTTTCACTAAAGGCCCTCCCACATTCACTGCATCCATAGGGTTTCTCTCCTGTGTGTGTTCTCCAATGCGATATGAGATGTGACTTCCGGGAGAAGGCTTTCCCACATTCGCCACACTCATACGGTTTCTCTCCTGTATGTGTCCGCTGATGGGATGTGAGCTGTGACTTTTGGGAGAAGGCTTTCCCACACTGGCTACAATTATAAGGTTTTTCTCCTGTATGAGTTCTGTGATGTGTAATAAACTGAGACTTCTGGGGAAAGGTTTTGCCACAATTACCACAGCCAAAGGCTATGTCTCTTATATGTCTGCTTTGATGTTTAATGAGACTTGGTTTCTTACTGAAGCGCTTCCTACATTCACTGCATTCATAGAGTTTCTCCCCTAAACGATTTCTATGATATATGATAATCTGTGACTTTTTATAGCTCTCTTTATATTTATCACAGTCATAGTACTTTAACCAGGTATCAGTATCCTCAGGCTTGGAATGGAGAAAAAAATTATCAAACACATTAAAGTCATCTGATTCTGCTTTTCCATAATCTCCTTTTGGAATAAGCAAATCTAAATGATGTTTTAAAATCAATCCATCTAAGTCACCTTCGTTGTTTGATTTCCTTAAAGGAACAAAGTTCATGTTCAGATTGAAATTTTTTCCAAATGCATCACATTCATGACCTCTTTTTATAATTTTAAGCTTGTCTTGGTTATCCTGGTGCCACATCATGTTACCATTTACATTCCAGACTTCTATAAAGGAAAAAAAAAAAATGTTTGGTTGTGCTTTCTAAAAAAAAAAAAAAAAACTAGAAATGCTATGTTGAGGGGTTGGCTGCTTTTAAGGCTTAGTTTCCTAGTCTGAAGTAAGTCCCAAGTATAATAACAATCTTCTAGGTATTGCAAGGAACTACTCAAAACAGAAACAGGAAACTGCCTGGAGATTAAGTCACCTTTGGTTGTTGACAAATATGTTTATTAAATGAAGAATGTAAAAAACACATGAAAAGCAATGAAAAGCAAAGGAAAAAGATTGGAAGAAGCTTTGACCCAATGTTTTGAGTAATTAATTCACTCAATACTTTCTGAGTATATACTATGCCCAGGTAGTGTGTGAGGTACAGAGACACAAAAGAAAAAATAAGCTCCTGTTATTATAAAATTTACATTGTAATGGAAAAGATAAAGAAATAATATTTTTAAAACAACAAAACTATACACTGTAATAAATACTAAGAAGAAAATGAACATATTTGAAAGAAAAATTAGGTAGTCATTTCAAGCTTAAAGAATGAGAAATATTTTGCATATTGGTTCTCATTCTAAAGTTTTATTTAAGCTTGCCACATGCATCTTCACGTTGCTATTAAGAAAGCCACTTACGCAACACATTTTCCAAACCATATCATCTTTCATCTAAACTATTCAGGCACAGAACTTTAAAATCCATGTGTACTTTCACTAAAACTATCCCAAGACCCAAGTTCCCATTCTAAAAATAATCTGACAGTTTGACAGTCAGTTGTTATATAGCTCTATTTCCATTATCCTCATGATATAACCATTTATACTATTATAAGTGAACTTCAAAATATGTATTTTTTGAGACAGGGTCTTGCTCTGTTGACCAGATTGAAGTGTAGTGTTGTGATGCAGCCTCAACCTCGAGGCTCAAGAGATCCTCCTACATAAGCCTCCCAAGTAGCCAGAATACACAGGTGTGCAACCACCATGGCTGGCTAATTTTGTTGTTCTTGTAGAGATGGGGTCTCCCTATGTTGTTCAGGCTGCTCTTGAACTCCTGGGCTCGAGCAATTCTCCCACTTTAGCCTCCCAAACCAGTAAGAGACTTGGTCTCTCCCAGAGTGTTGGGGTTTCAGGCATGAGTCAACATGCTGGGCCCATTTTTCAACAAAAATCTATATTTCAAATTTTTTGTGAGGTTGTACCTAGAGGTAAGAAAGATAATCAGTAATGTGAAAACATTCTACAAATTTAAATGTCAACTGAAGGTAATATATTTGTAGAATTATATGGTGGAGGTAGAATCAATAAGATTTGCTGATGTATTTGGTATGGAGAAAATAAAGGAAAAAAGAGAATCTAGAATTACCCTTAGGTTTGGAGTTTGAACAATTTGGTAGATTATGGTGTTAATGCATTAAGGAAAACTGAGGGAGAAATACATGGGTTCAAATCAAGACTCCACTATAAATATATTAATTCTGTTTTTTGAGACAGGGTCTTGCCCTGTCACTCAGGCTGGAGTTTAGTGGTGCAATTATAGCTCACTGCAGCCTTGAACTCCTGGGCTCAACTGATCCTCCCAACTAAGCCTCCTGAGTAGCTGGGACTACAGGTGCATGCCACCATGCTCAAGATAATTTTTAGAATTTTTTGTAGGGATGGGATCTCACCATGTTGCTCAGGCTGGTTTCAAACTCCTAGGCTCAAGTAGTCCTTCCACTTCAGCTTCCCAAGTTGCTGGGATTACAGGTGCAGGCCCCCACAATTGACACTGTGTTAGGCCTAACATATTAATTTTGAGATGTATGTGAAGTTTCGATAAAATGGTATCAGAAAATATGGGTGCAGAAAATAAAACATTTATAAATTAAACTTACATTCATGTTATTTTAAATGTTATCAAATTATTGAACTATTAATACTTAAGTATGTGTTTTAAATTTACATCTGCCTTCCCCCATCTTTATTTTTTTTTTTTTTTGAGACTCGCTCTGTCGCCCAGGCTGGAGTGCAGTGGCCGGATCTCAGCTCACTGCAAGCCCCGCCTCCCGGGTTTACGCCATTCTCCTGCCTCAGCCTCCGGAGTAGCTGGGACTACAGGCGCCCGCCACCTCACCCGGCTAGTTTTTTGTATTTTTTAGTAGAGACGGGGTTTCACCGGATTAGCCAGGATGGTCTCAATCTCCTGACCTTGTGATCCACCCGTCTCGGCCTCCCAAAGTGCTGGGATTACAGGCTTGAGCCACCACGCCCGGCCTATTTTTTTTCCTATTAGAAAAATGTAATTGCCTTATATTTGGTCATTTGTGGTATATCCCAAATAGTCCCACTCTCTCCATCACTTTCTCTGCTGTATTCTAAACTATCACATTATCTCAATGAAATACCCTGCTAATTGGTTTCCCTGCTTCCAATTACATTTTCTACTTGGCAGTGAGAATAAACTTTCACAATTCTAAATCAGATTTTACTTTTCAAAATTTCCTGACTCGCTTATAACTCCATTGTGTTGCCTACAAGTTGAGATATGATCTAGTTCCCATACTCTCTCCAACTTATCTGCATCTCTCGGGCATACTGACCTCAGCCACATGGGCTTCCATTATGTTTCTAAAAGTAACTAAACCATTTTCTGACTTAACATATTCTTATTTGTCATTCCTTTTGGAGACACTCTTCCCCATGCTCATTTCACATCTTTCATGTCTACAGTTAGTTTTCCCATGTCTTTCTCTGTTATGGACTAAATGTATCTCCTCAAAAAGTGTACACTGAAGAAGAACTTCCAGAACGGCTGTATTTGGAGATAGGACCTCTAAGGAAATAAGATTAAATGAGGTCATAAGGGGAGGACCCTGATCAAACAGGGTTATCATCTTTACAAAAATAGATATGAGGCCAGGCACAGTGGCCCACCTCTGTAATCTCAGCACTTTGGGAGGCTGAGGCAGACAGATTACTTGAGCCCCAGAGTTTGAGAGCAGCCTGGGCAACACAGTGAAACTGTGTCTGTACAAAAAAAAAAAACAAACCTGTTTTTAATTAGCTAGGTGTGGTGGTGCACACCTGTAGTCCCAGATGCTTGGGAGGATCACTTGAGCCCAGGAGGTCAAGGCTGCAGTGACCCATGATTGTGCCACTGCACTCCAGGCTGGGTGAGTGAGACCTTGTCTCGAAAAAGGAAAAAGAAAAAAGAAACCTCACAAGAGATCCATCTGTATCTATCTATCTCTTTCTCTCTCTCCATGTACACACTGGGGAAAGGCCATGTGAACACATAGTGAGAGGGTGGCTCTTCACAAGGCAGGAAGAGAGCCCTCCCCAGAAAACAACCATGCTGGTACCTTGACCTTGGACTTTCCATCTCCAAAACTGGAAAACCAATTTCTGTTGTTTAAGCTCCCCAGAATATGATATTTTGTTATGGCAGACTGAGCAGACTAACCCATTGTCTCATCTAATTTATTTCTGTAATAACACTTAGCAAGATCTGAATTTTTTCCTGCTTACTTACTACCCTGTTCTTTTTTTGTCCTCTAGCAAGTAAACACTATGTCAGCAGGAAATATGTATCTCTAATGCTCTATTATACCCACAGTACCTAGCACAATAACTTAAAAATAAAAGAAGTCAATAAATATTCTATTTTCTCTGAAGTAGTCTGCGTAGAAAAGAGCTTCAGGCCCGAAACTACCATCCATAGAAAGTCCTGTTTGCAAGATTGGCCCTCGGCTGGCATCTGAGAACATGGGTTTCAGGAATGTCCCTACTATTTCCTAACTGATAATTACTATGCTGAGACTGTATACAAACAGTATGATCAGCACATGTTAGGCAGAGAATACCTATAGGACCAGCTCCCAGTAAAGACCTTGGGCACTTATCTCTAATGGTCTTTCCTGGGCAGAAACATCAAACACACGTGTTACTATATTTTTGCTGCAGGGGGATAGTAAACTTTGACCCTTATGGGAAGGAGGGAGCTTAGGACGCCTGCAAATGGGTTCTTTCAGACTCTGCCTGTGCCTTTTTCACTTGTGATCCAGCTGTGTCCTTATAGTGTCACTGTAATAAATCTTAGTCATAAGTACAAATATGCTGAGTACAGTGAGTCCTTCTAGTGACTCTGAACATGGGGGGACCTTGGAGACCCTGACACGCAGTCCCCATTTGTGTAATCTTGATAATTAGCTCTCCACTGCCTTGCAATAAAACAAATGTTCAGTGTTTACGTGCTGAATTTTTTTTTAAAAAGAACACAAATGTCTCATCTTCTTAACTCCTATGTTTCTGGAACTTATTTTCTGGTCTGTCTTTGTAATCCTTTTCAGTAAAGGATTAACCCCACTGGGTGAGTGGATCTCAACTAAAAAGGGCACATAAAAACGACAAGAAGTTTCTCAAATTACAAATCCCAGTCTTACCACATAAAACAAAACAAAAAAACAAAAAACAAAACAAAACAAAACAAAAAACCAGGCATGGTGGCACACACCTGTAGCCCCATCTACTTAGGAGGCTGAAGCAAGAGGATCACTTTAGCCCAGGAATTTGAGGCTGCAGTGACCTATGATCATGCCACCACACTGCAACCTGGGCAACAGACCAAGACCCTGTCTATAAAAACAAACACAAGGCTTTTGGAAAGAAATTTATCAAATATTACATGTTCTATAACTAAAGTGAAGACATCTAATTATAAGCCCCTGCATCCATGTGTGCAAACAAAGCTCAGGGACCAACGTTCTAAAAAATATTATACATACTATGATCAGGTGACAGATGGGACTTCAGCAAAAGCTGAGAAAAATTTAGGCTGGGGTAGTCAAGGAACATTTCATAAATATGAATGCAGTGAAAACCAGGTTCCTATGGAAAGGATTAAGAATTTCTAGGTCACTAGTATAATACCCTCAAAAGTTCAAGACATTACATATCTGAAAACACTTGAGAAATGTTTAAATGGAACTGACCATGAATGGGGGGAAGGAAGAAATAACTGAACAGGCAGCAATAGTGTCATACTATGGAGGTCCTTGAAAGCAAAGGTTACAAGTCTGTAGCAGATGCTGCCACCGCCTCACCCATACGTTGACCAGATTCCTACCGGAGGCACTCACGACTCTCTACCCAAGAACCTTCTCGAGCTGAAAGCACAAGACTAGTCTGTATGCAGGGACCCTGGACATTCTGGATACTTACTGTGGCAGAGGAAACCTCAAGATGAGAGATGGGAGTTAGTACATAAATACCTGGGTTTCCTGGTACCTCAGAGTGTCAAGACTGAGGAATATTCTCACAGTGCCTCAGAGGCACTCAGCAGAACTGAGCATCCACCACCCACAGCAGTAGTCAGAGCGTCAGCCCACCCTTCACTGGCATTAATGCCCCCAGCACTTCCATGGTCTGACTTGTCCATTCTCTCACTACATTTGTGGGGACCACGTCCCCAATAAGTTCTTACACTCACATAAGTATCTGAGGGTCTGCTTTGGAGGGAACCTGAAGTAAGTCAATGTCACAAAGCAGATAATGAGTAAAGAGGTTCAACTGATTAGAGTAGTGTGGGAAGCTTTAGGAAATAAAATATGGTGGCATCATTAAGGTAGCTTGTAAAATATTAAAATCTGGATCTATCTAGCAATTTGACAACTTCAAAAATGAGACATCACGGACCTAGTTTTAAGTGGAAGTTGAGGAAGGAAGGCTTTAAAAAGATACTTTCCCAACAGAAAAAAAATTTAAAACAACATGAAAGGATGGTTGGAAGGCGTTATTCGGCCATGTGCAGTGGTTTACACCTGTAATCCCAGCACTTTGGAGGCTGAAGCAGGCGAATCATGAGGTCAGGAGTTTGAGACCAGCCTGACCAACATGGTGAAACCCCGTCTCCACTAAAAATAAAAAAAAATTGGCCAGGCATGGTGGCATGTGCCTGTAGTCCCAGCTGCTGGGAAGGCTGAGGCAGGAGAATCGCTTGAACCCAGGAGGTGGAGTAGTGAGCTGAGATCGCACCATTGCACTCCAGTCTGGGTGACATTAACGAGACTCCGTCTCAAAAAAAAAAAAAAAGAAAAAAAAGGAAAGGGATTATTCATATACTTCATGGTGTCTAATCTGTAGGAAAAAAAACACAAAGGAACCTAATTTAAAAGGGAGGATAAGGATAAATTGGGAGAAATAATGGCTCCATTTTCTAATATAATGAGACTGAACAGACTGGGGCTTTGGAGGGTGGTCTTTTGGGCATCAGAGATACCCAAATTGAAGACAAAATCGAGATGCTTCAATGGACAAACGGAGGTGTCTTTGACCACAGGGGAAGGAGGGACTGAAAGGGATTAAACATGTGAGGACAGAATACCAAACAAGAAGTCAAGGTCCTAGATGTCACAGAGAATAACATCATGGCCAAGATAAGCAGGACACATTTCATTTTAAGCTATAA
Organism: Papio anubis; assembly: GCF_008728515.1. Lineage (NCBI taxonomy): Eukaryota > Metazoa > Chordata > Mammalia > Primates > Cercopithecidae > Papio > Papio anubis. The sequence goes on along the minus strand of NC_044984.1, from coordinate 127,370,823 downwards.
AGAAGCTACGTCTAAATGTGACTTACTTGAGTAGCTAATGTCAGTTGTTCTGAGGTACCACCGAAGGTTTAGAGATTTTGGAAAGAGATCCCTGAAGCACATTTCAGAGAGGCCAACCCATCAGTGAGCAGATGACACGGGACTTCCGCTTTCTCCCATCTGCCTGGTTCTCACGCACTCACCTGGAGAATCTGAACTTGGAATTTCTCCATCTCCTACCCATGGCTCTTCTCCTTGCTCCAATTTGAAGATGACATCTGGTTTCATAACTTCATACCCTGTTAAGGGAAAAATTACAAAGGCCTTGGGCCCAAATGCTTGGGGTTTAGGGCCTCTGAAGATGAGCAAGGTTTCACATCACAGTTGGCCTGATAAAGCTGTACTTCAACAGAGTAAGTAATTCTCAAAGTTACAGTAACAGTCTCCCTGGTGGCTAATAGGGTCTAGTACAAAGCCACTGAACACTTCAGAGGCTCTGGAGCCAGCAAGCCTGGGTTTACATCCAGGCTCTTTAATTTAATAGTTGTTAGTTCTTGGGAAAGTTACTTAACCTCTCTTGGCCTTGATTTTCTCATCAGGAAAAATGGATAACGGTACTAGCCACATAATCTCTGATGATTAAATGAGTTGATATATGTAAAGCATGTGGTATAAGATGTGGTATACAGTAAGTTACATGCATTAGGTGCTACCACTACTGCTCAAACTATTACTCAAACTATTACTACTTAAGTTTCAGAGGCTGCATAACAAACTTACGACTTCATTATTGAAAGGTGAAACCCAAATACTTTCTTGGTGTCATAGTCCAAGCAACTGTGATCTAAATTTCAGGTCTAAAATCATTAAAAATTTCAGAAGCCTAACTACAGGCTTCTGAAACTTCCTAGCAACTAAAAATAAAAGGCAATGCATTGGGCATGGTCCGAGATACTCAAGAAAGCTTTTATTACCCAGTGACACTAGGCTGCTATAGTTCTCCAACATCACATCCTTGTATAAATTCTTCTGAGAGGGATCCAGGAGCTGCCACTCTTTTTGGGTGAAGTCCACAGATAAATCATCAAATGAGAATGACTCCTGTAAGAGCACAATGCTAGTAAACCTGAAGCAGTTAACACTGTATGATGTGAGAAAAAAATATTGGAGTTTGAGCACTTTATTCTCATAACAAGTTATACAAAATGCCATGTCCCTACCTTTGCATATTTTGTGTGATAAAATGTCATTGTGCATTCTTCCATCCTTCCATTTATACAACTGTTAACCTGAAGAACAGAGAGAGAGGCTCTCCAGAAGAAAATGATGTTTATTTGGGAACAGAGTACTGCCATGGGAAGACACGGGCCACAGTAAACTACATGTGTATTCAGGGAAGTAAAGAAAGACAAAGGTGTCTACAGTCATACCACCCTCAACGCGCCCGGTCTCGGAAGCTAAGCAGGGTCGGGCCTGGTTATTACTTGGATGGGAAGAAAGACGAAAGTTCCTAAACGAAAAAAATGAGGTGTGGCCGGGCGCGGTGGCTCAAGCCTGTAATCCCAGCACTTTGGGAGGCCGAGACGGGCGGATCACGAGGTCAGGAGATCGAGACCATCCTGGCTAACACGGTGAAACCCCGTCTCTACTAAAAAAAATACAAAAAAATAGCCGGGCGAGGTGGCAGCGCCTGTAGTCCCAGCTACTCGGGAGGCTGAGGCAGGAGAATGGCGTGAACCCGGGAGGCGGAGCTTGCAGTGAGCTGAGATCCAGCCATTGCGCTCCAGCCTGGGGGACAGAGCGAGACTCCGTCTCAAAAAAAAAAAAAAAAAAAAAGAGGTGCATCACGTAATTGTTCTGAAACAGTTCTCCCTGGCTACAAAGATCAATAATAAGGGTGACACCAGTCCAAAGCTGGACAGGCAGCTGCTGGGCAGATGTCCCAATAAAAGTATTTTTGTGTAAGGCTTCAATGGCCTTTGTACAAGGCTGTGGCTTTTGCAGTCTTTTGTGATAATTTTTATCAGGCATGAAGTGTGAGAACACTCTTTTCACAGGCTTCCCCAGCTCTACCTGTCAGGGTTAAAAAAAAAAAAATTCACACTAGTGACTCCATTTTGATTCTGACGACTTCACAGAAGACACGCAAACTGGAATAGGTGACTTTAAACCCCCGAACCACCAATAAAATATTTACTGAACCTCAAATGTGGCACTGGAAGAGGTAGTAGCAAAAGAAAGAAAATAGGACAGGCAAGGGGGCTCACAACTATAATCCCAGCACTTTGGGAGGCCAACACGGGAGGATCACTTGAGCCCAAAAGTTTGAGACCAAACTGAGTAATATAGTGAGATCTTGTATTCACAAAAAATATATATATAAATATTAGCTGGATATGGTGGTACATGCCAGTAGTCCCAGTTACTTGGGAGGCTGAGGTGGGAAGACTGCTTGACCTGGGAGGTCGGGGCTTCAGTGAGCTGTGACTGCACCACTGCACCGCAGCTTGGGTGACAGAGTGAGACCCCATCTCAAAAACAAACCAATACACAAAAATACCAAGAAGGAAGATAACAAAATAATACTTTCAAAAGTCACATTGTCTTACAGAGGGCTGCAAACATGCACTTACAAATAAAATAAATTTATAATAACTAAGAAATAAAGGAGAGTACAGTGCGGATAAAAAGCAGGGAGCGCTTCACTCTATTTGAGTGTAAAGTTAGGCTCTATGCAAAAGGTAAAATTGAAATGGGTTTTAGAAAATTAGTTGTTTTCCACAAAAAAAGAGGAGGCAAAGGCGTTCTGGGAGAAGCAGCTTTGATTTACAAAACAAAAACAAAAACAAAAAACTGTGAGGACTGAGGAGATACAAAAACATCAGTCTGACAGGATAATAGGGAATGGGATAGTGATGAGATTAAAGGCCACGGTGGGGGCTGGGGCAGAAAGTGGTTAGTTTAGCTAGGACACTTTCTTGTTGCCAAGTTAGCCATGAAACACCTTACAAGAAAGGGGATGATAGAACCAAACAGATTTTAGAAAGGTGACTAGATTTTGGATCAAGATGGATTTCTGTCTCAAAGTCTCCTGAGATAAAAAGAAAACACAAGCACGCATCTTTTAAAAATCTAGAATGCCACCGGAAAATCAAAAAATAAATTTGACCCTAATAGCACACGATACGCTTTAAAAGGAGTCAAAGAATTTGAAGACAGATCTACAGAAACTGTCAGTTTTGAACAGAGAGAAAATGACTTAAAAATGAACAGAGCTCAGGACACTATCAAATAATACCAAAGAATCTAACGTGAGTGTCATAGAGTCCCAGAAAGAGAAAAGAAAGAGCATGGTGAAAATAAAGTCTCAAGAAATGATAGCTGAATATTCTGTAAAACTGGCAAAAGATATAAACCAAAACATTCAAGAAGTTCAGTCAATGCCAGACAATAAACATGAGGAAATCCACTCCCAGACACATCATACATGGCTAGAAGGAAAAAAAAATCACATCACTTAAAGGGAACAGCAATTCAGATAACTGCAAATTTCTTTCTTTCTTTTTTGAGACAGAGTTTTGCTCTGTCACCCAGGCTGGAGTGCAGTGGCACAATTATAGCTCGCTGTAACCTCTGCCTCCTAGGCTCAGGTGATTCTCCCACCTCAGCTTTCTGAGAAACTGGGACTACAGGTGCATGCCACCACACCCAGTTAATTTCTGTTTGTTTGTTTTTCAGACACAGTCTTATTCTGTCACCCAGGCTGGAGTGCAGTGGCCTGATCTTGGCTCACTACAACCTCCACCTCTCAGGTTCAAGCAATTCTCCTGCCTCAGCCTCCTGAGTAGCTGGGATTACAGGCACCTGCCACCACGCCTGACTAATTTTTGTATTTTTAGTAGAGACGAGGTTTCACGATGTTGGCCAGGCTGGTCTCGAACTCCTGACATCAGGTGATCCACCCACCTCGGCTTCCCAAAGTGCTGGGATTACAGGTGTGAGCCACTGCACCTGGCTGAGAGTAAGCAAAGTAATTATTGTCTTAGGCTCGCGTGGGAAAAGGAATTGACCAAAAATGTCACAAAGATTGTTTTGGGGTGAGGAAAATCTTCTAAAACTAGACTGTGATGATGGTTATACGGTATAAGTTTACTTAAAAATCACTGAATTATACATTAAAATGGAGGATCTTATTGAGGTCATACTTTAATAAGGCTGTTAAAAGATATTATAGGCTGGGCACAGTGGCTCAAGCCTGTAATCCCAGCACTTTGGGAGGCCGAGACGGGCAGATCACGAGGTCAGGAGATCGAGACTATCCTGGCTAACACGGTGAAACCCCGTCTCTACTAAAAAATACAAAAAACTAGCCGGGCGAGGTGGTGGGCTCCTGTAGTCCCAGCTACTTGGGAGGCTGGGGCAGCAGAATGGCGTAAACCCAGGAGGCGGAGCTTGCAGTGAGCTGAGATCCGGCCACTGCACCCCAGCCTGGGCGACAGAGCGAGACTCCGTCTCCACACACACAAAAAAAGATATTATAAACTTGTGCCAACATACTTGACAACTTAGATGAAATAGCTATATTCCTTTTTTTTTTTTTTTTTTTTTTGAGACGGAGTCTCGCTATGTTGCCCAGGCTGGAGTGCAGTGTGGCACAATCTCGGCTCATTGCAAGCTCTGTCTCCCGGGTTCATTCTCCTGCCTCAGCCTCCCGAGTAGCTGGGATTACAGGCGCCCGCCACCATGCCCAGCTAACTTTTTGTATTATTAGTAGACATGGTCTTTCACCATGTTGGCCAGGATGGTCTCAATCTCTTGACCTCATGATCCACTCTACTCAGCCTCCCAAAGTGCTGGGATTACAGGTGTGAGCCACCGCACCCGGCCAATAGCTATATTCTTTGAAAAACAATGAACCCAAAGTGACAAGAAGAAACAAAATCTGAATTAATCCTGTAACAGTTAAAGAAACTGACCCCACAATTTAAAACTTTCCCTCAAAGAACATGCAAGATCTATGTAGTTTTAGTGCTGATTCTTCCAAACATTTAAATAAAATGATCTGGCCAGGTGTGCTGGCTCATGCCTATAATTTCAACTATTTGATAGGGTGAGGCAGGAGAACTGTTTGAGGCCAAGAGTTCCAGACCAGCCTAGGCAATATAGTGAGAACCTGTCACTACCAAAAAAAAAAAAAATTTAAACTCGCTGGACTTAGTAGTATGTGCCTGCAGTCCCATCTCCTTTGGAGGCTGAGGTGGGAGGCATGTTCGAGTCCAGGAGTTCAAGGCTGCAGTGAACTACGACTGTGCCACTGCACTCTATCCTGGGTGACAGAGTGAGACCATACCTCTTAAAATAAAAAGAAAAAAAAGTTATTGCTGATGTTTTTGTTAATATGAAAAATCTAATCAAATCTAAAGAAAAATCATTAGAACTAATAAGTGAGCTTAAGAAGTTCCTGGACAGGTGTGGTGGCACACGCCTTTAATCCCAGCATTTTGGGAGCCCGAGGTGGGTGGATCACAAGGTCAGGAGTTTGAGACCAGCCTGCCAATATGGTGAAACCCCCATCTCTACTTAAAAAAAAAAAAAAAAAAATTAGCTGGGTGCGGTGGCACACCTGTAGTCCCAGCTACTTAGGAGGCTGAGGTAGGAGAATCGCTTGAACCCGGGAGGCAGAGGTTGCAGTGAGCCGAGATTGTGCCACTGCACTCCAGCCTGGGCGACAGAGTGAGACTCTGCCTAAAAAAAAAATAAAAGATAAAAATAAAAAAGAAGTTCCTGTATACAAAGTCAATATGCCAAAATATAGCGTACTTCCATGTTTTGGCAAGAAAAGTCTTTCAAATAACAAAATTTCAGATACCATTTACTGTAGAAATGACTAATGGCAGGTTTGGGACAAAAAGATGAAACCTGTGCCTTGACAGATTGATCAAGAAGAAATGATCAAAGTAACGCCACCATTTTGCAACTCCCAATGAAATAATCCATCTATGCCATGATCATTTAAAAAATGCTGGCCGGGTGCAGTGGCTCACACCTGTAATCCCAGTACTTTGGGAGCCCAAGGCAGGAGGATTGTCTGAGCTCAGGAGTTCGCAACCAGCCTGGGCAACACAGTGAAACCCCGTCTCCGCTAAAATACAAAAAATTAGCTGGGCATGGGAGCGTGCATCTGTAGTCCCAACTATTCGGGAAGATGAGGCAGGAGAATCACTTGAACCCAGGAGGCAGAGGTTGCAGTGAGCCAAAATTGTGCCACTGCACTCGGCCTGGTGACAGAGTGAGACTCCGTTTCAAAAAAATAAATGTTACCACAAGCAAACTTCTTTCAGAAGACAAGCAAACATGTGTCTTCTGAAAGAAGTACATACCACAACCTCTGAAGCATTCTTGCCCAAAAAAGCTAAACTTGAATGTGACCAACCCTCTAGATCAGATCTGTCCAACATAACTTTCTGTGATGACGGAAATATTCTTTAACTACGCTATCCAATTCATGGATCTCTAACTTGTGGCTACTGAGCATTTTGAAATGTGGCGAGCGTGACTGTGGGATTTAATTTTAATTAATTTAAATTTAAATAGTCCTGTGTGGCCAGTGGCTTCTGTATTGGACAGCACAACTCTAAATTTACCTATTTATAGCAAATACAGATGACAAACATATTAACACCACCAAATACAGGTGACAAACATTAACAACACTGTTGCAAGTGGCAAAATCCACACAGTAGGAAACTATACAGAAAAATGACCCTGGCTTCTTTAACGAATAATTTGGCTAGAAAAAAGTAAGAACCAACGGATTAAAGGAGATTGAAGAGACAGATGAACCAACTGCATTGTATGAACCTTCCTGGGATTCTGATTCAAACAACCAACCACCAACCTCTGAATGTTACGAGAGAACTGGAAATGCGAACACTGACTAGACATCAAGAAGCCACCTCGCCGGGCGCGGTGGCTCACGCCTGTAATCCCAGCACTTTGGGAGGCCAAGGCGGGCAGATCACGAGGTCAGGAGATCGAGATCATCCTGGCAAACACAGTGAAACCCCGTCTCTGCTAAAAACAGAAAAAGTTACCAGGGTGTGGTGGCGGGTGCCTGTAGTCCCAGCTACTCGGGAGGCTGAGGCAGGAGAATCACTTGAACCCGGGAGGCAGAGGTTGCGGTGAGCCAAGACTGCACCACTGCACTCCAGCCTGGCGACAGAGTGAGACTCTGTCTCAAAAAAAATAAAAAATAAAGAAGCCACCTCAATTGGAGGAAGGACTGCAGTTGCAATTGTAGTGAATGTCACAAAATGTGAAGTGAAAGAAGACAGAAGTGAGCATATCCTACAGCAGACAAAATCAAATATAGTGTTTAAGAATGCACAGAGAGGAGCAGAACTATAAAGTCAGGAAATGGTTACCAAAAAGGATCCTGGTTACCTCTGTCAGGAGGAAGAGGCTGTGATAATTGGGAGAGGGCAATGAAGGGACTCATCTGGGCTAAGAATATTCTATTTCTTGACCTGAGTGGTGGTTTCATGCATATTCCACTGACAATAATTCATTAAACTGTATTTTTTAAAATGTACTTTTCTGCATGTAAATTAGGCCTTACAGTTTAAAAAGGTAAAAAATAAATAATTATGGTCACGAAGTCCTGCTCTGGCATTCTATCCTTGGGACATACTCTGAAGAATGCTATGAAAAATGCCATAAGGTTCATGCATTTATTAGCATTTCTCTTGAGAACATTTACCCACCACAGTAGCCCCCACCTATCCACAAAGGAGATGTTCCAAGATCCCGGTGGATGCCTGAAACCAGACAGTACCAAACCCTATAAAGACTATGCTATTTTCCTACACATACATACCTATGGTGAAGTTCAGTTTATGAATTAGGTACCGTAAAGAATAAATAACAACAATAATAAAATAGAACAATTATAACAACATAGTGTAATAAAAGTTACCACACACTGAAACTATAACTTCTGCAGTGTGAGGTGTGACAGCAGAATTAGCATGTATTTATTTTTCCTTCTTCATAATTTCATGAATAAATTTGTTCTTACCATAGACCTTAGCAACCTCAGCCTACCTTTTTCGTTATGTTTAGAACTTTCACCTTTTCACTTAGAGCTTCTCTTTGATATATCCGAATTACTAGCATCACTACTTTTATGTATGGAAGCCATTTTAAGTAAAATAAGGGCTACAAAAATACAAGCACCGTATTACCATGAGCTGATCTGACAGCTCAGATGGCTCCCAAGTGACTGACAGGTAAGCAACATATACAGCTTGCATCTGCTGGACCAAGGGATGAGGCAGGTCCTGGGTGGAACGGTGCAAGAGTTCATCATGCTTCTCAGAACAGGAAGCAATTCAAAACTTACAAATTGCTTATTTCTGAAATTTTCTATGTAATATTTTCAAACCATGGGAAATTAGGAAATTAAAACTGCAAAAATCAAAACTGCAGATAAGGAGGAACTACTGCATATCTCTCATTCATAAGACTTCATCAAGGAAAAATAAACGAACACCTGATAACCAAGAAATATTTACTTCCTATGGGCAATTACCTTTAAACCATGCAAAGCATATAAAAGCTCACATTTCTCTATTACGACTGCCAAAAATTTGAAAACAAAGTTTGCAGCTCAAATGCAGTAATTATGTAAGATGTTATGGCTTTAAATATGCTATAAATACTCAACCCTAAGAACCTGTCATGGTCCAATAGTTAATGTATCACTGTGCCAATTTTGTTCCAATCCTGATCATCTATTCTGAGGCTATTTTCCTCTGATTTCTTAACTATTTAAACTTTTCTTTTTCACTGGAAGGCTTACACATCTCTTTTAATTCCCTGGGAGAAAATAAGAACTAAACAATCAACTCACCTGTAACATGGTCATTCTCTGCTGCTGTACGAGATGATCAGCAAGGCTGAGACGGGTTCTACTGTGCGTCTCTCCTGCTTCTGCCCCAAAACTGTGGAGAGAGGGCTTGGCTAGGTCTTCTACACTGAGAACGAATTCCTGGTTCCAGCAACTCCTTTTTTATCTCACATGAGCACGCTTATTTGTAGGGACCAGGATCTGTGGACTTTGGGAGAAATGTACTTCAACTGGTATATTCACACTGCACATGAAATCTTTTTCTGTCTTGCTAGGAACTTGGAATTAATGATCATCTAAGGCCAGAGGTATGCTTGCTATATAACTGAAACAGGTTCTCAGGGAAACAGAATATAGTAAAATGGAACAGTGGAAGCCTAGGTCTCTGCAAACAGATAAGGAAATATCAGAAATAAAGTAACTGAGATTCACTCAATATTCACTGTGAACGCCGAAATGCAAGTCAGTCTAACAGGTGCTGTTAGGAAAATACAGTTTATACGATTTGTATGAAAACAGATTTGAGTTTCAATCAACTTTTTTCCTTTACCAGTTAGATGACGTTTGGCAAAAACAAATTTCACCATTCTGAGCCTAGTTTCCTATTAAAATCTTCTATTAATATATCCTTAACTTATGTCTGTCAATTCTATCCATTTCAGAAGGAAATGGGTTAAAATCTCACAATATGACTAGATTAGTCAGTTTTTCCTTATAATTCTGCTGATGTTTGGATTATATGCTTATGGCTATATTGTTTGATGCGTCATGGTTAAATAGAAGGTTTTAAAACATCATTGTGTAACAATGCTTCATACCCCAAATAATGCTTTTTGCCTTAAAATCTATTTTATCTTAGACGAAGTCTGCAACATCAGCATTCTTTCTTTTTTTTTCTTTGGTAGGGTCTTGCTCCCTCACCCAGGCTGGCATGCAGTGGCACAATCATAGCTCACTGCAACCTTGAACTCCGGGCTCAAGGGATCCTCCTGCCTCAGCCTCCCAAGTAGCTGGGACTACAGGTTTGTGTGCCTCCATGCCCAGTTAACTGTTTTCGTATTTTTTTTTTTTTTGGTAGAGACAGGATCTCACTATGCTGCCCAGGATAGTCTCGAATTCCTAGGCTCAAGTGACCCTCCCGCCTCAGCCCCGCAAAGTGCTGGGATTATAGGCATAAAACACCACAACTGGCTTCAGCATTCTTTTGGTATTTACCTGGTATGTTATCATCTGTTCAACTACACTTAAAATCTCAGCATCATTATCTTTGTCCCTTATAAGCAGCTCAGAGCTCAAATGTATTGGTGTTTAAAAAAAAAAAAAAAAAAAATCCAAATTGGCCAGGCATGGTGGCTCACACCTGTAATCCCAGCACTTTGGGAGGCCAAGGCGGATGGATCACCTGAGGTCAGGAGTTCGAAACCAGCCTGACCAACATGATGAAACCTCGTCTCTATTAAAAATACAAAAATAAACCGGGCGTGGTGGCACGCGTCTATCCGTAAGCTCAGCTACTTGGGAGGCTGAGGCAGGAGAGCTGCTTGAACCTGGGAGGTGGAGGTTGCAGCGAGTGGAGATTGTGCCACTGGACTCCAGCCTGGGACAACAAAAGTGAAACTTCATCTCAAAAAAAAAAAATCCAAACCAACAGTCTGTCTTTTAACTGACAAACTGAATACATTTAATGCTTATTGCGGTTATTGTTTTTTTCCCCCTCCTTTCTTGCCTTCAAAGCCTCAATTTCTGTATTTGCTACAATGGTGAGGATAAAGTGGGCCTCACAATGGGAGTCTAAGAAACAAAAGAGGTATTAAAAGGAAAGCGACTTGGGCCTTGTAATAACTGTTACAGCTAACGTTCCAGTGCTTTCTATATGTGAGACAATATACTAAGCATTTTAAATGTAACTCTTACGCACAACCCTATGCACAACCCTATGAGGTGTTTAACATAATCTCCGTTTTACAAAGAGAAAACTGGGACAATGAGTGATCGTAAAATGTGCCTGTGATTGTACATTTAGTAAGTAGCAAAATTCAAATGTTAATTATCTATCCTGCTACATTGAAAGCATGTACTACTAAAGTCATATCGTCATTTGTGCGTATCTACATGTACAAACACACAACATAAATCCTGGAGTCAGCTCCTATTCCCATGCACACATTCAGTCACTAATTCCCACAAAAACACAAATGAAGGACGGCCTGCCTCAACCCTGTACCACACTAACAAGCAGCACTTTAACTTGTTTTTTGTGGTTCAAACTTCAGTGCCAACTCAGAAACACACAGCAGTTTCTCCCAGTTATACAAGAAATGACTCCTTTATACCTTAAATTGTGATAATACATAAATCTTAGAGCGGAAGCTGGCACACAGGCACACTAAACATATATTAGCTATAATTATTATTATAAAAGTAAAATATGATGGCAAAACATAAAAAATGTACACAAGCTAAATAAGAACTATTATCTATGATCTCACCACAGGTAACCATTCTTGAGATGATGGAAACTATTGTGATATTTTTCATAAAATGGAAGCATAGGGTCATATTTAAAAACTGCTTTTGTTTTTTTCCCATTATGTGAAGAACATCTTTCCAGGTCAATAACCTTATTTCTGTAAGATATCAACAACTTATATAAAATAATGAAAAAATAAAATCCTACTCATAATTGAAAAAAAGTCATAAAATATGTAGGAATATTAAGACCCATAAGAAGCATACTAAAAACACCAATGAAAACTATAAAAATAGAATTAAAGAAATTTATAATTCGATTTTATTTTGGGATAGGAAGACTTCATATTGTGAAGATAATTTGACCTCAAATGATTTATATAACTCGTTCAACTCCACTCAGAATCTCAAAATTCTGAAGTTTACGTGTAAGGAAAAAGGTTCAAGAACAGTTTGAACACTTTTTTTTTTTTTTTTGAGACAGGGTCTTACTGTGTTGTCCAGGCTGAAGCGCAATGGCATAACCATAGCTCACTGCAGCCCTGAACTCCTGGGCTCAAGTGATCCTCCCACCTCAGCCTACAGAGTAGCTGGGGCTACAGGCATACCCTACCACACCTGGCCTGGACGCTTTTGGAAATACAAAATAATGAATGTGAACAGGCCTACTGTAATACATATAAATTACAATAATTATAACATCTGACAGTGGCTTCAGAGAGGTTATACAGATGAAAAAAGCAGAACTGTCTATGCAAGAGTCAGCATGTAATAGATGTCGCACTTCAAAGCCATGAGTAAAACTAAATTATTTAATGAATACGAGAATATTTGAAAGAAAATAAAGGTAACCATTTCATACAACTACTTCCAGATGGATTAAATTTTAAAATAATGGAAACCCTAAGAATGTCTTTAAAAAAAAAAAAAAAAAACCACAGGTGAATTATATGCATAATTTGAGGGGAGATGTCGCCACACGATACAAAAGACAAAAGTCATTTAAAAAACTGTGAAACAGTCAATAAACGTAACCATTAAAAAACACAGGGCCAGGCACGGTGGCTCACACCTGTGAGCCCAGCGCTTTAAGAGACTCTTTCGACACCGGCAGAGCCAGGCTGCGGGCGGATGCGGTCCAGCAGGGCAGCCGCGCCTCAGGGCCACGGCTCGGCAACGGGGCTGGCCCGCGGTCCAGGCCGAACGCACCCGAGGCCCACGCCGGCGCCTCCACGCCCGCCTGAAAGGACGCCCAGGAGCGGCGCCTCCGGAAAGGCCGTGCCCGCCCCACAGCCCAGAACCCGCGCGGCTCCGCGGCCCACGGCACCTTCACGAGCCGGCCCAGCCCCACCCCGCCCCAGCCCCGAGTCCGCGCGCGGACGTCCAGGACCTTGAAGCCGAAGCCCTCCGCGGCCACTCCCGCGCGCCTCCCCCGCCATCCCTGGAGCCCTCCGCGCCGGCCCCGCATTAAACGCACTGAACTCACAAAAGACGCCGCCGCCGAGTCGCGCTCGAGCACGCGCGCCCGCGGCCCCGCGATCACGTGACGCCGCCCGTTCCCGCGCCCCGCGCACGCGCCGGAGCCGCCGGCCTTTGTGCGCTCCCGCGCGGCTCCGAACGGGCCGGGACGAGTAGGGGACTGCACACGAGCACACTCCGCTCTCACGTGGCAGCGAAGGACAAAGAGGAAGAAAGGGCCGCCAGCAAGCTTTGCCACGAGTGCATATGCGCATGCGCGAAGGACGGAGCCACCGCGAACTCAACTTCCCAGGGTGCCCCGCATCCGGAAGTGCCTGTCGCCTGGAGACGCAGTGACGCCAAACTGGCTCACACGGTTTTCTGAGAAACATGAAGGGAAACCGAATCCACCAATACTCTTTTTTTTTTTTTTTTTTTTTTTTGAGACGGGGCCTGGGCTGGTCCCCAAGCTGGAGCATACTGGCCCAATCTCGGCTCACTGCAACCTCTACCTCCCAGGTTCAAGCAATTCTGCTGCCTCAGCCTCTCGAGTAGCTGGGACTACAGGCTCCCGCCGCCACGCCCGGCTAATTTTTTGTATTTTAGTAGAGACGGGGTTTCACCGTGTTGCCCAGGCTGGTCTCGAACTTCGGAGCTCAGGCAATCCGCCCGCCTCGGCCTCCCAAAGTGCTAAGATTACAGGCGTGAGCCACCGCGCCCGGCCCACCAATACTTTAAAAAGACAATTGGTTTGACTTCAGTTGAGGAAACCAGAAAAAACATAAATATATTTACGGAAAGAAGCTAAGAATTAACAGAAAAAAAGTAAAGCTGATCCATAACTCGAGTGGTAGGGAGAATTATAAGTAAGTCACGATGCTTATGAAAGAGAGATGGCGCCGGGGAGATGGAGGAGAGGAGAGAGATGAAAAAAGAGAAATAACCACAAACATAGGAAATTGAACGTGGAATCTTAAAAAGGCAAACTCATAGAAACAGTGGAAGTGTGGTCACCAGAGGTCAGGTGGCGAGAGTGGGAAATGAGATGTTGGTCAGATGTTTTAAAAAGAGAACAAACTTGCAGTTATAACATGAATAAGTTCTGGAGACCTAATGGACAGCATGGTGACTACAGTTTATAATGTATTGTATATTTGAAATTCACTTAGAGTAAGTGAAATACTCTCATCACACATACCCAAAGGGTAACTATGTGAGGTGATGGATACATTCATTAGCTGGATTGTGTCAGTCTCTTCACAATGATATATCAAAAGATCCTGTTGTCACCTTGAATAGATACAATTTTATTTAATTTTTTCTTAAACATTTTATTGATGTTATAGAGGGATTTCTTTTGTTTCCATTTTTCCAGCCACTGGGAGAGTGGCTGAGTACTGAGCCTATCACTACTTGGATCATACAGGTAAGACTCCAGATTCACGCTTCCAAGTACTAAGAGTTCCTCTAAAGTGCCACAATCAAGCCGGCCTTCATTTACATTTCTACTGAACATGGCAATGCCCACCGGTATCTCTGAAGTGTAATTGCATCTTAGGTTGGCATTTCTCCAAGTAAAGCAGCTGTTTGGAATTGAATGCTCCCCTTCTTTTTTGTCTTATAAACTAAACTGCATCTTCATGCTTAATTCCATATTCAGTCAAAGCAAGTGCCGCCAGCACAGGTGCCCTTCCCAATCCCACAACACAATGCACTGCCATGCAGCAATCTGGCTTTTCATGCCATTTGGTGTTTAACAGGTTTAGCCAATCATCTGCTATCTGATTAGGTGGTGGAGCTTCATCGTCAAATGACCAATCTAAAATGTGGATTCCTTGTTTTTCAACTGGAACTTTACCAAATGTAGCATCACAAACTCAAACCAAAAGTGTCACTCCACACTTCTCACATTCCTCTGTGAACCTGTTGCAGTGGCACTGGTAGACTTGTGGGTTATGAGAAAATGCATGTTCCTGTAGGTCTCCACAGGGGCTGGACAGTCAGTCCATTTTGGCAAAGAAAAAGTGTGAGCATGTGTGTGAGTAATGGGGAAAGTGAAAAGAAATTAATAAATCTTGAAATGTTTCACAGCAGAAAACTTTTTAATCTTTTATTTTTAGATCACTAGACTGCCTATTATTGATCAGTGTTTTTTTCGACTTAACTTGTCTATTCCTTATGAAGCTACTATCTTCAAGATAAGCAGAATTATTCAGAACCCACTGGAATCCAACCTCAATTTAGGCCTCAATTTCTGCAGATGGACACCTCCGGACTCCAAAAAATCCAACGACATACAAAGCTTAAGCAGCCTTTATTACCTTTAGTTCAAGTTAAAAGTGTAGGTCACTTTCCACTTGTGCTTACTTGATGCTTAATTTTACTGGAATCGCTAAAAGAAATATACTTGCGGCCGGGCCCGGTGGCTCAAGCCTGTAATCCCAGCACTTTGGGAGGCCGAGACGGGCGGATCACAAGATCAGGAGATTGAGACCATCCTGGCTAACATGGTGAAACCCCGTCTCTACTAAAAAATACAAAAAACTAGCCGGGCGAGGTGGCGGGCGCCTGTAGTCCCAGTTACTCGGGAGGCTGAGGCAGGAGAATGGCATGAACCCGGGAGGAGAAGCTTGCAGTGAGCTGAGATCGTGCCACTGCACTCCAGCCTGGGCGACAGAGCGAGACTCCATCTCAAAAAATATATATATATATACTTGCAATTTTTTAAAAAGGTATCTATTTCTGAGGCCAGTCTTGGTATCTCGAGTTTTCAAGGCAGTGTTGATGACAGCACGTAGAACCTCAAAGCTCATTTGTCGGTGAAAATGCTGTGCTCAGCCTGGCAGAAATCTGCTACCACACTCAGAGTCACCATAAATGTGCAACATCACAAAAAAGTGCTGGTGTGCTGGGGACTGGGCATTGGAGTTGGGGATGGCTGCCCCAGCCTCTGTACACAACACCTGGCCTGGTGGATCCAGAGTTAGTCTTGCTGCCCAGCTGCCACTCTAGCCACTCCCTAGACACAATTTTAAATTGTCAGATATACCTTTAATAAAGCTGAAAACACAATTCCAGAGGAATTAAAAGAAGGAAAATTTTCTATTTATTAAACAGCATAAAGATACCAAAATTGATGAATGTATGGTTTGAAAAGAAACCTCAGACAAAACTTAAGATTATGCAAGCATAAATATTGACAAGTTATTAACAGACAGAAGCTGGCAGTGCATTGCAAAAATATACTATAAGCAAATGGATTTTATTCTAGAAACACAAGGTTGATCAGAAAACCTACTAATATTACCATCGCAGTAACTTAAGGGGAAAATAAAATCACTTCAATTACATGAAAAAATTAACTTTAAGATATATTTTAGATTTTACAAAAATAGCAAATTTGTTTGCTACCTTAACATGATTAAAAATAAAAAAATAGGATTTTAACCATAAAGCCAGTGTGCTGCTTAATGGTAGAACCTTAGGAGAAGTTAGGAACAAGGTATGGATACTGACTTAGATCAGGCTTTTTAAAAATTGGACTGATACTAGAAATGCAGAAACTGCAGATACTGAGTTTCAGTGGTTACTGCCGACGTACACACATTTCTGTACCACTGGGGGGTTGTTTCTTAAGTTGTCCATTTTTTTTAATGCATGGGAGGCATATGGAAAGGCAGAGGTTTGCTGACTTCCAGGAAAAAGGAAATTAAGAAACCAGCTTAACCTGTGGCTAAGTGCAGCGGCTCACACCTGTAATCCCAGCACTTTGGGAGGCTGAGGCAGGAACGTCGCTTGAGGCTGGGAGTTCAAGACCAGCCTGGGCAACATGGTGAGACTCCCATCTCTACAAAAAAAAATTTTGAATTCAAAAACAAGAAACCCACTTAACCTGGGATAAGGTCTTGCCTACTGCCCTGCTTAGAGTAAGAGTCACCCTAGAAGCAAGCTCCAATTAGGCCCCTATGAAATGCTTTATGAGAGACCCTTCCTTAAAACTAAATTTTGTTAAAATTCCTAAAACGGTCATATTGTAGAAGAACTAGATACCAAAAAATATGTACAGTCTGGCCAGGTGCAGGGGCTCAGGCCTGTAATCCTAGCACTTGGGGAGGCCAAGGTGGGCAGATCATGAGGTTAGGAGTTCAAGACCAGTCTGGCCAACATAGTGAAACCCCATCTCTACTAAAAATACAAAAAGTAGCCAGGTGTGGTGGTGTGCACCTGTAATCCCAGCTACTTGGGAGGCTGAGGCAGGAAAATCGGGTGAACCTGCGAAGCAGAGGTTGCAGTGGCAGAGATTGCGCCACTGCACTCCAGCCCAGGTGACAGTGTGAGATTCACTCTAAAATATACATATATTATATTTATATATATATTTATATATTATTTATATATTAATATATTTAAAATTTTCTTATCCATCTATTATTTTATCCATCCAAAATAAATAAGTATATACACACACACACACACACAGTCTCTGGGTGCAACTTTGTTCCTGTGTATGTTTTTTGTTCCTATAAATGTTCTTTTACAATGCCTTAGCCCAGGAGACCAAGTACCCCTTCAAATCTGGAAAAATCACAGCCCTGAGGACCAAATACAGCCCAAATGGAATGGACCCTTATGAAGTTCTCCTGGTAACCCATTCATTCATAAAGTTAAAAGGAGTCAAGGCCTGGGTTCATCAATCACCAGTAAAGATTGTTCCTGTCCACTGCACTCCAGCCTGGGTGACAGAGCAAGACCCCATCTCCAATAAAAATGTAGTATCTGATAATATTTAAAACTCTCCTCAGCCCCTCATTACACAGGTTACACTTACCACAGACAACAGGAAGCAGTAGGGCCAAGTCATCCAAACCCCAAATGGCTGTAGAAGCCCACAACTAATTTCTCCACCCAGGAATACACTTGTGAACCCCTAACTGATCTTCAGGTACTTTTCAGGAAAAAAAAAAAAAAAAAAAAGTGCAAGGGCTCTTGGATCTCCAGATAAAGGAAAAGCCATTTATCCATATTTTCATTCCTTTTAGAGTCTAAAACCAGCCTCTGCCTGATCAAACTAGAGGGCCAGAAGCAGATGGCAGCTGAAGGAAACAGCTCACTCAAGATGCCAACCAGGCCTCTGTTAATGCCATCATGGATAAGATCTATTTTTGAGGGTCTAATTAAGTTAGGAACTATAGTTGTATGTATGTTGGGATTCCTTTTCCTTCTTGTCAAGGTACAGATGAAGCAGAGCTATCTTGTATGTCAGTAGCCCCACTCATGCATTCTTGGTACTCAGACCTGCGCGCCTTGAAAGCATGAAGTAGCTAGAATGGTCATCACCCCACTTCCCTCAAGATTGAGGAGTGCACAAAAAGAGGGGTACCTGTAACTGTGGGACCAGCTCAAACAAATTAACCATTTCTTAAGTTGTTGCAGGTAAATACAGAGCCAAAATTGCCTTGGCATATGCAAAGCAAAAAGTTTTAAATTCTGATTGTTACCATCACCAGCCTGGCAGGTCAGCTGCATTGGCATCATCTGGGTCTAGCTGGAAATGCCATAAAACTGCACCCACCGGCCAGGCGGTGGCTCACCTATAATCCCAGCACTTTGGGAGGCCAAGGCGGGTGGATCCGCGAGGTCAGGAGATGAGGGCCATCCTGGCTAACACAGTGAAACCCGTCTCTACAAAAATACAAAAGTTAGCCAGACTTGTGGTGGCCCGGTAGCCTGTAGTCCCAGCTACCGGGAGGCTGAGGCAGGAGAGTATGAACCGGGAGGTGGAGTTTGCAGTGAGCCAAGATCGGCACACTTGCCTCCAGGCTGGGCGACAGGCGAGACTCAGTCTCAAAAAAAAAACACTTGACCCATCCCTAATCACAGAGACAGATCTGAGCATTGCCTCCTGTCTCCTTGCCAGTTGACTTGGTATAAAGCTTTTTTTTTCCTCCAAAGAGGGAACCATAATGTTGGCTTCTGCGGGTATGCTTAAAGTAAGCCTGTGCTCCGGTAACAAACATATCTTTCCATTTTTAGTTTTCTTTTTACTTTTTTTTTTTTTTTTTCTTTTTTGAGGCAGTCACAAAGCTCTGCTCATGACTGGAGTGGCCGTGATCTTGGCTCACTGCAAGCTCCGCCTCCCAGTTCCATACATTCTCTGCCTCAGCCTCCCGAATAGCTGGGACTACAGGCACCTTCACCCTGGCCCAGCTAATTTTTTTGTATTTTAGTAAGAAGCCCAGGGGTTTCACCATGTTAGCCAGGGTGGTCTCGATCTCCTGACCTCGTGATCCACCCACCCCAGCCTCCCAAAGGGTGGGGATTACAGGCTGAGCCACCCTTTACCCAGCCCATTTTTAGTTTTTCTTTACAAACTTTAAAACATTATTGTATTCATAATTTCTCAGTTTATATAATACAAATAGTCCTTTAAAATTGTTGGTGCCTGTTGTTGTGTTCAGTGGCTCTGTCACCCAGGCTGGAGTGCAATGGCACGATCTCGGCTCACTACAACCTCCACCTCCAAGGTTCAAGCGATTCTTCTGTCTCACCCTCCCAAGTCGCTGGGATTATAGGTGCTCGCCACCAAGCCTGGCTAATTTTTTTGGTAGTTTTGTAGAGACGGGGTTTCACCATGTTGGCCAGGCTGGTCTTGAACTCCTGACCTCAGGTTATCCACCTGCCTCAGCCTCCCAAAGTGCTGGAATTACAGGCGTGAGCTGCCACACCCAGCCTATAGTGTTTTCTTATTGGATGTTGGTGGAGTCACAGACTGAATGTGCCCCTTAAGTCATATATTGAAGCTCTAACCCCCGGTGTTGCTGTATTGGGAAGTGGAATCTCTAAGAAAATAATTAAGGCTAAATAAGGTCATGAGAGGCCAGGAGTGGTGGCTCACGCCTGTAATCCCAGCACTTTGGGAGACCAAGGCAGGTGGATTACCTGAGCTCAGGAGTTCGAGACCAGCCTGGCCAACATGGTGAAACCCTGTCTCTACTAAAAATACAAAAATTAGCGGGCGTGGTGGTGGATGCCTGTAATCCCAGCTCGGGAGGCTGAGGCAGGAGAATTGCTTGAACCTGGGAGGCAGAAGTTGCAGTCAGCCAGTTGCGCCATTGCGCTCCAGCCTGGGCAACAAGAGTCAAACTCTGTCTCAAAAAAAAAAAAAAAAAAAAAAAAAAGATGTTATGGGATCTTTGGGGTGTCAGTTTTCTTGTCAGAAACCTCTGTGGCCGGTGGCACCTTTGCTCAAGTTTTGCTCAGGCCCGCTGGGCTCATTCTGCCCCCTTGGCCTAGCACATTGTGCTCAGCTCACACTACCAGCCCAGATCCCACACCTCTAAGGGGGACTGTGAGGCAGGCGTGGAGCAGCAAGGGGTGTGTGAGCAAGCATGGGATTCAGCCACTGCATAGACATGCTGGCTGCTGCTGTGGGGCAGGCAGCTCCAGGTGCTGGCATGGGTGCCAGCTCTCTGTGGGGCTGTGGCTGGACTTGGCACACCACAAGCAGCTTCCATGGCTGGCACTGGAGAATGCGGTGTTGCCCAGAAGCTTGGAGACCCCAAAAACTACAGGGCCTCAAAGAGGGAGTCACAGCCCTGGCTCAAAGATTTCCCAGGTCTGGGCTCCTCGAAGGGCTGAAGCTCTTCTCTCTTTCTCTTCACCCACAATGTGGCGAGCAAGGGGCATGTTTCAGCCCTGTGTGTGCTACAGCTCTTTCAGCCTTGCCATTCAGCGGGTCCTGAGTTCTTGTTCTGCGACCAGAAGGAAGGAGGGAGGCAGACAAGTGAGGGTGAGCAAGATGAAGAGGAGCTTTGTTGAGTGATAGAACAGCTCCGAGGAGACCGCAGGGGGCAGCTCCTATCTGCAGCCAGCGTGTCCCGCGGTGTTTAGCTCCTAGCACAGAGGGTAGCTCCTCTCTGCAGCTGGTTGTCCTGACGAGGGCCCAGCTCTCAGCGGAGAGGAGGCCCTAAAGTGAGTGGCCCCTCTCTGCAGGCAGATGGTCCCACTGTCTGTCCACCTCTGGCTGAGCCTGGGGCTTGTACGGGTCTCAGAGAGGAGGAAGTGCTTGCCGATTGGTTCATGGGCGGCCAGGAAAAGGAACCATAAGTTCCCACCCCGGGTTCGTGGGACTGGCATCCTGGCACCCCAGTCTTCAGGCCTCCCTTGGACTGCAGCTGGGGCCTCACCAGGGACCCGCCCCCTTCCTCCCAGGAGCCTGTCTCCTGTCACTGTGCGCTCAGGCTGCTTGCACCAAGGGGCACCTGTAGGCCAGCGCCGAGCTGCCCTCAGGCCCGCCTTGGCCTCCCCGTTGCAATCTTTGGCACCCGAAGTCTGGCGGGTCTGAGGTGGCAGGAGGCTGGTGTGTCAGTTCCGCCCTGAGCATGTGCAAACCCGGCTGGGCTGTGTCTGTGCCTGAGCTCAACTCCAACCGCGCTCCAAGATTGGGCTGGGTGCTGGGCGCAGGAAGAGGCCAGGCAGCGGGAGGAGATGCCCTCGAGCCTGTCGGGGGAGGGGTCCTACCCGGGCCTGAGGGTGCAGAGTTCAGAGATGCCCGGGTCCTGCGCCTGGAGAGCAGGGCTCCGGCCTGCTTTGTGCAATGGGCAGGCAGCCCTGGCCGCAGCCTCCTGGCAGCCTGGGGTGGGGGCTCCAGGTCCTCATTGGGCCCCTCTTTGCCTGCCCCTCTCTGCCCGATCACGGGTGGTCCAGCCTGGCCCTATCGCAGTGGCTTCCAGGGCTGCAGGCTCTGGAGGGCTCCTGCTTGTCCCGGGCTCCTGCCAGCTCCGTGCAGCATCCTCTCGGGTCCAGCTCTGCCTCCTCCCCGTGCCCTCCCTGCAGTGGCGGCGGGTGAGAGCAGCCACGGGGGACCAGGGGCCGGGGAGCGGGTACCACGCAGCCACACAAGGGTGAAGGCAGCGCATCAGCTGCCTCTGGGACACAGGGCGGGAGACCCACTGCTGCCCCCACAGCAGCTCCTGCCGGCCCGATGGCAGTGGCCACTCTGGATAGCCTGCCGCTGCCATCAGAGAACACACACCCGCTCTCTGAGCTCCCACTGAGGAAAGGCCGTGTGAAGACAGTGAGAAGGTAGCCATCTGTAAGTCAGGGAGACAGCCCCAACCAGAAACCCATCATGCTAAGCCTGGGCGACATAGCAAGACCTGTCTTAAAACATAAAAATAAATTGGCCAGGTGTGATGGTGGTTGCCTATAGTCCCAACTACTTGGGAGGCTGAGGCAGGAGGATCACCTGAGTCCAGGAGTTCGAGGCTGCAGTGAGCTATGATTGCAGCGCTGCTCTCCAGCCTAGGAAACGGCGTGAAACCCCATCTCTTTTTTTTTTTTTTTTTTTTTTGAGACGGAGTCTTTGCTCTGTAGCCCGGGCTGGAGTGCAGTGGCCGGATCTCAGCTCACTGCAAGCTCCGCCTCCCGGGTTTGTGCCATTCTCCCGCCTCAGCCTCCCGAGTAGCTGGGACTACAAGCGCCCGCCACCTCGCCCGGCTAGTTTTTTGTATTTTTAGTAGAGACGGGGTTTCACCGTGTTAGCCAGGATGGTCTCGATCTCCTGACCTCGTGATCCGCCCGTCTCGGCCTCCCAAAGTGCTGGGATTACAGGCTTGAGCCACCGCGCCCGGCCGAAACCCCATCTCTTAAAACACTAATGAATTAAATACAAAATTTTAAAAGAAACGTATCTTGCTGACACACTGATTGCAGACTTGTAGCCTCCAGAATTGTGAGAAAATAAATTGTTGTTTAAGCCACCCAGTCTGTAATAGTTTCTTCTAGCAGTCTGCGTAGACTAAGACAAACAGTAAACAGCAACAGTCTTAATACGTACCTTGGAACAATGCTGAAGTCACTTCTTAGATCTGTATTAGTCAGACAGACAGAACCAATAGGCTAGAGAGGTAGACAAACAGATGTGTGGGAGGGGATTCACTATGGGAATTGGCTTGTGGGATTACAGAAGGTGATTAGTGTCCTTATAAGAAGTCCCACAGATGTGCAATTGCAAGCTGGAAAATCTGAGAAGCTGGTAGAGTGGCTCAGTCCAAGTACCAAGGCCTCAAAACCAGGGAAGCCAGGGGCTTAACTCTCAGCTGGAGGCTGAAGGCCTGGGGACCCCGGGTTCTGATGTTGAAGGGCAGAAGAAGATGGTGTCTCCGCCTCAGAAGACAGTGAAATCACCTCTTATCAGCCTTTTTCTTCTGTCTGGGCCCTCAACAGATTGGACAGTGCCCGTTCTCACTGGGTGAGGGTGGATCTTCCTTACTCTACTGATTCAAATGCCAGTCTCCTCTGGAAAAGCCCCACAGACATACCCAGAAATAATATTTTGCCAGCTATCTGGGTATCCTTTAATCCAGTCAAACTGACACCTAACATTAATCATCACAAGATCTTGCTTGCAAACAACCAAAAAATATTTCTCTTTCTTTCCAGCCTAATATACCTCTTAATCTTCATTCCTTGTCTTACCACTAACATGAGACCACCACTTCTGTTGTCCTTCCCAGCTTCTCCCCCACCTCCCCTTTTCCCTAGTTTATGACAAGAGAGAAGGGGGAAAGCAGAAAGTTGGAAAGAAACAGAAGATAAATAGCTAGACAACCTTGGCACCAACACCTGGCCCTGGTGGTTAAAATAAAAACTACTTATCTGTAAATTCCAGATATTGTAGGAGAAAGCACCGTAAAACTTTTTTTGTCACCCAGGCTGGAGTGCTGTGGCCCGATCTCAGCTCACTGCAAGCTCCGCCTCCCGGGTTCCCGCCATTCTCCTGCCTCAGCCTCCCGAGTAGCCGGGACTACAGGCGCCCGCCACCTCGCCCGGCTATTCTTTTTTTGTATTTTTTAGTAGAGACGGGGTTTCACCGTGTTAGCCAGGATGGTCTCGATCTCCTGACCTCGTGATCCGCCCGTCTCGGCCTCCCAAAGTGCTGGGATTACAGGCTTGAGCCACCGCGCCCGGCCTAAAACTTTTTGTTCTGTTAGCTGATGCATGTAGCCCCCAGTCACGTTCCTCACACTTGATTTATCACGACCCTTTCACGTAGACCCCTTAAAGTTGTAAGCTCTTAAAAGGGCTAGAAATTTCTTTTTCGGGGAGCTCAGCTCTTAAGACGTGAGTCTGCCAGTGCTCCCAGCCAAGTAAAAAACCTCTTCCTTCTTTAATCTGGTGTCTGAGAAGTTTTGTCTGTGGCTCGTCCTGCTGTACCACATTGGTTAGGACTCCAGCTCAATGCCAGGGAGAAATAATGAGAAAGGGCGATGATCTCAGTGGTTCCTCATTTTAATTATACTGTTTGTAAGGTTCTGCTTGACGTATGTTTGCTGAGAGGTTTATCATGAGAAAAGGGTGTTGCATTTTATTCTGAGTTTCTTAAGAATTTTATAACAAAGAATTGCTCCAATTTATTGAACATAAACAATTTACTTAGTTTATTTTTCTTAAACTATATAAGTACTTATGTTTCATATCACCCTATTTCTACATTATCTGCTTAAAATGGTAAATAAACTTTAATATTGAATTATCTTTGACATTTATTTATAAAGTTGAACTAGCCAGGTGCAGTGGCTCACACCTGTAATCCCAGCACTTTGGGAGGCCAAGGCGGGCAATCACTTGAGGTCGAGTTCGAGACCAGCCTGGTCAAGACAGTGAAACCCCGTCTCTACTAAAAATACAAAAATTAGCCAGGCTGGTGGCAGGTGCCTGTAATCTCAGCTACTTGGGAGGCTGAGGCACGATAATCACTGGAACCTTGAAGGCGGAGGTTGCTGTGAGCTGAAATTATGCCACTGCACTCCAGCTGGGGTGGCAGAGTGAGACTCTGTACCAAAAAAAAAAAAAGTTGAACTATATGAAGTTGTCCTTTTTGTGGCTTGGTCCAGTCACTCTTCTACATAACAGAACACCTCAAAATTTAGTGACTTATTATTTTAACTTGATTACCTAAAAAAGAGTGACTTACTGGCCGGGCGCAGTGGCTCACGCCTCTAATCCCAGCACTTTGGGAGGCCAAGGCAGGTGGATCATGAAGTCAGGAGTTCAAGACCAGCCTGCCCAAGATGGTGAAACCCCATGTCTACTAAAAGTACAAAAATTAGCCAAGTATGGTGGCAGGCACCTGTAATCCCAGCTACTCAGGAGACTGAGAACTGCTTGAACCTGGGAGGAGGTTGCAGTGAGCCAGAATCGTGCCACTGCACTCCAGCCTGGGCAACAGAGTGAGACTCCATCTCAAAAAACAAAAAAAAATAGTGACTTATGATATCTAATAGTTTCCTGGGTCAGGAATTCAAGACAGGCTCAGCTAGGCAGCTTTTTCTAAGGCTAGATCTAGAAGAGAAGGGGCTGGAATGCCTGGGGGTGCTTTAAGCATCCCTCACTCTTGATGTAGTCTGTGTGTGACCTAGTTTGGGCTTTCTTACCACAGGGCAGCTCAGGGTCATTGGCTGCCAAGGGGTGCAAGAGTGTGAATTCCAGTGACAAGGTGGAAGCTGCATCACCTTTTACGACCTAGCTCTGGAAGTTACACAGCTTCACCTCTGCTGCATTCTTTTTTGCTTTTTAAAATAGAAACGGGGTTTCACGGTGTTTCCCAGGCTGGTCTCAAACTCCTGGGCTCAAGCAATTTTCCCGCCCTGGCATCCTGAAGCTCTAGGATTACGGGTGTGAGCCACTGCACCTGGCCTATTGCTGCTGCATTCTCTTGGCTACAGGCAAATTACAAGTCAACCCAGGTTCAAGGAGCTGGTGTCGACCTCAACTCTCATGGGAGAAACAGCAGTCACAGTGTAGAAGAGAATGTGCGCTAAGAGATACTGTTTTTGCCATGTTTGGAATTACCATGGTCGGCCCTCTCGCTGTAACAATTCACATCCCCCCGCCCCCCGGCAAAGTATAGCCATCTCCTCCCCAAGATCCCAATGTCTCATCCCACTATAATATCAGATTGAAGACCAGGATCTCATCGTCAGACTCTGCTACAGGTGCAGACGGGGCTCTTGAGGATGCAGTTCCTGAGGCGCTATTTCTCCCAATCTGAATGCCTGTGAAATATGAGACAAGTTATTTTCATCTTACACACCCAGGACATAACAGTGGGGCAGACATAGAAAAGTTATCAATACTTCTATTCAAAAGTGGGGACAAGGCTGGGCGCGGTGGCTCACGCCTGTAATCCCAGCACTTTGGGAGGCCGAGGCGGGTGGATCATGGCGTCAGGAGATCGAGACCATCCTGGCTAACACGGTGAAACCCCGTCTCTACTAAAAACACAAAAAATTAGCCAGGTGTGGTGGCGGCGCCTGTAGTCCCAGCTACTCAGGAGGCTGAGGCAGGAGAATGGCGTGAACCTGGGAGGCGGAGCTTGCAGTGAGCCAAGATTCCGCCACTGCACTCCAGCCTGGGCGACAGAGCCAGACTTCTGTCTCAAAAAACAAACAAAATAAAACAAAAAAAGTGGGGACAAGAGGAGGCACACAGTAGTCACTGTTCCATAGAAATTCTTAAATGCTACTGGGCACCCATCGCCAGTTCAGTGGTTAGGGTTTGGTTCTGCTTTCTTGGACTTCTCCTCCATGGCTCTTTGCTCTACCCTCTGGATCTTAGTTCTGCTGTCTTGAGTCATCCATGGTTTTTCATAAAATGTGACCATGTTTGCAACTGAGTATCCTTCTCAACCTCCTTCCTGAGCAAAAAGGTTGAGAGTTCAAATACCTTTTTTGTAGTTTGTCCATATCTGTCAAGTTAGCATCACTGTTTTTAAAAACGTGTGGGATTTTACTATCTGTGTACAATCCATCCCATTAGACAAAAGCCATACCCCAAAAATCTCTTAATAAGACTTTCTCTACCACGGGCTCTCTGTGGGCCTTGTGTGGGACCTCACCTTTAAAATTCTTGGCAGTTCTGTTGCTTATGAGAGAGGGTTCACAGAAGCATTCCCTCGAGTCCTTAGAAGTTCTTTTTGTCTATTCATTGAAGGGAGTCAGGAGATACCACATTGGACATTTCTGGAATCTTACACAAGGGTACTATAGCCAGTCTTGGATTTCGTCTTTTCCCTGAGGAGCTTTCTTACTTTGAGAATGCTTTACAAGCTGAAAAGACTGTTCTGGGCCATTTATTTCCCCCATGGAATGGTTCATTTCTTAGTTCTCTTTCCTCTCTCATTTTATTATAAGCAATGAGAAACCAGGTAGCATCCTGAACCCTGGGTCTAGAGAACACTTAGCTCTATCACTGAAGTGATGAGGTACACTTTCTATTTTCAATTTACATTCAGTGGCAGTGTTGATAAACATCCTGTCATTACATTAAAAAGTCTCATTTTCTCCATGTTTCAATAATGCTTTCCTTGTGTTCCTTCAAGCCCTCACCAGCAACCTCCTTGATGATTTTTAGACTCTGCTAATACCATCCCCAAAGCTCACTGAGTTTTACTGACATTTTACTCGAGGGCCTTTCAGATTCTGCTCATAATCCAGTGCCAAGGCCAGTGATGCATGTGAGTAGCACCCCACTTCCAACACTACATTCCAATCACTACTGTGGTCTAAACATCACCTCAAAACATTATAGCACAAATGGCAACAAAGACGTTATAATCTCTGATGGTGTCTGTCAGGGATTCAGGAGAGGTTTGACTGAGCATTTCTGGGTCAGGATCTCTCATGGAGCCGGAAAGGCATGGAACGGGAGCATAAGGGGCTGGACAAGCATCTCTTTCTTTTTTTGTCATCTCAGAGCCTCTCTGTGTGGTTTCTCTATATGGACTATTTGAGATTTCCTCCTAGTACTGCAGCTTCAAGGACTGCTTACATGGCAAATGAAGAATCTCTGAAATCAAGGCAGAAGTCGTATTCCTTTTTATATCCTGCAAAGTCTTTTTTTTTTTTTATGTTTTTATCACGGAGACGGAGTCTCGCTCTGTCACCCAGGCTGGAGTGCAGTGGCCGGATCTCAGCTCACTGCAAGCTCCGCCTCCCGGGTTTACGCCATTCTCCTGCCTCAGCCTCCCGAGTAGCTGGGACTACAGGCGCCCGCCACCTCGCCCGGCTAAGTTTTTGTATTTTTAGTAGAGACGAGGTTTCACTGTGTTAGCCAGGATGGTCTCGATCGCCTGACCTCGTGATCCGCCCGTCTCGGCCTCCCAAAGTGCTGGGATTACAGGCTTGAGCCACCGCGCCCGGCCTCCTGCAAAGTCTTACATGATCACTTCCTACACACTCTTTTGGCTACAAGTGAGTCACAAGCCAACAAAACTCAAAGGATGGGGCAAGACTATCAGTGGCAGGAGTGGCAAGATCACACTGTAGGAGAGGAGACGAGATGGCAGCTACTGTCATAGCCTGCCTCAGAAAACAAAATCTGCCACATATGTAAAACATGGTTGATTACTGTAATTTCCTATGGGTCAACCTTATATACAAATGTATGGAGAAAGAGACCTGGATTTCATTTACTCAGAAAATTTTCATGTATTAGATTGACCTGTATTTCTTTCTTCTACTGTCTCTATCCTGATTTGGTGTAAAGGTTATAAAAGAATTTCTATGTGCATTTGGAAGAGACATATATATATCTCTCTTCCAAATTTATATATATATATTATACAAAATATGTAAATTTATATATATTATATATAATATATATTATACATAAAAATTTTTGTTCTTGGTTTTGTTTGAGACGGAGGCTCACTCTGTCGCCCACGCTGGAGTGCAATGGGGCGATCTCGGCTCACTGCAAGCTCCGCCACCTGGGTTCACGCCATTCCCCTGCCTCAGCCTCTCGAGTAGCTGGGACTACGGGCACCCGCCACCACGCCCAGGTAATTTTTTGTATTTTTAGTAGAGACGGGGTTTCACTGTGTTAGCCAGGATGGTCTCAATCTCCTGACCTCGTGATCCACCTGCCTCGGCCTCCCAAAGTGCTGGGATTACAGGTGTGAGCCCCCGTGCCCGGCGGAAGTAATCAATATTTTTAAAAATTTCTAATACCGCTTACATAACCTAATGATAATCAAGTCCTCAATGTTTGTGAACATTTTATTGGACATTCATCTGGGCTTGCTATATTTCATTGAGGGAAGCTTTTGATACTCCAATTTTCTTATTTATTGTTGATTTTATTCAGTCTTGCTTTTTCTGCTTGGTCAGTTTTGATAATGTGCAATATTCTAGAAAATTGAAAATTTTGTTATCTGTTTTTATATTGATTGGCTTATAGTTATCCTTAGTATCCTCCTAAAATTTTTTAAAATTTAGAAATGACTCCATACAACATGAAATTTTAAAGAGTAATACAGAATTTACACAATGATAATGAATTTGTAAATATTCTTTACCAAAATTCTTCAAATTTTTACCATGTTAGCTTTCTCTATAAACAAACGTTTTTCTTTTTCTTTTTTTTTTTTTTTAGACAGAGTTTCACTCTGTCACCCAGGCTGGAGTGCAGTGGTGTGATCCCGGCTCACTGCAACCTCTGCCTCCTGGGTTCACCCCATTCTCCTGCCTCAGCCTCCCAAGTATCTGGGACTACAGGTGCCCGCCACCACGCCTGGGTAATTTTTTAATTTTTAGTAGAGATGGGGGTTTCACCATGTTGGCCAGCCTGGTCTCAAACTCCCAACCTCAGGTGATCCGCTTGCCTCAGCCTCCCAAAATGCTGGGATTACAGACGTGAGCCACCGCGCCCAGCCAAATAAATGTTTTTCTTGAAATGTATGAGCATTGGCAGGGCACCGTGGCTCACATCTATAATCCCAGCACTTTGGGAGGCCGAGGCAGGTGGATCACCTGAGGTCAGGAGTTCAAGACCTGCCTGGTCAACATGGTGAAAACCCATCTCTACTAAAAATATAAAAACTAGCCGGGTGTGGTGGTGGGTGCCTGTAATCCCAGCTACTCAGGAGGCTGAGGCAGGAGAATCACTTGAACCCGGGAGGCAGAGGTTGCAGTGAGCCAACAGGGTGCCACTGCACTTCAGTCTCAGTGAGAGTGAGACTCTGTCTCAAAAAAAAAAAAAAAAGAAATGTGTGAGCATGGGTTGGAGGCATAATTTCTCGACATCCCTAAACACCTCAGTGGTGAAACAGTGTCCCTCCCCAACTCAAAGAGATATGTTGGGGTCCTAATTTCCATACCTCAGAGTGACGCCTTATTTGGAGTGTCTTTACAGAGGTAATGTTTTTTTGTTTGTTTGTTTGTTTGTTTGTTTTGAGACGGAGTCTCGCTCTGTCGCCCAGGCTGGAGTGCAGTGGCGCTATCTCGGCTCACTGCAAGCTCCGCCTCCCAGGTTCACGCCATTCTCCTGCCTCAGCCTCCCGAGTAGCTGGGACTACAGGCACCCGCCACCATGCCCGGCTAAGTTTTTGTATTTTTAGTAGAGACGGGGTTTCACCGTGTTAGCCAGGATGGTCTTGATCTCCTGATCTCGTGATCCACCTGCCTCGGCCTCCCAAAGTGCTGGGATTACAGGTGTGAGCCACCGCACCTGGCTGAGGTAATAATGTTAAAATGAGGACTTCAGAGTCATTATGACTGATGTCCCTATAAAAAGGGGAAGTTTGGACAGAGATATGCACATATAGAGGGGAGATTATGTGATGAGACATAGTGAGAAGACAGCCATCTACAAGCCGAGAGGAGCCTGGAACAGATCCTTCCCTCAGAGCCCTCAGAAGGAACCAAACCTGTCAATGCCTTGATTTCAAACATGTAGCCTCCAGAACAGTAAGAAAATGTATCTGTGTTGTTTAAGCCATCCAGTTTGTGGTTGTTACAACACTCCTAGACAACTTATACAATTGTTGTTATACTGAGATATTAAGTCTCCCACTAGTATTGTTGAGTTGTCCATTTCTCTCTTCATTTCTGTCAGATTTTGCTTGATGTATTTTGGTGCTCTGTTATTAGGTACATATATGTTTACAATTGCTATATCATTTTTGCCTTTTTTATTGAGGCAAAATATAAATATATAAATAAAATGTAAATATACATCATCATTACCATCTTTAAGTGTACAGTTCAGCAATAATAAATACATTCATATTTTTCCCTTTCATCCCTCCCTCTCTTCCCAGCTTCTGGTAACCCTTATCTTCATGAGGTCCACTTTTTTAGCTTCCAAATATGAGTGACAACATGCAATATTTGTCTTTCTGTGCTTGGCTTATTTCACTTAATATAATGGCTTTCAGTTCCATCCCAGTTGGTGCAAATGATAGGATTTTATTATTTTTTTATGACTGAATAGTCATATTGACTGTATTTTTATATATCACATTTTCTTTATTCATCTGTTGATGCGCTTTTACGTTGATTTCTTTTCTTTTTTTTTTTTTTTGAGACGGAGCTTCACTCTGTTGCCCAGGCTTGACTGCCGTGATGCAATCTCAACTCATTGCAACCTCCGCCTCCCAGGTTCAAGTGATTCTCCTGCCTCAGCCTCCTGAGTAGCTGGGACTACAGGTGTCCGCCACTACACCCAGTACTTTTTGTATTTTTAGTAGAGACAGGGTTTCACCATGCTGGCCAAGCTGGTCTTGAACTCCTGACCTCAAGTGATCCACCTGCCTCGGCCTTCCAAAGTGCTGGAATTACAGGCGAGACACTGCGCCCGGCCTGACTTCATATTTTTGGCTCTTGTGGATAGTGCCGCAGGAAATGTGGGAGTGCAGGTGTCCCTTTGATGTACTGATTTCCTCTCTTTTGGATATCTATCCAGTAGTGGGGTTGCTGGATCATATGACAGTTCTATTTTCAGTTTTTCTGAGGAGCCTCCATACTGTTCTCCATAGTGGCTGTGCTAATTTACACTCCCACCAACAGTGTACAAGGGCTGCCCTCTTCCATATCCTCACCAGCATCTGTTCTTTCCTGTCTTTCTGATACAAGTCATTTTAACTGAAGAGGGATGATATCTGATTGTGGTTTTAATCTGCATTTCTCTGATAATTAGTGATACTGAGCATTTTTTCATATACCTGTTAGACATTTGCATGTCTTCTCTGAGAACATCTGTTCAGATATTTTGCCTACTTTAAAATTGGATTTGGAGTTTGGGGGATTTTTTTGTTATTTTTGTTTTTGCTATAGAGTTGTTTGAGCTCCTTGTATATTCTAGTAATTAGCTCCTTGTCAAATGGATAGTGTGCAAATATTTTCTCCCAATCTGTGGGTTGTCTCTTCATTTTGTCATTTCCTCAGCAGTATGGAAGTTTCCTCCCTTGATGTAATCCCAATTGTCTATTTACAATTGTTACATCTTCTTGATGACTTATCTTTATAAAATACCTCTCTTTATCTCTAGTAAAACTTTTATTTTACACTTTATTATGTTGGATATTAGAAAGCCACTGGAGATTTACTATGGTTGCTGTTTGCATTTTATATCTTTTTCAATCCTTTACTTCTAATCCAATTGTATCTTTGCGTATGTACGTATGTCTCCTACACACGGATTTTTTTATCATCACTTTGACAATCTGTGTCTTTTGACAGTTTAATCCATTCACACTTAATGTTATTACTGGCCAGGTGCGCTGGCTCATGCCTATAATCTTGGTGCTTTGAGAGGCCAGAATGGGAGGATTGCTTGAGCCCTAGAGCTTGAGACCCTATCTCTATAAATAAAATAAAATAGCCAGGCATGGTTGTATGCACCTGTAGTCCCACCTACTATGGAGGCTGAGGTGGGAGAACTGCTTGAAGCCAAGAGTTCAAGGCTGCAATGAGCTGTGATCATGCGACTGCACTCCAGCCTGGGCAACAGAGCAAGACCCTCTTTAAAAAAAGTTATTATTGATACAGTTAGATTTACATAAGCTGCTTTCCCTTTTGTATTTTATGTCTCACTTATTTTTTATTCATCTATTTCTCCTTCACTTTTGTCTTTGCCTTAAGTGCATATTTTCTAATGTAATATTTTATTTCTTTAATTATTCCTTACAATATTTTTGCAGTAATTTCCTTAGTGTTCGTTCTAGGGCGTGTTAAATACACACTAACTTATCAGAGTCTACTTCAGATTTATACTACCTTAATTCCAATAAGATTTTTATAAACCCATTATTCCTATATAGCTCTAGCTCCCACCCCCACTTTTGTGCTGGTATTGTTATATACATCTGTTACAAACGCAACAACACATTGCTATAAATATTGCTTTATATATTTTATTTAAAGAAGCTGAGAGAAGAATGAAGAGAAAGTATATATTGATAGCTTTTGTTAAAGTAGCCTATTTAGTTCCTATTTCTGGTTCTCTCAGCTTATTCTTGTGGCTTTGCCTCTAGAGCCATTTCCTTACCCCAACATGACTTTTCTCCCACCCTCCTCCTTTGTGGTATTATTGGCAGACATATTACACTTCTGTATGTTATAATCCAAACAGTATTGCATATTGTTTTATATAATTGCTTTTTTTTTTTTTTTTTTTTTGAGACAGAGTCTCACTGTCGCCCAGGCTGGAGTGCAGTGGCGCGATCTTGGCTCACTGCAAGCTCTGCCTCCCAGGTTCGTGCCATTCTCCTGCCTCAGCCTCCCGAGTAGCTGGGACTACAGGTGCCCGCCACCACGCCCGGCTAATTTTTGTATTTGTAGCAGAGACGGGGTTTCACCGTGTTGGCCAGGATGGTCTTGATCTTCTGACCTCGTGTTTTGCCTGCCTCGGCCTCCCAAAGTGCTGAGATTACAGGCGTGAGCCACCACGCCTGATCTATAATAACTGTTAATCTGTTATTAATAAAATAAAAAATCTGCACTTGTACTATCTTTTATTATTACGTAACTACCCTTTACTGGTGCTTTTTTTCTGTGGAAACAAATTACTGCCTGGGGTCATTCCTCAGACTGTTGCTCTTCAGTCTCCAAACTGATCACTGGAAATGATGTTAAGTGGGGCTGATCCCGTTCCCACTCCTTGGCTCTTGGACGTGTGTGTACTCCCTACTGAGTAATCACTACCAGATAAAAGTCGTATTCCAGGGCTGCATCTTGGAGGACGGTGCCCTATGCTTGTCAAGTACGGTCACTAAGCTGGTGCTTCAACCCACCTTCAGCAGGTCATCCGATGCTCTGTCACACCAGCAGCTTCTAGGTGGTGAGGTAAGCATACGGTGTGACCAATAGATCCCTTGGTTATGGGACCACCACTGCACCTTATCCTTGTCTAATGCCCTGTCATGTGGGATAATCAGAATCTCTACTCTCCTAAAAATTATTAAATAGACTTCTTCCATTGTTACATACTATTATTTGCTGGGGTTTATTTCCATATTTTTGTACCACCAAATTACATCTTATAATTTTTAAGTCTGTTTAGATTTGGCCAAGCATGACTTTTTATTTTTTTGACTTATGTTTCCAACTTTCTTAGTATTAAATATTTTGTTTAAAATGACATTATTTCACCGTGGTTTGTGAATAACCCTTCTATTCTAAGTAGATGTTTTCTTTCAGCACATTGAAGACATTCTTTTACTGTCTTCTGATGTTTACTGCTGCTATTGAGAAATCAACCTAAGCATGTAAAATTAGAAAAGGGCAACTCAATGATAAAATATCAGACTTTCAACTAATATTCCCATCCTTACAACCTCCACGATGATATCTGATAACATATTATAAATACAAACAATTTTTTTTTCTTTTCTGAGACAAGTCTTCCTGTGTCACCCAGGCTGGAGGGCAGTGGCACAAATATGGCTTACTGCAGCCTCAACCTCCTGGGCTCAAGCAATCCTCTGACCTCAGTCTCCAGAGTAGCTGGGACCACAGCCATAATCCACCATGCCTGGGTATTTTTTTTTTTTTTTTTTTAGAGCTAGGGTCTTGCTTTGTTGTCCAGACGGGTCTCAAATTCTTGAGCTCAAGTGATCCTCCTGCCTCCCAAAGTGTTGGGATTATAGGGATAAGCCACTGCACCCAGTCAGAGTAGGGCTGATTTTAAATTTCATACTTGGGCCCCAAAGTGAGCCGTTATTTTCCTTTTACTGTAATGCTCTAAAAAAAAAAAAAAAAAGGGCAGCTAAATTGTTTTTAAAAATTAAGGTTGCTCTGGCCAGGTACGGTGGCTCACGCCAGTAATCCCAGCACTTTGGGAGGCCGAGGCGGGTGGATCACCTGAGGTCAGGAGTTCATGACCAGCCTGGCCAAAATGGTGAAACCCCATCTCTACTAAAAATACAAAAATTAGCCGAGCGTGGTGGCGCGTGCCTGTAATCTCAGCTACTCAGGAGGCTGAGGCAGGAGAATCACCTGAACCCCAGAGGCGGAAGTTGCAGTGGGCCAAGATCACGCCACTGTACTCCAGCATGGGCGACAGAGTGAGACTCTGTCTCAAAAAAAAAAAAAAAAAAAAAAATTACCCCTACACTTTTTCACAATAAACCTTAAATCTTCAAGACACTCACAAAACCAAAAGTCACTTCCTTCTCCCAACACTTACCCCCAAAATACATGGCAGACTTAGTTCAGACTTCTATTAAAGAGTTAAAAATCCCATCAATAAACATCCAGCATGAATTTCTAAATAAATGTCTGCTTGAAGCACTTCTATTTGCCAGTAGAAGTAATATATTCAACTGTCTCAGGTCAAGAGTTCCTTTTGGCCTCCAGCCTGATCTCAGACTGGACTTTCCTCTTTGGGAACTCCTCTGCCCTCTACTCAAGACTGTCCTCTCGGCTGCTTTTGGCTTTTCAGCATCATTGACATTTGTCTTCTTTATTATTATTATATAGTTTGTTTATGTCTTTATTTTTACTTTTTACAGAGACGAGGTCTTGCCCTGTCATCCAGGCTGGAATACAATCATGGCTGACTGCGTTCTCCACCTCCTGGGCTGAAGCAATCCTCCTGCCTCAGCCTCCCAAGTAGCTGGGACTATAGGCAAGCATCTTTTTTTAGTTCTTCTTTCTTATTCTTTTGCCACAAGTTGATCATTGAGGCCCGTGCAAGTGAAGATATAGACACGTGCCACAGTTAAGACTGCGCCATATACACGGTACATGTGTCTTTGATTTGTTTTTTTCCTTTTTTTGAGACGGAGTCTCACTCTGTCACCCAAGGTGGAGTGTAGTGGCGTGATTTCTGCTCACTGAAACCTCCGCCTCCCGGGTTCAAGCGATTCTCCTGCCTCAGCCTCCCGAGTAGCTGGGATTACAGGCGCTCGCCACCATGCCTGGCTAATTTTTGTATTTTTAGTTGAAACGGGATTTCACCATATTGGCCAGGCTGGTCTCGAACTCCCGACCTTGTGATCTCCCCACCTCGGCCTCTCAAAGTGCTGGGATTACAGGCGTGAGCCACCGCTCCTGGCCGTGATTTTCATAAACACCATGTACATGATGTAAAAGCAGTGGCCCCAGGAGAACGGGACAGCATTCCACAACAGTCAGTTATCCCACAGCAACGGGGAACCTCTGGGTTTCAGCAGTGCCCTTCAGTATTTCAAATAATACTTGCAAGTCCCTAGTCCTTATACCACTTTAAGTTACAGGTTCTTTTACTTGCATTTAAAAGCATTCTTATACATTACAGGTGGTGGTTCACGCCTGTAATACCAGCACTTTAAGAGGCTGAGGTGGGGAGATCACTTAAGGTCAGGAGTTCGAGACCAGCCTGGCCAACATGGTGAAAACCCACCTCTACTGAAAAAACAAAACTTAGCTGGGTATAGTGACGCACACCTGTAGTCCCAGCTACTCGGAAGGGTGAGGCATGAGAATCGCTCAAGCCTGGGAGGCAGAGGATGCAGGGAGCTATGATCGCGCCACTGCATTCCAGCCTGGGTGACACAGCAAGACTCTCTCTCAAAAAACACTAAGGACTTTTTTAATACTAAATTTGGAAGAAAGTAGTTCCAGGGTTGGATCGCAATTCAATTATTTTCAAAAAGCCAGGATTTTGCCACCTCTAGTGCTATTCCTAGTGAGATGTTTCCTATTTTGATCACAAACCAATCACATCATCACACACCAATGTAAAACAAATGGGAAAGTGAGTTTGCATGCAATCAAGGAATACCATTCCTGGAAAATAACCAGCAGACTTTCGTTATATGTTATTGGCAGGGCCTCAGAGACAGGACTCCTAAACTAATCAGTAGCAGAGGGAAATGAGGTTTCCACCCTCCCTGTGGACGTACTACCTTGATACCAAATAAATGTGGATTTCGGCCGGGCGCGGTGGCTCAAGCCTGTAATCCCAGCACTTTGGGAGGCCGAGGCGGGTGGATCACGAGGTCAGGAGATCGAGACTATCCTGGCTAACATGGTGAAACCCCGTCTCTACTGAAAATACAAAAAACTAGCCGGGCGTGGTGGCGGGCGCCTGTAGTCTCAGCTACTTGGGAGGCTGAGGCGGGAGAATGGCGTGAACCCGGGAGGCGGAGCTTGCAGTGAGCCGAGATCAGGCCACTGCACTCCAGCCTGGGAGCACAGCGAGACTCCGTCTCAAAAAAAAAAAAAAAAAAAAAAAAATGTGGATTTCTTACCAAGGCAAAGATACTCTGGTAGCCAATGATTACCACAGAACATGGTTAGTAACTGTCCACTCCTCTGCTTTTCTGAGCCACTATTCAGTGAAGCTTTCCCTGAGGGAGTCCTGTACAGGCGAGTGGAAGTGTTCACCCTGATACCGTCTGGCTTTGCCCACGCCAGCACCAAATTATCCCAGGCGCAGAACTAGTTTTTACGTGAATTTGATAGTTTGAATGTTGCTGAACTTGCAGATGGGATTTGGGACCTTAAAACTGAGCATGCTGCAAACACAAAAACCACTTCGCACGCAGTCCCCAGTACAAGCTTCCGCATCCCTTCCTTCTGGTGGCGGGTAGACTTTCCCTACTTTGTCCTTTTGCTATGGGTGCTGTCCACTGATGCTCTGCCGTTAATGCAGAATTTGCAGTCCACAAGTCTTAAAGTTGAAATCTCGCACACACTGTTAAAATGTGGTCTGGTCTGCAAGCTAGTAGCAGTCTGTATGAATTTACCAACTATAAACAGGCACGTGACATGGTCATGGCATCAGAGGCAGAGTGGGCTCTTCGCCTTGTGAGAGTACAGACCCGTTAAGGAATTGTTGTATTTGTGTGGTGAGTTACATGGGCACAAACTGCCTACCAGAGCAGCACTGGACTATGATGTCCTGGGAAACAACCACTGGAGAAGTCAATGGTCCACATTCCTTGGATCAGAACTCCGACTTGGCTCATCAGATCACAGTATTATGATCTGATATGTGAGGTCGGAGCTAGTATTCAACAGCCTCTGAAGCTACTTGGGTTATGAGTATAGCACCCTAAAAATGACAGGAAATAGGTTCACATTATATTCTTTCTTCAACAGTATATGGCCTATGGCTAATTCAAGGAACATGGGCTCTTTGAAGCAAGTATGCAAGTTGGGCTGGGGGCCATGGCACTCATGTTGCCTGTTACATCAGATGCTTCGATTTTACAGACAAATCCTTAAATGGGTTGAATTCCATTCTTAGAGTTCACAATTAACAATCAACTGGAGACCTCATTACCATGCCCACCCTACCACCCTACACTAATCAAACCAACCTAGTTTAGTTGTTAAGGGCCATTACCAGTCTTCTGAAAGAACAGTATCCTCCAAGAGATGATGGATTTGATTAACAGATGCTCTCACCCACATTCCCGGCCTAGGGAGAGCAGCTACTACTTTCTTCTTTTCGAGACGGAGTCTCGCTCTGTCACCCAGGCTGGAGTGCAGTGGCACGATCTCAGCTCACTGCAAGCTCCGCCTCCCGGGTTCACACCATTCTGCTGCCTCAGCCTCCCAAGTAGCTGGCACTACAAGTGCCCACCACCACACCTGGCTAATTTTTTGTATTTTTAGTAGAGACAGGGTTTCACCGTGCTAGCCAGGCTGGTCTTGATCTCCTGACCTCATGACCCACCCGCCTTGGCCTCCCAAAGTGCTGGGATTACAGGGGTGATCCATCACGCCCAGCCAGCAGCTACTACTTTCAATAACACATTTGTGTTGGGTCTTGGTGGAGGGAGAAGGCTTAGGGTCTTAAGAACACATAATGGATACAATCCCAGCATGTCACAAAGCATTACCATTCTTTCTTCTAGATTATGGCAAAGTTCCTGACATTTGTTCTTCCCCTTGCCATGAGCCAGTGTTGGATCTGGTCTTGCCCTAGCTGCTGCAGCTAACTTTTAAAACCATCATCATGGCCAGGTGTGGTGGCTCACGCCTGTAATTCCAGAACTTTGGGAGGCCAAGACAGGTGGATCACCTGAGGTCAGGAATTCAAGACCAGCCTGGCCAACATGGTAAAACCCCATCTCTACTAAAAATACAAAAATTAGCCGGGCATGGTGGCATGAGCCTTGTAATTCCAGTTACTCGAGAGGCTGAGGCAGGAGAATCACTTGAACCCAGGAGGCGGAGCTTGCAGTGAGCCAAGATGGCGCCATTCATTCCAGCCTGGGCGACTGAGTGAGACTCCGTCTCAAAAAAAAAAAAAACCAAAAAACAAAACCATCATCACTGCTGGGTGTCAGCGCACCAAGTACATGCTGTAAGTAACTGCCCTCACTGAACACCCTCAAAGGATTTCACAAGTATCTACCCGCTCCCCCGACTTTTTTTCTGAGACAGGGTCTCACTGTTGCCCAGACTGGAGTGCAGTGCAGCTCACTGCACCCTTGACCTCAAGCAATCCTCCTGCCTCAACCTCCTGAGGAGCCGGGATTGTAGGTGTGCACCACTGTACCCAGCTTTTAAAAAACTTTTGTAGACAGGGTTTTGTCACGTTGCCTTGGATTTTGTCATGTTGAGAAGTTTGGATATATTGCTCATTCCTGCAATGCTCTATGAATTCTACCTATTCCCTAAATGAGCAGTCCCATCCCAGGGCATGTTCAGTGTAGATTCTTGTTACCAAACTGGTAAAAATAAGCCATGGGGAATTGGTAGAATAAGTTTCCTCCTGCAAGGCAAATTCCACATTTTCCCAGAAAAGGGAAGGGGTTCTATTTATATCAGGAGGTGGCAGGTTTTTTATACCTCAGCTACTCAACTGTGCCATTGCTGTGCAAAAGCAGTCAAATAATACACAAATATATTTAGCCATGTTCTAACAACAGTTATTTATGGACACTCAAGTTTGAATTTTATATATTGCCAACATCTAGTCTATATCCTTAAATGAAGCACCTGCAGTGCAAAGTACATCAGAAGAGTTTGCTAGGCCGAGTCCTCAGGTTCTTCCCAGATATTCCTATTCAAATTATCAAGGGATAACTTTTTTTTGGCGGGGGGGAAGGGGAGAATATGGATAACTTTTTCAATGCATGTTTACATTAAGGGATTTAGTAAACATTTGAGGTGAACTGACTTTAATTCACCAAGCCAAATATACTATGTGATTCCCACCATCTCACTCCCACAGCTGTAAGAAACTTTTACAGCAATGTCAAAATTGCTGAGTCTGACATTCCAACCTGAGATGAGATTTCAGGGCTTCAGGTCTGGCATTCTTATGATCTAAGATCTAGTACGATCAAAATCAGCCATCTCCGTCCCATCTCAGATTTTCTCATAAATTTAAAATTCTTAAAAGGCTATAGTTCTTCGGTGTTTCCAAAATTTCAGCATCAGGGACTACAACATTCCAGGTGTACAGAAACAATAACACTAGTTCACATGATGGGCTAAAAGTTGCTATCTTCAAATATAAACAAGAATGGGATTTACTTGTCTCAGGAAAAACAGACAAACCTAAATCATATACCCCACTTTGTCAACTACATGTTACTAAGGCAACAACTTATCAGTTAAAGCCCTTAGGTTACAAGAAATAGAAAGCCGGCCGGGCATGGTGGCTCACACCTGTAATCCCAAGACTTTGGGAGGCTGAAGTGGGCGGATCACCTGAGGTCAGGAGTTCAAGACCAGCCTGGCCAACATGGTGAAACCCCGTCTCTACTAAAAATACAAAAATTAGCCAGGCATGGCGGCAGGCGGCTGTAATCCCAGCTACTCGGGAGGATGAGGCAAGGGAATTGCTTGAACCTGGGAGGCGGAGGTTGCAGTGAGCTGAGATCACGCCATTGCACTCCAGCCTGGGGGACAAGAGCAAAACTTAGTCTCAAAAAAATAAAAAAGAAATAGAAAGTCATTCTTCTTAAGAAAAAAAAACAAAAACCCAAACAACAAAAAGTAAAAGACATTTTTATTGAGAAGTGAGGAAACAACAGAAGATCAGAGAAGCAGGTTCTAAAGGGATAGTATCCACAGTTATTCTTGTAATCAATTAGCCAGAATGAATGGATGTTCTCAACAGAATTCTGGGACAAGACTGAATGAGTTCCCACATTTTCTGGTTCACGTGTGAATGAATTACAGACTCAAAATTCTGAAAAAGAGATTACCATTATCCAACAATGGGTAAAATGCTCACCTGTAGCTAGTGGAACGGATACCTGAAAGACACTACCACAGGAAGCACCCCAGAGAGGGGAGGTATTTCTCCAGAGAAAACAAGGGTGCTCATGTCAATCAATGGACAACAGGCACGGAACTGCAAAATATAATAAACGTCCATTACAATGAGTTCTCTTAAGCGGCAGCCCTGTAATAAACACCAGATCTGCTTATGAAAAAGAAAAGACAATTAGCATTTAATATGGAAAATACTGGGGGATATGATTCCACAAACTATCAAATATATATATATATATAGTTAGATAGACAGAACAAGTTACATTAAAATATAAAATACTAAAAATTTTAGAAATACTTTTCAGTGTTAACTTAGGGAAGTCATATGAAATATCCCTTAACTTTAAGAATCTGTTCCCTGTTTTTCCTGAACATTACTTTATTTATATATTTTTTTAAAAACAACTTTATACTCCACCATGAAAAGTCAACTGTTCATAATGAGATTTTATTTTACAAAAACACAGCTTCAAATCTGGAATGTGACTTTCCACGGAACACACTTTCAACGGGAAATGCTTCCCTAATTTATTGGACTTATAAGGTGTTCCTCGTGTAAATTCTCTGAATCTTCATGATGATACTACAACATCTGATACACTTATTGCTCTGCATTCCTTCCACTATTTTCATCTACAAAGATTTGCAACTTATTTCTGAAAGCTTTTACACTCATCCCAAATATGGTTGGTCTCTCCTCTCTCTGATTTTTGACATGAGTGTAGTTTTAGGGCCTCCTGCTTGTAAATCCTGTCTACATTATCCGAAGTCTCCTGAACATCAGTTTCTCACATTGCATCATTCCGATTTCTCATTTGTGAGTCTTGCGATGTATGCGAAGCCCTGAATTCCAACAGAAGGATTTCCCACATTCAGAGCACTTCCACGGCTTCTCTCCAGTGTGAACTCTCTGGTGCTCACTGAGAGATGACTTCTGAGTGAAGGCTTTTCCACATTCACTGCATTTAAAAGGCTTCTCTCCCGAATGAGTTTTCTGGTGTATTTGAAGTGACGCCTTCCTAGGGTAGGCTTTTTCACACTCATTGCATTCATAGGGTTTCTCCGTTGAATGAGTTCTCTGATGTATAATCAGCTGTGATTTTCCACAAAAGGCTCTCTCACACAAACTACATTCATAGGGTCTCTCTCCGGTGTGTGTTCTCCTATGGATAACAAGGTATGACTTGCTACTGAAAGCCTTCCCACATTCACTGCATCCATAGGGCTTCTCTCCCGCATGAGCTCTCAGATGTGCAGTGAGCTGTTCCTTCCTACCAAAGGCTTTCCCACATTCACCGCATTGGTAAGGATTATTTCCTGTGTGAACTCCCTGATGTACGATGAGTTGTGTCTTCATATTGAAGGCTTTCCCACAATCGCTGCATTGATAGGGTTTTTCTCCTGTATGCATTCGGACGTGAACAAGGAGATAGGACTTACTCCTAAAAGCTTTCCCACATTCACTGCATTTATGTGGTTTCACTCCTGTGTGCGTTCTCTGGTGTACAACGAATGGAGACTTCAAACTAAAGGCTTTCCCACATTCACTGCATTCATAGGGTTTCACTCCTGTGTGACTTCTCTGGTGTAAAAGAAGCTGTGATTTCCAACTGTAGGCTTTCCCACATTCACTGCAGCCATAGGGTTTCCCTCCTGTGTGAATTTCCTGATGGACAATGAGCTGTGACCTGAAAGAGAACACCTTCTCGCACTCACTACATGAGTAGGGTTTTTCTCCTGTATGAACTCTCTGATGAGCATTAAGGTTTGACTTGGCACTGAAGGCTCTTTCA
Organism: Papio anubis; assembly: GCF_008728515.1. Lineage (NCBI taxonomy): Eukaryota > Metazoa > Chordata > Mammalia > Primates > Cercopithecidae > Papio > Papio anubis. The sequence continues at coordinate 127,327,708 of NC_044984.1, read as the reverse complement.
CATTTACTGCATTCATAAGGCCGCTCTCCCGTATGAATTCTGAGATGTACAATGAGCTGTGACTTACAACGAAAAGCTTTCCCACATTCACTACACACACAATTTTTTTCTATGCTATGAGTTCTTTGATGCTTAAGAAAATATGGTTCTTCATAACCAGGAAACTTATCAGAATTCCTTCTCAAATAACTTCTGCTTGAAGCTGAGTTTTGTGTCAAACTTTTCCCATGTGTGTTATAGAGTCTCTGTCTTGAAGAATCATGGGTTTTGCTCAAATTAAGTCTTCCCAACACACTACAAGCATAGCTTCTTTCAATACTTTCAAGCTCATCTTGATTGTTCTGGTACCATTCGTCCCACCCATCTACAAAAAACAAACAAAAGATAACTTTTTGAATCATAACATAAACCTGATATGGAATTAAACAGTATTAGGACTGTCATGTAATCAACCTTTCTCTTTTGGTAACAAGTCTACCACCACATTGGTTCAAAAGAAATACTGGCCAAGCATGGGGGCAAGGGAACTGAATCAAAACAGACCAAAATAGGCCCCTCGTGAAAACTGGCAGCAAATTACCAGTAATCAAAAATAGTTTTTAAAATAGAGGTTTAAAACTGGCACTTGGATTAGCCAGGCATGGTGACGGGCACCCGTAATCCCAGCTACTAGGGAGGCTGAGGCAGGAGAATCACTTGAACCCGGGAAGCAGAGGTTGCAGTGAGCCGAGATCGTGCCACAGCACCAAGTACAAAGTTCCTGAGGAGGAAGCCTGACTGACAGAGTTTAAGAAATAGAAAAAATGGCCGGGCGCGGTGGCTCAAGCCTGTAATCCCAGCACTTTGGGAGGCCGAGACGGGCGGATCACAAGATCAGGAGATCGAGACCATCCTGGCTAACACGGCGAAACCCCGTCTCTACTAAAAACACAAAAAATTAGCCGGGCGAGGTGGCGGCGCCTGTGGTCCCAGCTACTCGGGAGGCTGAGGCAGGAGAATGGCGGGAACCCGGGAGGCGGAGCTTGCAGTGAGCTGAGATCACGCCACTGCACTCCAGCCTGGGCGACAGAGCGAGACTCCGTCTCAAAAAAAAAAAAAAAAAGAAAGAAATAGAAAAAGGCCAGCATAGCTAAAACCCATGGAGTGAATGAATGAAAGCAGAACCAAATTATTCAAAACCATGGCAAAAAGTTCTTTACATTTCTAAGATTTTTTTTTTTTTTGAGACAGGGTCTTTGCTCTGTCATCCAGGCTGGAGTGCAGTGGCGCAATCTTGGCTCACGGCAGCCTAGACCTCCTGGGTTCAAGTGATCCTCCATGTCAGATTCCTGAGTAGCTGGGACTATACGCACTCGCCACCACACCCAGCTAATTTTTGTATTTTTAGTAGAGATGGGGTTTCACTTGTTGGCCAGGCTGGTCTCAAACTCCTGAGCGCAAGCGATCCGCCCGCCTTTGCCTCCCACAGTACTGGGATTACAGGCGTGAGCCACTGTGCCCAGCCTAAAGGTCTTTAATTACAGAAAATCTCAGTCTTCTGCATTTAAAAGATCAGTTTGACTGTTCTGTAAAAAGTAAGAAAAGGGCAGAGAAATACTTTAGACAGTTATTGCAGCAGTCCAGAATGAGATAATTTGAACTACACTTCTTGATATACTTTGGATACCTATTCCCGCCCAAGTCTCAGTTGAATTATAATCTCCCATGCTGGAGGTGGGGCCTGGTGGGAAGTGTTCACATCCGGATCACAGGAGCAGATCCCTCATGGCTTGGTGCAGTCTTCATGATAGTGAGTTCTTGTGAGATCTGGTCATTTGATATTATGTGGCACATTCCCCGCCCCTTCTTGCTCCTGCTTTCACCATGTGATGTGCCTGCTCCCGCTTTGACTTCCACTATGACGGGAGCTACCTGAGACCTCCCCAGAAGCAAATGCTGCCATGCTTCCCGTACAGCCTGCAGAACTCTGAGCCAATTAAACCTCTTTTCTTATAAATTACCTAGTCTCAGGTGTTTCTTTATAGCAATGAAAGAATGGCCTAACACATGTCTGGAATTGAGGAAATTTGGAACATATGGGAGAGAACTAAGATGATTTGCTGAGGGACTGGATGTGGGAGCATAGAAGGGGAGGAGTCAACAGCTTGAATGGCAAGATGGCACTGCTCCTTAGAGATGGAAACACTAAGAAAGAAACTTGTGGAAGAAAATGAGGGACTCTGGCTATTTCTTTTGAGGAAGAGTGGTAATTTTAGAAGGAAATCCTCATTTCTGAAACTGAGAGTAAAGTCTGGGAAAGCATGGGGTAGCGCTCCTACAGGCAGGTAAAACCCAGGACTCAAGTGCCAAAGAGAAAGACCTCAATTTTGATGTTACAACACTGGGGTGAAAGCTTAAACCTTCAGAATGGAAGAGTCTTTCGACAGTTACAACATAGGAGAGGAGAGCCAAACTGGAAAAATACCCCTCTGGACAACGCAAAAGGGAAGTGGAAGGTGTATAAAATCACTCAAAGATACAGGGGACATCAGGGCTAAGACTGTGAGTCAAGTCTCGGGGATTTAACTGTGAAAGGCAAAGGAGGAAATAAAAGAAAGGGAAATAGAGGGCCACGAGCCACACCAAGTGAGGGGAAAAAGAAATCCCCTAAAGGTCTCGATGCCCAATGAAACCCATGACCATGACCGTGGGGAGGAGGCAAACTTACCCAAAAGCAAGCCTGGAGCAGAGTTCAGGGAAGAGGGGCCTGCCTGCCTCTCAACAGTGAGGGGGAGAAAACCCAAATATATGAAGAGTGACGGCAATTTCCTTATCTGAGGAGCTCCTGGCTTCATCCTGAGTCAGCTCCAGTAGCTCAAGGACTTCCAGAAGAATTTCTGAAGACAACACTGCGAGTGCCCACTCCTCAGGTACTCACCAGCTCACTCCCATGCCTCCCACCTTCCTCATTCTCACTCACCCACCTGGACAGCTCTGCCTGGAAATTTTGGCATTTATTATCCATGGATCTTCTCCTTGTTCCAACTTGAAGATTAAGTCAGGCTTGGTACCATGATACCCTGTTGATGGGAAATCACAAAGGGTGGGGACCAGGCTGTTAGGGACAGGACCGAGGAATCAAGAGCTACAGAGTAAAACTGCTCATCTCACTTGGGGAAAGATTACAATTAGGAAGTGAGGGACAAATAGGGACGAAGGAAATTTGACCCCTAAAGTTCAAGTTCATAATCATTAAGCACTTCAGAGATCCCAGAGTAGGTCAACAACAAAAAAAGGGATGGCAATTTATTACTCACTATCTGAGTGATGTGATGTTGAGACGGAGTGCTTACCCACTGATAACAGGTTATGATAGTTTTCCAATATCACATCTCTGTACAGGTACTTCTGTGTAGAATCCAGTAGCTGCCATTCATCCCAGGTGAATTCCATAGATATATCCTTGAACGACAATAATCCCTGAAATAACACACACCCTGTTCAATTGGATGCAATTACATTAGGTGATGTGGAAAAGATGCAGAGGAACTGGGAAGGAAAAAATGTTCCTCTACCGACTATTTCCTGTGTCTGGTTTAGCATTTACGCTGTGAGAGAATTAAAAATCAATCAAGGAGTTCCGGGCATGGTGGCTCACGCCTGTAATCCCAGCACATTCAGAGACCAAGGCAGGAGGATCACGAGGTCAGGAGTTTAAGACCAGCCTGACCAAGATGGTGAAACCCTGTCTCTATTAAAAATACAAAAATTAGCCAGGCGCAGTGGCAGGCTACCTGTAATCCCAGCTACTCAGGTGGCTGAGGCAGGAGAATCACTTGAACCCGGGCGGCAGAGGTTGCAGCGAGCCGACATTGCGCCACTGCACTCCAGCCTGGTCGACAGAGTGAGACTCCATCTCAAAAGAAAAAAAAGAAAAAAAAATCAATCAAGGAGCTTCTATTTGCCAGTACTCTCTTGGATCCTGAAGATTTCAGGATGAATAAAATCCAGTTCTGTCTTCAAGAAGCTTTCTATCTTGTAGATAGGAATGAACATTTATACATGCAAACAAAATAAGGTGTTCTGAGTCCTTGGTAAAAACATCCAGGGTACATTTTGCACAGGAATGAAGAGAGCCACTCAAGTAGTCTTAGAAGATTCATGATGTGTTCCTCAAGAAGTTGGGGTGGAAAGGGCAATTCAGGAGGTGTGTGGACGAGGTTCAACTGAGAACAGGGGGATAAACAAGAGAGTTTATCCTTCTACTTGCAGGAGTCTGAAGGCAATTGGTCTGGGGCTTCCATCTCTGCTCCACCTTACACGGCTTCCACTTCCAGGGCAACCCAGTCTAAGATGGCTCTAGTCATCACATCTGCATTCTAAGCAACAGCAAAGAGTGGGGGCTGGGAGGGAACAGCAGGGAAATTCAGAAATGGAGTCTGTTTCTGTATATGCCCAACTGAAAAACTGGCAAATCTATTATGAAAGAAAGAAAAAAAAATAGATTGGAACATAATTTGCAGTCCCTGTACCAGGAGCAAGCATCACACAGAACACACGGTAGAGCCTGGTCAATTCAAGGAACTGCAAATATTTCAGACACAGAAAAGATTGCTGTCTTTGTTTTCTATTTTTATAACAGAATACCAGAAACTGGCTGATTTATAAAGAAAAATGTTCATTTAGCTCAAGGTTCTGGAGGCCGGGAAGCCCACAAGCATGGTGCTGGCATCTGGTGAGGGCCTTCTTGCTATGTCGTAACTTGGTAGAAGGCATTACATGATGAGAGACAGGGAGCATGCCAGCTCAGGTCTCTCTTCCTATCCTTATAAAGCTACTAATCCCATCACAGGGTCCCTGCCCTGATGACCTTGTCAAATCCTAAATACCCTCTACCTCCAAATATCATCAACGAATAAATTTAGGAATTAAATTTCCAACATATGAAATTTGAAAGATACATTCAAACCATAGCGATGGCTACAATGGGTGAACAGGTAAGAGCTAGACTACAAAATAAACCTGGAGGCCGGGTACAGTGGCTCATGCCTGTAAGCCCAGCACTTTGGGAGGCTGAGGGAAGCAGATCACAAGGTCAGGAGTTCAAAACCAGCCTGATTGGCCGGGCGTGGTGGCTCAAGCCTGTAATCCCAGCACTTTGGGAGGCCGAGACGGGCGGATCACGAGGTCAGGAGATCGAGACCATCCTGGCTAACACAGTGAAACCCCGTCTCTACTAAAAATACAAAAAATTAGCCGGGCGAGGTGGCGGGCGCCTGTAGTCCCAGCTACTCGGGAGGCTGAGGCAGGAGAATGGCGTGAACCCGGGAGGTGGAGCTTGCAGTGAGCTGAGATCGCGCCACTGCACTCCAGCCTGGGCGACGGAGTGAGACTCTGTCTTAAAAAAAAAAAAAAAAAAAAAAAACCAGCCTGATCAACATGGTGAAACCCCATCTCTATTACAATTACAAAAATTAGCCAGCCGTGGTGGCGGGTGCCTGCAAGCCTAGCTACTCAAGAGGCTGAGGCAGGAGAATCGCTTGAACCAGGGAGGCAGAGGTTACAGTGAACCAAGATCATGACACTGCACTCCAGCCTGGGCGACAGAGCGAGACTCTGTCTCAAATAAATAAATAAATAAGTCTGGAATGATTTTCCTAGTTTATAGAAAAATTGCCAATGTAGGTTTATATAAATAAGAGAAATAATAGGGCAATGTTCGAAGAAATACGGCCTGAAAATTCTCCCGGAGTGAAGACAAATACAGGAGTTCACGTGATAAAAACCTACCAATTGAAATGCAAGATAAGTCAACCAAAAAAAAAAAAAAGGTCCAAATTTAAGCAGATGGTAATGAAACGTCTGAAAATAAAGTAAATAGAGAACACCTGATAACCAACTAAAAGGAAAGAACAATGTTTCCTGAAAGTGGGAGAGAAATAAAGTACGGAGAAAAAACGCTGATGCTGAAATCTTATACCAGCCAAACTAAAAGGCAAGAATAAGGGAAAATAAAAGACATTTTCAAATATACAAGCACCTGGAAAATTTATATCCATCAAGTGTGGTAGTCATGCCTATAATCCCAGCATTTGGGAGGCTGAGGCAGGAGGATTACTTGAGGCCAAGAGTTTGAGACTATCCTGGGTCACATAGTTAGACCCCATCTCTACAAGTAACAACAAATGTGTGGGCATGGTGGTGCACACCTGTAGTCCCAGCTACTCAGGAGGCTGAGCTGGAAGGATGGTTTGAGCACAGCAGTTTGAGGTGATAGTTGGCCATGACTGTGCCACTGCACTTTACACTGGGCAACAGAACCAGACTCTGTCTCTAAAAAAAAATTTAACAACTTTTTTAAATAAAAAAAAAAAATACACCCTATACAGACAACACTAAGACACAGAAAGAATTGGTGGAGCAGCAGAACGTAAATCTAAATATTGATTCAAACACATCTGAACTAAAATTATCATCAGCTATACGACTTAAGCATGTGTGTGATGCAAACAGATGAGAATCACAGAAAATGAAGGTATAAAGAAACACCTTTCACTGGGGAAAAGAGAAAATGCAACTGTACAGACTTTGGTTTAAAGGGAAACGCTCAGTGGGTCTGCGAATGACTTAAGAGACAATCGAGCACTAAAATGTAGGGAGGGAGCGCGGAGGAAGCAGGGCTTCCAAAACAGTAGAGAAAAAACCGACTGACAAAGAACACATTCATGTTAGAACATACTGAAAACATAACTAAGACAGTCTGAAACTCATGAGATACACCAAAGAAAAAAATACAAATTAGACAATAAATGAAAAAAGATATCAGGTAAATGCTAAATCAATGAAAGCTGATACTCACAGAATTAGCACAAAATAATTGCATTTTTACATCAGTTTAACTCAAGGGGCTTAAACTAAAGGCATTTCTTTTTTTTTTTTTTTTTTTTTGAGACGGAGTCTCGCTCTGTCACCTAGGCTGGAGTGCAGTGGCCAGATCTCAGCAAGCTCCACCTCCCGGGTTCACGCCATTCTCCTGCCTCAGCCTCCCGAGTAGCTGGGACTACAGGTGCCCACTACCTCGCCTGGCTAGCTTTTTTTTTTTTTTTTTTTTTGTATTTTTTAGAGACAGGGTTTCACCGTGTTAGCCAGGATGGTCTCGAGCTCCTGACCTCGTGATCCGCCCGTCTCAGCCTCCCAAAGTGCTGGGATTACAGGCTTGAGCTACCGCGCCCGGCCACTAAAGGCATTTCTTATGCATCCCAAGTAGCACGAAAGTCTCACTACAGCCAACAGCTCCTCTTGCTCAGGCACATCCGCGTGGGTCACCATCCCTACTGGCTCATCAATACTTGGCCATGATTCTTCTATGCTAGATGGCTTTTCTACAATATATAATTTCACAAATCAAAACACCTACAAAGCTGTAAGATTTATGCCCATTAGGGAGGTTGAGGTGGAGACTAAATGTGATTTGAAAGTAGGAACAGAGAGAATGGAGAGAAGATTTAAACATGACTATCAGTATCCTCCTCTATCTGAGACTCATTTAAATTACATACAGGAATATAGCATGCACAAACACACCTCTAAAAAAAAAAAGGGAACTACGTAAACAGAAGCCAGTAAGATACTTTGATAAATTTTTAATAAACAGTAAGCCAAAAATCTGGTAACTGACTTCCCTGAGCAGAAGCTCTCCAGAGGTAAGCTGATGCACAGCAAACCATCTCTCCCACAGAAGCCCTAAAAGCTCTGGGAACAGTCATCCTGCATGAGGACAATGAGGTGTGAACTGAAAACAGCTAAAAGCAGTATACGAATTAGGCTCCCAGGTCCCACCCACCTAGGGTCTCCAGGGTGGGTGTTACTCAGCCAACACATGACTACCTAACATGCCAGTGGTGCTAGGTACTCTTAACAAAATCCAGGCTGGGCACCGTGGCTCACGCCTGTAATCCCAGCACTTTGGGAGGCCAAGGCGGGCGGATCACCTGAGCTCAGGAGTTCGAGACCAGCCTGGCCAGCACGGTGAAACTCCGTCTCTACTAAAAATACAAAAACTAGCGTGATGTGGTGGTGCATGCCTGCAATCCCAGCTACTCGGGAGGCTGGGACAGGAGAATCGCTTGAACCCATGAGGTGGAGGTTGCAGTTGAGTAGAGATCGCACCACTGCACTCCAGCCTGGGCGACACAGCAAGACTCTGTCTCAAAACAAAAAACAAACAAACGAAAAATCCGAGCCGGTAAGGGACAGGGTCATGAGAGAGAGGGAGGCACGGGTGCTGTTTCAGACAGGGGGATCAGGGCAGCTCTCTGATGAGGTGATATCTGGGCAGAAATGCAAGTGCTGTGAGAAGGCAATGAAAGGCTTCTCGCTCTGACTCGTATTTTGAGGAGATCACCCTGACTGCTGTGGAAGACAGAGGGCGTTGTAAGAGGAGATACCGAGGAGACCAGTTAGGAGGCAACTGTGTTAGTCCAATGGAAGACGGCGGCTTGGGCCAAGGTGACAGCGATGGGGATGATAAGCAGTGGCTGGACTCTGGGCATCCTGCGGGGACAGAGCCAGAACACAACCTGATAGAGACACCGTGGCACGCTTAGAGACAGAAGGGGGGCCAGGAGGACACCAAGCAGCCTGGCCAAGCAAACTACAGAACTTCCCCTTTAAAGAGCTGGAGAAGCCTGGGGATAACAAAGGGAGGAAAGAAGATAGTGAATAACTGGTCCATGAATGACTGAAGATGGGGGAGATCCAACCAGAAAGCAGTCCACAGAAGTGAGTCACTGAAGGAGGAAAGTGACCTTGCTAGGAACACGTGGGAAGAAAGGGAAGCCGGTATCCATCCTCTCAAACACGAGGGGCTCCAAGAAAAGGGGACTGAGCAAGCGCCCCACACACAACCTGGACGTCTGCAAGAACGGATGAGGCTAAATCTGGGGACTTTTCAGAAGGAACTGACATGTGCTTAAGAATTTAAGTAAACAAGGATCCGATAACTGCTTTCCTGCAAAAAATTCTGAAGGCAGAGACTGCAGGGGGACTTTTAAAAGGCAGCAGGGGAGTGAGGGCTCAGCAGCTCACCTCAGGAAGGGCACCATCTCCCTGCAGCTCACCTCAGGCAGGGCACCGTCTCCCTGCAGCTCACCTCAGGCAGGGCACCGTCTCCCTGCAGCTCACCTCAGGTGTGGGCACCGGCCTCCTCTGCAGCTCACCTCAGGCAGGGCACCGTCTCCCTGCAGCTCACCTCAGGAAGGGCACCGTCTCCCTGCAGCTCACCTCAGGCAGGGCACCGTCTCCCTGGGCCCAAAGAATTCTGACTTCTGAGCTTGACACCTGAGCCTACATTAGCAGGCCCTCCCTGCAGCACTACCGGTGAGTGGGAGACCCCTTGCGGGGAAGAGGCAGTGAGGAGACTTCTGGGGGAGTCTGCAAGCAGTGAGAGAAAGAATCACATACACCACGGAACTGCTGGGTAGAGCCCTGTCAGAGGCTCTAACCAAGCCCCACAAACCCCACAGATGCCCGTCATAACACTGGGTACTGACCACCACACAACACGGGCCTTTGTATCTTCTCCTCTAACCACCGATCTTCCCATCCCAACCCAGAAGGAGCCCCCACCGGAGGGCAACAAGTAAATGGGGTGGGAATACAGACAAGCCTCCTCCATCTCCCCTGTGCAGGCTAGAATGATGGGATGTACAAGAGCTTGGAGTGAGAGTGTGGCCTGAACTTTCCCATACCTGAAAGTAACTGAGAGTTAATAACAAACAAGACTGTGATCAGAGCATCATCAGCTCTCCTCACAACGACCACTAGGGAAGAAAGGGCTGACAGAGCAAGCCTGAGGCTGTGATGAGAAACATGAAGACACTACTGTGCCCTTATTATGTTCAGGCCACTCGTCAAGCTGGTTACTTTAAATCTGAGGGAGAAGAAACATGAAACACATCACGTCGATGCGACCATATTAGAAGCTGGAGGTCTACACCAGAAGAGGAAATGGAGCCCAAAGCAGCTGCTTCTGGGGGCACAGGATGGAAGAGGAAAGGTGCAGAGCAAAGAGTGGGTAGACCAGGAGCAGCAAGTAGACCAGGAGGCTTGTTATCTATTTTATTTAAAGCCTTTTACTATTTCTTTAAGCTTGATATGAATAAAAATAGGCTGAGCATGGTGGTTCCTGCCTGTAATCCCAGCACTCTGGGAGGCAGAGGTGGGTAGATCACCTATGGTCAGGAGTTCAAGACCAGCCTGGCCAACATGGCAAAACCCCGTCCTGCTAAAAATACAAAAATTAGCCAGGTATGGCGGCGCACGCCTGTAATCCCTGCTACTCGGGAGGCTGAGGCAGGAGAATCACCCGAACCCAGGAGGTGGCGGCTGCAGTGAGCCGACATCGCGCCACTGCACTCCAGCCTGGGCGACAGAGCAAGACTCCATCTCAAAATGGATAAAAAAATAAGAGAATAAAAATAAAATACAAAATAATGGTAAAAATTTTGAATTGACCTAGCATGATCAAAAGAAAATTTTATGACCAAGAAGCAGTCCACAAACTCTAAGAGACTTAAAATTTCACAAGTGATTATGATAAACAGTTCTACTGTAACGGGATGCACACGCTGCAAAACATCACACCATTCAGTTGCATAAAAAGCCATAGGGCTTATGGGAAAAATGGGGTAAAGGCATAATACCGGTGACACACAAAAAGAGAACCTAGAGGCCGGGCGCGGTGGCTCAAGCCTGTAATCCCAGCACTTTGGGAGGCCGAGACGGGCGGATCACAAGGTCAGGAGATCAAGACCATCTTGGCTAACACGGTGAAACCCCGTCTCTACTAAAAATACAAGAAAATTAGCCGGGCGAGATGGCGGGCGCCTGTAGTCCCAGCTACTCGGGAGGCTGAGGCAGGAGAATGGCGTGAACCCGGGGGGGGCGGAGCTTGCAGGGAGCCGAGATCGCGCCACTGCACTCCAGCCCGGGGGACAGAGAAAAACACCCCCCCAAAAAAAAAAAAAAAAAAAAAAAAAAGAGAACCTAGAACCCGATAAAAACAGTAGCAGTTTTATACATGCTAAATGGTTAACAAACATATAAATACTACAATAAATATGACACTTTACTTTGAAAATGACCAGTTATTACATGGTGGTGGAAAGAGGGTTATCTGAAATCAGATGGAAAGCTCACATTGTTCCTTAATATAGCAATGGTGTGGAAACAAATTCATGTCGTCAAAGCAAACAAAATAGCAGAACTGACAATTTATACATTTGTTCCAATAAACTGGAAAACTTAAAGTGGAGATTTTTCTATGAAAATAAAAGTAACCAAAATTACCCCAGCAAGAATTAGGAAAACCAGGCTAGAGCATGGTGGTTCATACCTGTAATCCCACTACTTTGGGAGGCAGAGATGGGTGGACCACTTGAGTCTAGGAGTTCATTAAGAACAGCCTAGGCAACATGGTGAAACCCCATCTCTACAAAAAAATACAAAAATCAGCTGAGTATGGCACACATCTGTAGTCCCAGCTACTTGAGAGGCTGATGCGGGAGGACTCCTTGAGCCTGGGATGCGGAGGGTGCAGTGAGCAGAGATCGTGACACTGCATTCCAGCCTGGATGACAGAGTGAGACCCCATCTCAAAAAAAAAAAGAAAAGAAAAACAGACTAGTCGATGATCATTTTAAAAAACTGAAGTAGTAGTCAAAGGATCAAAAGTATACTCTTCCCAAAAAGGCAACAGTCCCACACTAACAAAACTTCTAACACCATCCAAAGAACAGAAAATTCCCAGTATATTTCATCTGACATAGAGCTGTGAAATGATGGGACACCTGTATAATGCATCACACAAAGGTGCACAACCCTATAGACAAAACAAGGACAGCACAAACTGTAATCTAACCTCATTTATGATTAACATTGATTAAAATACTTAAAAATATTAGTAAAGTAAATCTAATGCCGTGTGTGTGTGTGTGTATATATATATACACACATAGCATGTATTTGTACATACGTACATAGCAACTACACCAAGAGTTTATCCAATGAATTAAAGGATAGTCCACATTTTTAAAAAACAAAAAACAATAAAATAAGTCACATTAGCACATTCATGGAGAACTGTCAATCATCTCAATAGACATAACAAAAGGAACATGATAAAACTCAACGCTTTTGGCCGGGCCCAGTGGCTCATGCCTGTAATCCCAGCACTTTGGGAGGCCAAGGCAGGCAGATCATTTTTTTTTTTTTTTTTTTTTGAGACGGAGTCTCGCTCTGTCGCCCAGGCTGGAGTGCAGTGGCCGGATCTCAGCTCACTGCAAGCTCTGCCTCCCGGGTTCACGCCATTCTCCGGCCTCAGCCTCCCGAGTAGCTGGGACTACAGGCGCCCGCAGGCAGATCATTTGAGGTCAGGAGTTCGAGACCAGCTTGACCAACATGGTGAAACCCTGTCTCTACTAAATACAAAAAAATTAACCAGGTGTGGTGACGGGAAGCTGAGGCAGGAGAATCGCTTAAACTCAGGAAGTGGAGGTTGTAGTGAGCTGAGATCATGCCATTGTACTCCAGCCTGGGCAACAAGGGCGAGACTGACCCTCAAAAAAAAAAAAAAAAATCAACACTTTCAAAACTCAGAATTTAAAGCAAACTAAAAGTAAAAGGAATTTCCTTGATACAATAAAGTGTTTCTTCCCTAAACCTATAGAAAATATCATACTTTGGCTAGGAGCAGTGGCTCACAACTGTAATCCCAGCACTTTGGGAGGCCAAGGCAGGTGGATCATGAGGTCAGGAGATCGAGACCATCCTGGCAAACGCGGTGAAACCCCATCTCTACTAAAAAATACAAAAAATTAGCCGGGTGTAGTGGCGGGCGCCTGTAGTCCCAGCTACTCAGGAGGCTGAGGCAGCAGAACAGCGTGAACCTGGGAGGCGGAGCTACTAGCAGTGAGCCAAGATTGTGCCACCACACTCCAGCCTGGGCGACAGAGCGAGACTCCATCTCAAAAAAAAAACAAAAAAAACAAAAAAAAAAAAGAAAAAGAAAATATCATACCTTATATGAACCATTAAAATCATTTCCTTTAAAAACACATGACGGCTGGGGGCAGTGGCTCACGCCTGTAATCCTAGCACTTTGGGAGGCTGAGGCGGGCAAATCACAAGGTCAAGAGATCGAGACAATCCTGACTAACACGGTGAAACTCCATTTCTACTAAAAATACAAAAAAATCAGCCAGGTGTGGTGGTGGGCGCCTATAGTCCCAGCTACTCAGGAGGCTGAGGCAGGAGAATCACTTGAACCCGGGAGGCGGAGCTTGCAGTGAGCCGAGATCACGTCACTGCACTCCAGCCTGGGCAACAAAGAGCAAAACTCCATCTCAAACAAACAAACAAACAAACAAAACTAAGAGAATCAGCTGAGATAAAATGAGAACTGGTGGAGATCCACCATCTTGTTTTGCAGCTGCCTGAGACACAGATATGGCTTCTGTTCCACTGACTCTGGAACTATGTAAACAGCTGTTGGATTCTACAGTCCCTGATAAACAGCTCTCACCCGACTGGCAAAGAGCTGCTTGACTTGTGGATGGCAGTTCCAAGGTGAACACATGACATCCCGTTTGGAAGGCTGCTGCTCTGATTAAAGAAGAGTCAAGAATCTTTCTGAGTTATTTACAGCTTAGAGCAATTGGGTAAAGTATGTTTTTGTGAGCAAAATTTACCTTTCTCTCTACCTGATTTCTCCAAAATCTGGAAACTATTCATGAGTATTCTGATCTTATGGTAATACGGTTATTTATATAAGTTCAGCAAGAATCTGTTTTCTTTCGCAAAAGGACACAATTGGAAAGACTGGTTATTGTATCAAGGCCTCAAATGGAATGGCGTATTTTCAGATATAACCAGGCTGCTTTGAGAAATTTAGGTTGGATTTACAGAGCTGATAAAAAGCCCCTTGGAAAGACTGGCCTGGTACCTTGTCCACCTTAAAGATTCCTGACCTGTGGCAAGTAAAGAATGTCACTTTCTAACAGGCTCAGGAACCTCATGGTATTTTGGGATCTCGAGAAGACAGGAATTCATACAGGTGTTACAAGCCCAGTCGAACGGCAAATCCTTGGGTTGGCTTCTGGCCTTCTAAGCTTTTAAAAAGTCGAATCAAAAATTCCTTATAAAAGTTCCAGCAAGGCTGGGAGTGGTGGCTCACGCTTGTAATCCCAGTACTTTGGGAGACCAAAGGCAGGCAGATCATGAGGTCAGGAGTTCGAGACCAGCCTGACCAACATGGTGAAACCCTCTGTCTACTAAAAATACAAAAATTAGCCAGGCGTGCTGGCACGCACCTGTAATCCCAGCCACTCAGGAGGCTGAGGCAGCAGAACTGCTTGAACCCGGGAGGCGAAGATTGAAGTGAGCCGAGATCACACCACTGCACTCTAGTCTGGGTGACAGAGTACACCCATCTCAAAAAAAAAAAAAAAAAAAAAGAAGCTCCAGTGAAGTCACCTTAAAAGAAGCCTACATGGCTGGTCACTATTCTTGCCATTCTTATGCAAATAACCAGGCCAAGGATGAGACCAAAATTTATTTGCAAATAAATTGGTCCTGCTATGATTTATTCTTGGTAGAAGCAGGAAAACTGGAGACAGAAATTTTAGACTCTGATTGCTGTTCTGAGTTTTTGTTATTTGCCTATAATTTGGGCTAATTCTGAATTATTTCCTGGCTACAAGAAGTCCCGAATAAGGAATGAGGTTTTCGTTTTCTTCATGATACTTTTAGTTGGCCCATTAACGGAATAGGTTATTTGCTGCTGTTGTTCCGGCACAATCAAAAGTTCTCCTTCGTTTGTAATCCTTGCAGGCATTATATTTCTACTATTCAAATTATTACGTATCTCTCATCGTTTTACTTCATCTGAGAAAACCAAAGTCATAGTATCCTGGAGACCAGAAATGATTCAACAACCCTGTGAATCTCCTTAATTTGGAGTCCTCCTGGGCCTGATGTGTTTTCCACTGCAATGCACTGCTGCTAAAGCTATGCCATATCAAGCACCTCCCTAAGGTTCAGAGGAGGGTGCCTAAGATAGGAAAGCTGGGTTGGGAGGTGAAGTGTGAAGGCCAAAGCCATCCTGGAAGCTCATCTACCACGTGGGCTTCTGATTAACTCCTGTTCTGGGAAGGCCGGTAAGATTTCCAGTTCATCTGTTGTTCCTTGTGTCAGAGCAGGGACTTACCATAAACCCTACCCTTAGGTCAAACAACCTTGATGTAACCATACTTCAACTGTCTACACATCCCTTCTGAACCACCCCTCCCTATGGTCTAGATGTCCTGGGTCAGGGGGTGCAGGGATCTACCATCTTGTCTTGCTACCACCTGAGACACAGACATGGCTTCTGTTCATAAGTCCCTATCAAATGTTTCTTTGTAAGAAACAAACAAACAAACAAAAAAATCATGAGAACCAGTAAGAAAAGTCAACAGGGTAGCACTTTTAAACAAATCAGTAAGGAACAGCTTTTTGGTACATTAGCAGTAACCAACTAGAAAATATAATAAGAAAATGCCTATATGATCATAACAAATCTAGAAAGTACTTAGAAATAAAAATATTTAAAATGCAGGAAAACCTAACAAAAAATACACATGATAAAATATGTAAGTACAGAAGAGATTGAAGCAATATGCCATGTTTATGATGAGTAGACTTATATGGTAAAGATATTAATTTTGCCGGGCGCAGTGGCTCACCCCTGTAATCCCAGCACTTTGGGAGGCCAAGGCGGGCGAATCACGAGGTCAGGAGATCGAGACCATCCTGGCTAACACGGTGAAACTCCGTCTCTACTAAAAATATAAAAAATTAGCCAGGTGTGATGGCGGGCGCCTGTAGTCCCAGCTACTCAGGAGGCTGAGGCAGGAGAATGGCATGAACCCCGGAGGCAGAGCTGGCAGTGAGCCAAGATCGTGCCACAGCACTCCAGCCTGGGTGATAAAGCAAGTGAGACTCCGTCTCAAATAAATAAATAAATTAATTAATTAAAGATATTAATTTTCCACAAATTAATTTGCAAATTTGATAAATTCTCAATGAAAATACCAAGAAAAATTTTCATTGTATTTCATCTAATAATTCTAACTCTCGCTAACGTAAAATAAAATCATATGCTTGGACTACTGCTGCTACAACTAGAAAATTTTAAATACTCTTATCTTTTTAAAAAACCAGAGACCTGTGGAAGCAAGGAGGACTAAATAAACTAAAATTGCAGAGACAAAAGAGCTGCTCTTAGGTGAGCTAAAATTGCTGGCTGTTGCCCACCTGGGTCATTTGCTCAGCTTGAGAGCAGTGAAGGAAGGGCTCAGCCCAGACAGAGGACTAGGATAGGGAAAGAGAAACCAGTGAAGGTTTTGATGCGCCCCAGTGGACAGTGAGCTTTCCCCATGGGACATGTGTTGAGTGCTGGTCAGTGCAAGAAGCTGCAGGCTGGGCTGGAATGGCAGACTGAGTCTCCCACAGCCTCAAGGTGCTCCAGAAACGAAGTACCAGTAGAGACAAGCCTGCAATAAATACACCATCCAGAAACCCGAAGCCACAGGTAATAGAGTCCAGCCCCTAAACAGCTCAATTCCTGTTTAAACTGAAGTGATCAGCCATTCCCCTACTGCATGACAGAGAAAAGGGGAAATATCCTCTGTTATAAAACAACAGTAAGGTCAGGCGTGGTGGCTCACCCCTGTAATCCCAGCATTTCAGGAGGCCAAGGTGGGTGGATCACCTGAGGTCAGGAGTTTGTCGAGACCAGCCTGACCAACATGGTGAAATCCCATCTCTACTAAATATACAAAACAGCCAGGCATGGTGGTGGGCGCCTGTAATCTCAGCTACTGGGGAGGCTGACGCAGGAGAATTGCTTGAACCCAGGAGGCGGAGGTTGCAATGAGCCGAGATCGCGCCATTGCACTCCAGCCTGGGCGACAACGCAAGACTTCATCTCAAAAAAAACCCACAACAGTAAACTTTAGCCTCTGTGGTTATTCCTTTTAAAACAATGTCAGCAAAAAATTAAAAACTTTGAGACATGAGGCAGGAAAATATGACTGACGAAAGGAATAGGCAGATAATTGATCCAGACGCACACATGATCCAGACGATGTTAGCAGACAAGTAATATTACAAATAACTATCATAATACATACCTATATAAGTATTTAAAATACAGAGAAGTTATATAAAGTGAATAAAAAGAGAATTGGAATTAAAAAAAAAAAAAAACAAGGAGATATTTAGAAACGAACAACTGATCCCTGAAATGAGCATCAGCGGGACAATGGCCAACACAAGCCTGTTAAGGATGTAGAGCAAACCACCCTTCTCGTGGGGTTGTGCTACTGTCCAGTGAGCACATGGTGAGAGTAATACTGCTAACGCCTACGCCAACACACCCACATCAACTACAGTGGTGCAATTTTTTGAAAAGTGGAAAACCTCTTTTCCATGAAAATAAAAAAGGATTTAGGGCAAATGCAGCTCTCAATTCCTGGTACTGGGAATGTGAAGTCATTTCGCCACTTTGGAAAACCAGAGTATGTACTAAACGTAAATGTATGTAAACAGTGACTCAACGGTATCACTCGTAAGTATGTGCCCAGTGGTTCTCAATGGGTAAGAGGGAGATTTTGTCCCCCAGGGGGCATTTGACAATGTCTGGAGCCATTTACAGTTGTCACAGTGGGGCAGTGCTACTGGCACCTACGTGGGTTGGGGCCAGGAATGCTGCTCAACATCCTACAATGCACAGGACGTTCCTCCACAACAAAGAATTATTCAGTCCAAAATGTCAATAGTGCTGAGGCTGAAAAATCCTGGTATGTGCCTAACAGAAATGACAGCTGATGTCTACCAAAAGAAATGTACAAAAATATTCGTAGTAGTGTTATCGAAAATAGCCCGTAACTGAAAACAACCTAAACACTGATGTTGATAATAGATGATTACAAGAGACAAACTATGAAATGTTCATACAACAGAATATCATACAACTTCACAAAAATAAACCAACACAAACATTTTAAGGATATAAACATCTGCATTAAAAATGTATAGGGAAAGACCTAGAAGAATATCTACCAAACCGATTACCTCCGAGGAGAGAAAGGGGATTGGGATGGGTGGGTGGTTATAAGAGACAATTGTGTTCTAAGAGAATGTAGAAAAATAGCAACTGTATCATCAAAAATTAATAGTTCCAGTTCTGCATGTAAAGAGCCTGGAAGCAGCCACTCTGTCCTAACAACAAGTAAAAAGCTTAACAAACTGAAAAATCAACAACTCTTCTTAGATCTGAAAGCGAAGTGAAAATACAGGGCAAACCACTGTCCCCAAAATTAGAGACAGGCAGAAACACAGTACTTACCAGAGCACAAACCTCTGTGAGAAAGTGTCAGGATAGAAATACCTGAACTGCAACTGACAAATTGCCAGAGGCTAGGTGTGTACGTGTCTGAAGTTAAAATGTCCAAGGGGGCCGGGAGCGGTGGCTCACGCCTGTAATCCCAGCATTTTGGGAGGCCGAGGTGGGTGGATCACGAGGTCAGGAGATCGAAACCATCCTGGCTAACACAGTGAAACCCCATCTCTACTAAAAGAATACAAAAAAATTATCCGGGCATGGTGGCGGCGCCTGCAGTCCCAGCTACTCGGGAGGCTGAGGCAGGAGAATGGCGTGAACCCGGGAGGTGGAGCTTGCAGTGAGCCGAGATCGCGCCACCGCACTCCAGCCTGGGTGACAGAGTGAGACTCCGTCTCAAAAAAAAAAAAAAAGTCCAGGGGGACCCACTTATGGTAGGAGTGGAGGGAGACAAGGTCCCAAGCTTTTTTGAGTTTTACTTTCAGGAGCTCAACCAGGTTCCCAGAGCCTAATCTACTAAGGTTTTGTCAGAGCCTAACTAACCTGAGGAAAGAATATACCAAATTCCATCCTGTCCCATCTAAGGGATGGGGTGGGGGTGGCCTGGGAAATACTTGTGAGGTTCGGAGTCCAGGGGAACAGGCTCACAAAGAGACAGACCTAATCAGGGGCCTACAGAATGCTCACCCTTTCCCGATATCTCACCACCATATTAGTAAAGTACTATTAAAAGTAAATCTTTTTACTCAGTACATCATGTCCAGCTACGAACAAAAAGGGACAAGGCAATACTAAAAGGCAAATAAACATAGACAGGGTGACCAGGCACAGTGGCTTATGCCTGTAATCCCGGCACTTTTGGAGGCCGAGGTGGGCAGATCACCTGAGGTCAGGAGTTAGAGATCAGCCTGGCCAGTATGGTGAAACCCCATCTCTACTAAAAATAAAAAAATGGCCGGGTGCGGTGGCTCACGTCTGTAATCCCAACACTTTGGGAGACTGAGGCAGGTGGATCACGAGGTCAGGAGATCGAGACCATCCTGGCTAACACGGTGAAACTCCGTCTCTACTAAAAATACAAAAAGAATTAGCTGGGCATGGTGGCGGGCGCCTGTAGTCCCAGCTACTCGGGAGGCTGAGGCCGGAGAATGGCGTGAACCCGGGAGGTGGAGCTTGCAGTGAGCCAAGATAGCACCACTGCACTCCAGCCTGGGCAACAGAGCAGACTCCATCTCAAAGAAAAAAATAAATAAATAAAAAATAAAAATAAAAATAAAAAAATTAGCCAGGTGTGGTGGCGTGCACCTGTAGTCCCAGCTACTCAGGAGGCTGAGACAGAAGAATCGCTTGAACCCAGGAGGCGGAGGTTGCAGTGAGCCGAGATCACACCACTGCACTCCAGCCTGAACTCCGTCTCAAAAAAAAAAAAAAAAAAAGCACAAGCACACACAGACAGGGGAAGCATCAGAACCAGGCATGATAGGGATGTTGAAGGTATCAGAGAAAACTTAAAACAACTATGATTAATATGTTATGGGCTTTAGTGAATAAAGTAGGCAGCATGCAAGAATAGATGAGCAGGCCAGGCGCAGTGGCTCACGCCTGTAATCCCAGCACTTTGGGAGGCCGAGGCAGGCAGTCACTTGAGGTCAGGAGTTCAAAACCAGCCTTGCCAACACAGTGACACTCTGTCTCTACTAAAAATACAAAAATTAGCCAGGCACCGTGATGCGCACTTGTAGTCCCAGCTACTCAGGAGGCTGAGGCACAAGACTGGCTTGAACCCGGGAGGTGGAGGCTGCAGTGAGCCCAGATCGCACCACTGCACTCCAGCCTGGGCAAGAAAGTGAGACTCCATCCCCCCAAAAAAAAAGAGGCCAGGCATGGTGGCTCAAGCCTGTAATCCCAGCACTTTGGGAGGCCGAGACGGGTGGATCATGGGGTCAGGAGATCAAGACCATCCTGGCTAACACGGTGAAACCCCGTCTCTACTAAAAAATACAAAAAAACTAGCCGGGCGAGGTGGCGGGCGCCTGTAGTCCCAGTTACTCGGGAAGCTGAGGCAGGAGAATGGCGTAAACCCGGGAGGCGGAGCTTGCAGTGAGCTGAGATCCAGCCACTGCACTCCAGCCTGGGAGACAGAGCAAGACTCCGTCTCAAAAAAAAAAAAAAAAAAAAAAAAGAAATACTAGTGATCAAAAACACTGTACAGAAGTAAAGAATGCCTTTGATGGGCTATGTATTATGTAGACAGTATGAGATTGAGCGAAAAAATCAAACCTCCAAGCAAAGAGAACACTGGGGAAAAAAAAAAGAACAGAATATCCAAGAACTGTGGACAGCCATAAAAGGTATAGATATGCACAATGGAAATACCCGAAGGAAAGGAAAAGAACAGAAGAAAGACAGCCGGTGCCTGACGCATGGTGGTTTGACTTAGTATTTTTCAATTTTACAACAGCACAAAAGCAATACACATTCAGTACATTCCCCAACTTACAATGAGGCTCCATCTGGATAAATCTATTACAAGTTGAATATATTATAAGTCAAAAATGCACTTCTGACAAAGAGATTTTCAATTTATGATGAGTTTATCAGGATGTAACCACATCATTAAGTCAAGGAGCATCTATATATGACACAATAATTATTGAAAATTTTGCTGAAGTAATGTCAGACACCAAATCACAGATGGAGGAAAATCCGAGAATACCAAGAAGATAAATGCCAAAAAAACCTGCATGTAGGCATATCATTTTTAAAACACAAAAAATCAAAGATAAGCCTGAGGGGGAAAAAAATACCTTACCTACAGAAACCACACAAGCAGGAAAATGGAGTGAACAGTTAAGTTGTTTAGAGAAAAAAAAAAAAAAAAAAATCCATCAAAACAGAATTCTGTACCCTGCAAAATTATCCTTCAAAAGTAAAGAAAGACTTTCTCAAAAACTAAGATAATTTATTGCTGTTACAAGCAAACTTGCCTTAACTGGGCAGAAAAGGAAAATACAGGTCAGAAACAGATACAATTTTTTTTTTTTTTTTTTTTTTGAGACAGGGTCTTACTCTGTCGCCCAGGCTGCAGTGCAGTGGCATGATCTTGGCTCACTGCAACCCTCCCCTCCTGGGTTCAAGCGATTCTCATACCTCAGCCTCCTGAGTAGCCAGGACTACAAGCACGCACCACTACACCTGGCTAATTTTTATATTTGTAGTAGAGACAGGGTTTCGCCATGTTTGCCAGGCTGGTCTTGAATTCCTGACCTCAAATGACCTGCCCGCCTCGGCCTCCCGAAGTGCTGGGATTACAGGGATGAGGAGCCACCAGGCCTGGCCACAGATATACATTTTAAAAATTGAGAACATCAAAGAAAGAATAAGTGAAAGTAAAATTAAAACTTTTTTCTTATCTTTTTTTTGAGATGGTCTCACTCTGTTGCCTAAGCTGGAGTACAGTGGTGCGACGGCCTCAAACTCCTGGGCTCAAGTGATCCTCCCACCTCACCTCCCAAGTAGCTGCGGCTACAGGTGCACACCAGCACACTTGGTTTTTTGTTGTTGTTGTTGTTTTGTATAGACAAGGTCTCTGCGTTGCCCACGCTGGTCTCAAACTCCTGGCTTCAAGTTGCCTCCTGCCCTCAGCCTCCCAAAGTGCCGGGATTACAGGCATCAGCCACCATGCCTAGCTATTTTTCTTTTTTTGTTGTTGTTGAGATGAAGTTTCGCTCTGTCACCCAGGCTGGAGTACAGTAGCACGATCTTGGCTCACTGCAACCCTCACCTTCTGGGTTCAAGCGATTCTCATACCTCAGCCTCCTGAGTAGCCAGGACTACAAGCATGCACCACTACACCTGGCTAATTTTTATATTTGTAGTAGAGACAGGGTTTCGCCATGTTTGCCAGGCTGGTCTTGAACATCTGATCTTGTGATCCACCTGCCCTGGCCTCTCAAAGTGCTGGGATTACAGGGCTGAGCTACCACGCCTGAGCCACCATACCTGGCCATGCCTAGCTATTTTTCTTATTCTTAGTTGACCTAGTCTGTTCAAAACAGTAATAGTGGCTGGGCACGGTGGCTCACGCCTGTAATCCCAGTACTCTGGGAGGCCAAGGTGGGCGGATCATGAAGTCAGGAGATCAAGACCATCCTGGCTAACATGGTGAAACTCCGTCTCTATTAAAAATACAAAAAAATTAGCTGGGTGTGGTGGCACGAGCCTGTAGTCCCAGCTATTCGGGAGGCTGAGGCAGAAGAATCACTTGAACCTAGGAGGCGGAGGTTGCAGTGAGCCGAGATCACGCCACTGCACTCCAGCCTGGGCAACAGAGGGAGACTCTGTCTCAAAAAAAAAAAAATCACCAAAAAACTCCTGGAACTAAGTGATTATACCAAGGTTGCAGCAGGATACAAACAATGTACAAAAGTCAACCCCTTTCTTGTACACAGGTGTAAGCTGAATATGAAATAAAAAACACAATAACATTTACAGTAGCACACACAAAAATGAAATACTTAGGCGTAAGTCTAACAAAATATATAATGATATTATATAAAATCTATATGAGAAAACCTACCAAACACTGCTGAACGAAAACTAAGAACTAGATAGATATAACATGTTCATGGATAGGAAGACTCAATATTCAAGACTTCAGCTCTTCCCAGCTTGATCTACAGATTCAATGCACTGTCAGTTAAAATCCCAGCAAGTTATTTTGCAGATGTTAACGAACCGATTATAAAGTTTAGACAGACAAAAGACTTAGATTAGCTAACAGGATCCTGAAGCAGAAGGATAAAGTTGGGAGAATGAACCTGACTTCAAGACTTATAGGCTGGGCATGGTGGCTCACACCTGTTATCCCACCAACGCTTTGAGAGGCCAAGGAGGAAGAAGTGCTTGAGGCCAAGAGTTGCAGGCCAGCCAAGGTAACACAGTGAGACCCTATCTGTACCAAAAAAAGAAAAAAAAATTAATTAGCCAGATGTGGTGGCACGTGCCTGTAATCCCAGTTACTCAGGAAGCTGAGGCGGGAGGATCCCTTGAGCCCAGGAGTTCGAGGCTGCAATGAGCTGTGACTGTTCCACTGCACTCCAGCCTGGGCGACAGAGCGAGACTCCGTCTCAACAACAACAAAAAACACTTATTTTAAAGCTACAAAAATCAAGACAGTGTGGTAGTGTGGTATTAGTGAAAGAACAAATAGACCAACAGAACTCAATAAAGAGCCCAGAAATAGACCCATATAAATATAGTCAACTGATCTCTGACAAAGGAACAAACTCACAGGGGGGAAATACCCACTCCTAACTTTCTCTCATTTCT
This sequence comes from Papio anubis, assembly GCF_008728515.1. Taxonomy (NCBI): domain Eukaryota; kingdom Metazoa; phylum Chordata; class Mammalia; order Primates; family Cercopithecidae; genus Papio; species Papio anubis. Next base: position 127,303,956 of record NC_044984.1, on the reverse strand, counting down.
TTAGCACCACAGCCTTCCTCACTGTGTCCTTTCCTTTCATTAACTTGAGTCCTCACCTCGGTCCTCTTGAGGGTTCTAGTTGGTCACACTCTGAGCTTCCACGAATACAGTAAGGTGTCTTTAGCTATTTCCAGTTTAGACCTCCCATGTGAGTTACAGGCTGAAATATAGGCATTGGATACTCAACACCTGCGAAAGTCTCTCCCAGGGTCCCTCTTCTAACAGCTTTCCTAGTCTCCGGCTGTATAGCTCAGTGGCAGAGCACAACATCCGGCAACGTCGTCGCCACCACTCACCGAGTGCAATGGATTTGGCAATCAAGTCACTTGTAAAATCTCCCCTCTGGTTCACTCCGTCAATCATTCATAAAGTCCAGATGATCCCCTGGCCCGCCCCTTACCTCTTGGACTCTCGAGCTCCGCTCCTAGCCTTTTCTCCCTACTCATACACCTGTAATTGTGTCCACAGTTCACTAGACTACCGTCCCCACCAAACCAAAGCTCCTCTAAAATCAGGAACATACATAACTTATCTCTGCATTGCCAGCACCAGCTCTAGAGTTCAGCACACAAAAAGACACTCCATACACAAGCATTTGGCCAAACGAAAAAGGAGGAACTGATAATTTCTCCAACGAAGTTCCAACGGTCTGCATAAGACAACTTTCTGTAGAAAACACGAAAAGATGGAGGATCTCAGATTTCAGGGCCCGCAGCTGGCAATGAAGTGCAGTATAATTGCCCGTCACAGATTACCACGAGGCACGTTTCTGCAGGACCAGAGCTTGGGTGAGCTTTAGAGGAGCTTCGGTTTGGCGGGGAGGGTAGTCTAGTGAACTATGGACACAATTACAGGTGAACGTGAGTTCAGTTCCCGGGAGTAACCCTGCAGAGATCAACGTGGCCACCCTCAGTATCCAGTCGACTTTTAAACACGGAAAGTCTCTACTTACCCAGCACGAAGCTGTCCGGAAACTGGTGGCCATCCCCACGCCCACGTTCGTGCGCTGCCTAGGGGGCAGGACCCGCGGGCTGCGGAGAGACCGCGAGGGATGCGTCCGCACGAAGACAGGTGCGGGTCCTGGGCCCCAGGCACCTGACCGTCCCGGGGCTGAGTCGCTCGCAGGGACGCCGGCTCCTCAGCTCTCGCCCAACGCGGAGCGCGCGTGACTAGACGGCCTCCCGGTCTGGGTACCAGGAGTCGCACCGATGGATTTGTGCCGTTCAGCAGCCCTGACTCGGGAGAGCAGGCGGCTGGCCTGGCTCCGTCCACGCCTCGAACCGACGGAGGTGTTTAGCTGGTCAAGTTCCTGGTCTGCCCCGGATAATCCCAGCCGCTTAGCTCTGCGCCTCCGCGGTCACAGAGACTAGCCAGGTTCACCCACTGGCCAGATTTCGGTCCACTGAGTCTAAGCCGGAAACAGCCCTGCACTCGCGCACCCGACTAAGACAGGGTGTGTGGCGCACGCGGAAGTGCGTCATGCGTCGATGCGCCAGGACGCGACAGCGCCGGAAAAACTACATCTCCCACAATCCTCGGCGAAGGCTCCCTAGTTACAGGCCTGACTTCCAGCTGCAGCGTATCTGGAGCGGGGCACAGCCTGACAGGAAAGGAAGGTTGGGAGGGGGCTCCGTCAGCGGCACCTGGTTCACCCTCCCCCGGCTGCGCCAGGTTCAGTACCATCCTCGGAGCCCGGACGCCCAGTTTCCCAGGGCCTGTAGAACTGAGTCAGAGTCTGACCCCAGCAGACACGCAGGCGTGCTGAGGTCTTGATATCGAACAAGATAGGGTTCAGACCAGAAGGCGCAGCAAAAAAGGACGCTTTGTAAAGCTAAAAGCTGCAATTCGTAGGGTTAAATAACAGTTTGGAAATCAGTGCACCAAATAATAGAGTAACCAACTTCATAAAGAAGAAACTATAGTAGATGTTAAAGACAAATAAATAGAACCACACCAATAATGAAACTGCCTTTGCAAAAATTATATCAGTGAGAAAATTATTGCCGTGGGGGAGGTCTAATCTAACCAAACCCGCCACCCTACGCGCCTTTGGCTCTTCTGGGCTTAGGACAAGCTAACTTTGGAAGACATTTAGGTTATAGTTTAAATGATAACCCTTTTCCAAAACTCAACTGCCTTTGTAAACCTATGAGAGACCACAAAGCTGGGGGGAGGAGAGGAGCCTGAATTCTAAGATGTAGATTGGTCACAAGATATGCAGCTTCCCCAATTACTCCCACAGATAACAGATAACACCACTATTGTAGAGTAACCTTTCGAGATTTAAAAATGTGCAAAATGGCCAGGCGATGGCTCACGTCTGTAATCCCAGCACTTTGGAGGGCTGAGGTAGGTGGATCGCATGAGCCCAGGAGTTGGAGACTAGCCTGGGCAACATGACGAAACCTCGTCTCTACAAAACATATCAAAAGTCAGCCAGATGCAGTGGCATGCATCTGTAGTCTCAGCTACTTGGGAGGCTAAGGCAGCAGAATTGCTTGAGCCCGTGAGGCAGAGCTTGCAGTGAGCCGAGATTGCACCGTTGTGCTCCAGCCTGGATGACAGGAGTGAAACTTGTCTCAAAAAAAAAAAAAAAAAAAAAAGCCAAACATCTGAATAGACATTTCTCAAAAGAAGACATACAAATGGCAAACAGGTATATGAAAAGGTACACAATATCATTGATCATCAGAGAAATGCAAATCAAAACTACAATGAGATATTATCTCACCCCAGTTAAGATGACTATTATCCAAAAGACAAGCAATAATAAATGCTGGTGAGATTATGGGGAAAACGGAACACCTGTACACTCTTGGTGGGAATGTAAATTAGTACAACCACTATGGAGAGCAGTTTGGAGGTTCCTCAAAAAAATAAAAATAGAACTACCATACAATCCAGCTATCCTACTCCTAGGTATGTACCCAAAAGAAAGAAAATCAGTATATTTAAGCGCTGTCTGCACTCCCTTGTTTATTGCAGCACTATTCACAATAGCCAAGATTTGGAAGTAACTGAAGTGCCAATCAACAGGTTAATGAATAAAGGAAATGTGATACATATACACAATGGAGTACTAGGAAGCCATAAAAAAGAATGAGATCCTGTCATTTGCAACAACATGGATGGAACTGGAGATCATTATATTAAGTGAAATAAGCGAGGCAGAGAAAGACAAACTTCACATATTCTCACTTATTTGTGGGAGCCAAAAATTAAAACAATTGAACTCATGATGATGGAGAGTAGAAAGATGGTTACCAGCAGCTGGAGAGTAGTGGGACACTGGGGGGGATGGAAATGGTCATTTGGTAGAAAAAATAGTAAGAATAAGACCTAATATTTTCTAGCACAACAGGATATACTCAAAAATAATTTAATTGTACATTTAAAAATAACTAAAAGTATAATTGGATTGCTTGTAACACAAAGGATAAATGCTTGAGGATACCCCATTTTCCCTGATGTGATTTTTATGCATTGCATAATAATATGCATTCTATATCAAAATGTCTCATGTAATCCAAATGTATACACCTACTATATACTCCTAATAATTAAAAATTTAAAAAATTAGCCAGGTGTGGTGGCATACACCTGTAATCCCAGCTACTTGGGAGGCTGAGGCAGGAGAAATGCTTGGTCCTGAGAGGTTGAGGTTGCAGTGAGCCATGATCCCACCACTGCATTCCAGTCTGGGCAACAGAATGAGACCCTGTCTCAAAAAAAGAAATTAATTAATTAAAAATTTTCCCACAGAGAAAATCTGGGAGTGGATGGCTCCACTAGTGAGTTCCATCAAATATTTAAAGAAGAAAGGATAATTCTTCAGAAATTATTTCAGAAAATAGATGAGAGGGAATACTTCCCAACTTATTCTATGAAGCCAGTATTATTCTCATACCAGTTAGACAAAGACATCACAAGGGAAAAACAAAATAAAACTACACACCAATATTCCTATGGTGTGTAGTACCATAGACACATAGACACAAAATTCTTTTTTTTTTTTTTTGAGACGGAGTCTCGGCTGTCGGCCTCAGGCTGGAGGTAGTGGCGCCATCTCGCTCACTGCAAGCTCTGCCTCCCATTCTCCTGCCTCAGCCTCCCGAAAGAAGCACTACAGGTTTCACCATCAAGGCCTCGCTAATTTTTGTATTTTTTAGGTAGAGACGGGCTTCACTAGAGTCTCATCTCCTGACCTCGATCCGCCCGGCCTCCCAGTTGGGATTAGTATGAGCCATACCGCCACACAAAAATTCTCCTTAACAGGCTTGGACTTTTTCCTCCTCAAACTGGTTTTGCAGGTGTTTACTCGTGAAAACTTCTAACAAATTGTTTTAAATATGTGCAGTTTATCTTTATCTTCATTATAACTTAATAGCTGTTTAAGAAATGTTAGTAAACTGAATCTGGCAACGCATAAAAAAGGATTTTTATAACATGACCAAATGGAATATATATACCAAGAGTAAGATTATTCAACACTGAAAATCAGTATAATAAAAAGACAAAAAAGTACATGACTATTTCAACAGATGCAGCAAAACGCATTTAGCAAAAACCAATATCTACTCAAGCGGTAAAAAACTCTCAACCATTTAGGGAATAAAAGGGAATTTCAACTTGATAATGGCATTTAAAAACCCCTAGCTAACATCCTACAGAACCGCGGAAAGACTGGAATGTTTTCCCCTATAATAGGAAAACAAGCAAGGGTGTCTGCTTTCAACACTTCTTGTTCAACGCTATACTGGATGTTCTAGCTGAGCTGTGTTCCAACGCGAAACCGATAAGTTCTACTCTGTTTCTGTTCAACGTTGTACTGGATGTTCTACTTGTTTCTGTTCAACCTTGTACCGGATGTCCTAGCTGGTTCCGTCCAGCGTTGTACCGGATGTCCTAGCTGGTTCCGTCCAGCGTTGTACCGGATGTCCTAGCTGGTTCCGTCCAGCGTTGTACCGGATGTCCTAGCTGGTTCCGGCCCAGCGCTAGTACCCGATGTCCTAGCTGGTTCCGTTTCAGCGCTAAAATCGATGTTCCAGCTGGTTCCGTTCAGCCTTGTACCGGATGTTCTAGTTGGTTTGGTTCAACGTTGTAAAGGATCTTCTAGTTGGTTCCGTTCAACGTTGTAAAGGATGTTCTAACTGGTTCCGTTCAACGTTGTACTGGATGTTCTAGTTGCTTCTGTTCAACGTTGTACTGGATGTTCTAGTTGCTTGTGTTCAACGTTGTACTGGATGTTCTAGTTGATTCTGTTCAGCATTTACTGGATGTTCTAGCTGGTGCAGTCAAGCAAAAGAAAAGAAAGAGAAGAAAGCATCCACATTGGAAAAAAGTAAAACTGCCTTTATTCACAGATGACAGGATTCTGTATATAGAAAATTTCAAGGAATCAATGATAATAATAAAACTACTGAAACTAATAAAAGATGTTAGCATGGTCAAAGGTTATAAGATCAATATATAAACACTATACTTCTAAATACTAGCAATGAATAATATTAAAGTTAACAATTTCACACCATCAAAAAGAATAAAATAGTAACAAATTTAATAAAAGAAGTAAAAAATGTAATAGGCACAGTGGCTCAATGCCTGTAATCCCAGCACTTTGGGAGGCCGAGGCAGATGGATCATGAGGGTCAGGAAGATTTGAGACCATCCTGGCTAACACAGTGGAAACCCTCTGTCTCCTGCCATGCAGTGGCTCAAGCCTGTAATCCCAGCACTTTGGGAGGCCGAGGCATGGATCACGAGGCCGTGCTGTGAGATCGAGATCATCCTGCTAACCCGGTGAAACCCCTCGCCTCTACTTCAAATACAAAAACTAGCCGGGCGAGGTGGTGGGCACCTGTAGTCCCAGCTACCTGGGAGGCTTGGAGGCAGGAGAATGGGGTAAATCCGGGAGGCGGAGCTTGCAGTGAGCTGAGATCCCGCCACTGCACTCCAGCCTGGCTAGATGCAGACTGGGCTCAAAAGCAAACCCTATCCCTACTAAAAAATATAAAAATTATCCTGGCGTGGTAGGGCTTCTGTAGTCCCAGCTACTTGGGAGGCTGAGGCAGGAGAATTGCTGGAACCCGGGAGGCTGGTGAGCCGAGATTGTGCCACTGTACTCCAGCCTGGCTATAGAGCCAGACTGGCCTCAAAAAAAAAAAAAAAAAAAAAAAAAAAGTAAAACAATTTTGAAAAAGAATAAAATTGAAAGACTTACACTACTTGATTTTAAATTTGCTATAAAGCCACAGTGATGAAGACACTGTGATATTAGCACAAGGGTAAGTAAATAGATCAATGGAAAATAAGTAAGGATCTATAAATACATTATAACATTTATGGCCAATTAATTTTTGACACAGTTACCGAGATAATTCAATGATGAAAAGGTAGACTTTAGGCCGGGCGCGGTGGCTCAAGCCTGTAATCCCAGCACTTTGGGAGGCCGAGACGGGTGGATCACGAGGTCAGGAGATCGAGACCATCCTGGCCAACACGGTGAAACCCCGTCTCTACTAAAAAAAATACAAAAAACTAGCTGAGCGAGGTGGCGGGTGCCTGTAGTCCCAGCTACTCGGGAGGCTGAGGCAGGAGAACGGCGTGAACCCGGGAGGCGGAGCTTGCAGTGAGCTGAGATCCGGCCACTGCACTCCAGCCTGGGCGACAGAGCGAGACTCCGTCTCAAAAAAAAAAACAAACAAAAAAAAAAAAAAAGAAAAGGTAGACTTTAGTAAATGATTCTGGGTAAACGGATGCATACATGCCAAAGAAGGAGAAGGAGAAGACTTGCCTTACACGTTACACAAGAAAATTAGCTGAAAACGGGTCATAGACCTAAAAGTAAGAGCTAAAACTATAATACAATAGAAAATTGTTGTAATTTTGTGTTGGGTAAAGAGATTCCAGATATAACAACAAAAGCATGATCCATGAAATAAAAGCATTGGTAAATTGAACTTTGTCAATATATAAAAACTTTTCTGTTTCAAAAGACAGTATGAAGAAAATGAGGAGACAAGCCATGGTCTAAAAGAAAATATTTGAAAATCATTTGTCTGATAAAAGACTTGTATTCAGAACACTTATGACTCAATAATAAGACAAGCAACCCAATTTTGCAAATAAAAGATCTGAATATATACATTTCACCAAAGAAGATATATAAATGGCTAATAAGCACATACAAAGATGCTCAAGGTCATTATTCATTAGGGAACAGCAAAGTTAACCACAATGAGATACCAGTAAAAACTCAATAAAAACAGACAACACCTACTGTAGGCAAGTATGTGGAGAAAGGAGCCTTCGTGATTTGCTCGTGAGATGTAAAATGGCAGTCACTTTGGGAAACAGTTTGGCTGTTACTTAAAAAGTTAACCATAAACTTACCACAGGAGTCTGCAATTCTACTCCTAGGTATCTAAGAGAAAATGAAAACTTATGTCTGTATAAAGTCATTTATGATCATGTTTATAGCAATATTAGTAGTAGCAGTAGTATTTTTGAGACGGAGTCTCCCTCTGTCGCCCAGGCTGGAGTCGGCAGTGCGATCTCAGCCCACTGTAACCTCCACCTCCTGGGTTCAAGTGATACTCCTGCCTCAGCCTCCTGAGTAGGTGGGACTACAGGTGCCCGCCACCATGCCCAGCTAATTTTTTGCATTTTTAGTAGAGATGGGGTCTCACCGTGTTAGCCAAGATGGTCTCGATCTCCTGACCTCGTGATGCGCCCGTCTCGGCCTCCCAAAGTGCTGGGATTACAGGCATGAGCCACCACACCCAGCCAGCAATATTATTTATAATAGCCGGAAACTGGAAACAACCCAAAATGTCTATCAACTGCTGACTGGATAAACAAAAGTGAAAACAACTCAAATATCCATCAAATGATGCCTGGATAAATAAGTGTGGTATAGCCCTACGATGGAATACTGTTCAGCAGTTAGAAGAGGGGGAAGTGCTGGTACCTGATATGTGAACAAACCTCAGAAACATGATGCTAATGTCAAGAAGCCAGACACAGGCCAGGCGCGGTGGCTCACGCCTGTAATCCCAGCACTTTGGGAGGCCGAGGCGGGCGGATCACGAGGTCAGGAGATCAAGACCATCCTGGCGAAAACGGTGAAACCCCGTCTCTACTGAAAATACAAAAAAATTAGCTGGGCGTGGTGGCGGGCGCCTGTAGTCCCAGCTACTCAGGAGGCTGAGGCAGTAGAATGGCGTTAACCTAGGAGGCGGTGGAGCTTGCAGTGAGCTGAGATCTGGCCGCTGCACTCCAGCCTGGGCGACAGAGCGAGACTCCATCTCAAAAAAAAAAAAAAAAAAAAAAGCCAGACACAAAAGTCATCACATGGATGATTTCGTGGATATAGTGTCTAGAAAATGCAAATTTGTAGAGTGAAAAATCACATCAGTAGTTGCCTAAGGACAGGAGTAGGAGCAGGGGTTAAATGTAAATGGGCATAAAGAACTTTGGGGAGGTAATGAAGATGTTCCAAAGCTGCATTGTGGTGATGGTAGTAAAACTCTATGGATTTACTAATACCACTGAATTGAATACTTACAATCGATAAATTTTGTGGAATGTGAATTGTATTTCAATAAAACTTTTTTAAGGCCACTGAGTTTGACTGTTGGAAATGAGAGAGATAAAAGCAGAAATAAATGAGGTCGAAAGCAGAACAACAGCAGAACTAATAAATAAAACATTTGTTTTTGAAGAACATTAACAAAATAGACAAACAACTTGGTATTCTAATCCAACAAAAAGAGAGAAAGTACAAATATACAAAATAAGAAATACGAAGAGGAAATGACTACTGAAACAGAAGATAGATTTTTTTTAATCATAAAAGATGTTTTTGCCCAAATCTAGGCAAAAACATTTTGAAGACCTAGATGAAATGGTTAAATTCTAAGGAAAATTGAATTTTCCAAGATTTACCTCAGAAAATTCAAGTCTTCTTTTCATCAAATAAACTTGTCAAGAACCACCCCACAAAAAAAGTAATAGATTTGGGTGATTTCATAAGAAAATGCTGCCAAACTTCAAAGACCAGATAATCCCATGCTCATAAATTATACCAGAATAAATAATACTTCTGGCTGGGCCCGGTGGCTCATGCCTGTAACCCCAGTACTTTGGGAGGCCGAGGCGGATCATGAGGTCAGGAGATGAAGACCATCCTGGCTAACACAGTGAAACCCTGTCTCTACTAAAAACATAAAAGTTAGCGGGGTGTGGTGGCACCTGCCTGTAATCCCAGCTACTCAGGAGGCTGAGGCAGGAGAATCACTTGAACCCGGGAGTTGGAAGTTGCAGTGAGCCAAGATTGTGCCACTGCACTCCAGCCTGGCAACAGAGCAAGACTCCGTTTCAAAAAAAGCAAAACAAAACAAAACAGCTTCTGAATTTCTGGAGCAATTATAACAATAATATGTAAACCTAAAAAGGTATCACAGAAAATGAAAACAAAAGTCGATTTCACTTGTCAACAGTGATGCAAATATTTCAAATAGAGAGTGAAGAAGTCTTCAATTACTCTAGAATATTGCTCTTATGAATGCTGTTTTTGCTTTATATATTTTTATGCTATTAGATAAGTATTTATAATTATAATGTCGTATATTGAATATTTTATTAATCTACAATGTTATTCTTTGTCTTGTAATCTGTTTTGGTTTAAGGGTGATTTTGTCTGATGCAAGCATCACTGCTTTCTTTTGGATGTTTACATGGAATATCTTTTTCAATCCATTCACTTTCTACTATTTGTGTTTTTGGATGTAAAGTGAGTCTCTTATAACAGCATATAGTTGAATTACATATTTTTATTCAGTCTTCAAATGTAAGTCTTTTGATTGAAAAGTTTAATCATATATATTTCACTGCTAATGAGAAAGATATTCTTTTTTTTGTTTTTTGTTTTTTTTTTTGAGACAGAGTCTCGCTCTGTCGCCCAGGCTGGGGTGCAGTGGTGCAGTCTTGGCTCACTGCAACCTCCGCCTCCTGGGCCTCAGCTTCCTGAGTAGCTGGGACTACAGTTGTGCGCCACCACGCCCAGCTAATGTTTGCAGTTTTAGTAGAGACAGGGTTTCACCATATTGGTCAGGTTGGTCTCAAACTCCTGAACTCAGGTGATCCACCTGCCTCAGCCTCCCAAAATGCTGGGATTACAGCCGTGAGCCACTGCGCCCGGCCAGAAGCTATTATTTCTGTCATTTTGCTTTGTTTTTGAAGAGGCTTATAAGCTTTTTTATCTCTAATTTCCTGCATTGCTGTCTTCTTTTGTGTTTAGTTGAATTTTTTTTTTTTTTTTTGAGAGGGAGTGTTGTTCTTGTTGCTCAAGCTGGAGTGCAATGGCGCGATCTCGGTTCACTGCAACCTCCACCTCCCAGGTTCAAGTGACTCTCCTGCCTCAGTCTCCTGAGTAGCTGGGATTACAGGTGCACACCACCACGCCCAGCTAATTTTTTGTATTTTTAGTAGAGACGGGGTTTCACCATGTTGGCCAAGATGGTCTCAAACTCCTGACCTCAAGTGATCCGCCCACCTCGGCCTCCCAAAGTGCTGGGATTACAGGCGTGAGCCACCGCGCCTGGCCTAGTTGATTTTTTATAGAAGAATGTTTAAGTTCCTTTCTGATGTTCTTTTGGGTCTATTCTATTGCTATTTGTTTGTGGTTGCCATAAGGAGTATATTTAACATAGGAAGCTATAGTGCTCTAATTTGAATTTTTACCAGTTTAACTTCAATAACATATGAGAACTCTGCTCCTTTAAAGCTCTGATCCCCCCTTTGATTTGTTGATGTCACAAAATTACATTTTTATACATTGCATGCCCTAAAACATACATTAATCCTTCTTTTAAATGCATTAATCTCTTAAATTATGTAAAAAAAAAAAAAAAAGAAAATATGGAGATATAAACCAGAGTTACAATAATGCTATCGTTTAGTTTAATGATTATTTTATGATCTGCTCAAATTTTTTTTTTCTTTTGAGACAGTGTCTCAATCTGTCACCCAGGCTGGAGTGCAGTAGCACAATCATGGCTCACTGCTGCCTCAAACTCCTGGGCTCTCCCAAGTCAGCCTCCCAAGTAGCTGAGACTACAGACATGTGCCACCACGCCTGTAGGATCTAGCCCTACAGGGTCTGTGGGATTTTCTCCCTGTGTGCGGAGACGAGAGATTGTAGAAATAAAGATGCAAGACAAAGAGAAGAAAAGACAGCTGTGCCCGGGCGACCACTACCACCAAGACGCGGAGACCGGTAGTGGCCCCGAATGCCTGGCTGCGCTGTTATTTATTGGATACAAGGCAAAAGGGCAGGGTCTGGAGTGTGAGTCGTCTCCAGTGATAGGTAAGGTCATGTGAGTCACGTGTCCACCAGACAGGGGGCCCTTCCCTACTTGGCAGCTGAGGCAGATGGAGAGAGAGGACAGCTTATGCCATTATTTCTTCTCTGCATTTCAAAGACTTTTAGTACTTTCACTAATTCTGCTACTGCTAGCTAGAAGGCAGAGCCAGGTGTACAGAGTGGAACATGAAAGTGAAACAGGAGCATGACCGCTGAAGCACAGCATCACAGGGAGACGGTTAGGCCTCAGGAGGCTGTGGGCGGGCCTGAGTCAGGCCTTCCACAAGAGGTGGTGGAGGAGAGTCTTCTCTAACTCCCCTGGGCAAAGGGAGACTCCCTTTCTCCGTCAGCTAAGTAGGGTGCCTTCCCAGGCGCTGGCACTACTGCTAGACCAAGGAGCCCTCTAGTGGCCCTGTCCGGGCATGACAGAGGCTCACACTCGTCTTCTGGTCACTTCTCACCGTGTCCCTTCAGCTCCTATCTCTGTATGGCCTGGTTTTTCCTAGGTTATAATTGTAGAACAAATACTATTATAATATTGGAATAAAGAGTGATGCTACAAACTAATGATTAATAATATTCATATATAATCATACCTATATTCTATTTCTAGTATAACTATTCTATGTATTTTCTTTATTATACTGGAACAGCTCGTGCCCTCGGTCTCTTGCCTCAGCACCCGGGTGGTTTGCTGCACACAGATTTCTTTTACTTCTATATTTTTAAATTATTTAGCTTAGGGTTATTTTTTTATTTTTTATTTTTTTAGACGGAGTCTCGCTCTGTAGCCCAGGCTAGAGTGCAGTGGCCGGATCTCAGCTCACTGCAAGCTCCGCCTCCCGGGTTCACGCCATTCTCCGGCCTCAGCCTCCCGAGTAGCTGGGACTACAGGCGCCCGCCACCTCGCCCGGCTAGTTTTTTGTATTTCTTAGTAGAGACGGGGTTTCACCGTGTTAGCCAGGATGGTCTCGATCTCCTGACCTCGTGATCCACCCGTCTCGGCCTCCCAAAGTGCTGGGATTACAGGCTTGAGCCACCGTGCCCGGCCAGGGTTATTTTAATTGGCATGGAAACGGATGCTGGGAATGCCCTACCTAATTACTACAGTAAGTTTGTATTAAGACTCTTTTGAGGCCGGGCGCGGTGGCTCAAGCCTGTAATCCCAGCACTTTGGGAGGCCGAGATGGGCGGATCACGAGGTCAGGAGATCGAGACCATCCTGGTTAATACGGTGAAACCCCGTCTCTACTAAAAAGTACAAAAAACTAGCCGGGCGAGGTGGCGGGCGCCTATAGTCCCAGCTACTTGGGAGGCTGAGGCAGGAGAATGGTGTGAACCCGGGAGGCGGAGCTTGCAGTGAGCTGAGATCTGGCCACTGCACTCCAGCCTGGGCGACAGAGCGAGACTCCGTCTCAAAAAATAAAAAAAAAAAAAAGACTCTTTTGAAGTAAAAGGGTGACTTTGTGGCTGGGTGCAATTGCTCATACCTGTAATCCCAGCACTTTAGGAGGTCAAAGTGGGTGGATCACTAGAGCTCAGGAGATCGAGAGCGGCCTGGGCAACATGGTGAAACCCTGTCTTTACAAAAATTAACCAGGCATTAGGCTGGACGCAGTGGCTCAAGCCTGTAATCCCAGCAGTATGGGAGGCCAAGGTGGGCGGATCATCTGAGGTCAGGAGTTCGAGACCAGCCTGACCAATATGGTGAAACCCTGTCTCTACTAAAAATACAAAAAATTAGCCAGGCATGGTGGTATGTGCCTGTAATCCCAACTACTTGGGAGGCTGGGGCATGAGAATCACTTGAACCCAGGGGGCAGAGGCTGCAATGAGCCGAGATCGTGCCATTGCACTCCAGCGTGGGCAACAGAGTTAGACTTTGCCTCAAAAAAAAAAAAAAAAAAAATTAGCCAGGCATGGTGGCATGTACCTGTGCTCCCAACTACTCAGGAGGCTGAGATGGCAGGATCACTTGAGCCTGGGAGGTGGGGTGCAAACTGTATTTGCACCACTGCACTCCTGCTGGTTCACAAAGTAAGATCCTGTCTCAAACAGAAAGAAATGAAAAGAAAAAAAAGAGTAAATTTGTAATAAGGCTCTGCCAGAAATATAACTCAAACTAGCATAGACTAACAGAAGAAATCTATGAGCCTTTATAACTGAAGGAGCCGATCTGAAGGCTTCAGGAATAGCTGACTCCAGGGCTACAATCAGCACTAGGATATGTTAATCTAAAACAACTAAAAGGGCCTGGCGTGCTGGCTCATGCCTGTAATCCCAGCACTTTAGGAGGCCGAGGTGGGAGGAGTTAGAGACCGGCCTAGCCAATATGTTGAAACCCCCTCTCAACTAAAAATATAAAAAGTTAAGGGGCGTGGTGCCGCTCACCTGTAGTCCCAGCTGCTCCGGAGGCTGAGGCAGGAGAATCACTTGAACCCAGGGGGCGGAGGTTGCAGTGGGCCAAGATCGCGCCACTGCACCCCATACTGGGCGACAGAATGAGGCTCTGTCTCAAATAATAATAATAATAAACATAATAAAAAAATAAAACAGGCCTGGTGGGGTGGCTCACGCCTGTAATCCCAACAGTTTGGGAGGCCGAGGCAGGCAGATCACAAGGTCAGCAGATCGAGACCATCCTGGCTAACAAGGTGCAACCCCGTCTCTACTAAAAATACAAAAAATTAGCTGGGTGTGGTGGTGCGCGCCTGTAATCCCAGCTTCTCGGGAGACTGAGACAGAATCTGGGAGGCGGAGGTTGCAGTGAGCCGGGATCACGCCACTGCACTCCAGCCTGGGCTACAGAGCAAGACTCCGTCTCAAATAATAATAATAATAATAATAATAAAAGGATCTGACTGGGTGTGGGTGGCTCATTCCTGTAATCCCAGCACCCTGGGAGGCCGAGGCGAGCGGATCACCTCAGGTCAAGAGTTGGAGACCAGCCTGGCCAACATGGCGAAACCCCATCTCCACTAAAAATACAAATTTAGCCAGGCGTGGCGGGCGAGGTGGAGGGCGCCTGTAATCCCAGCTAAACAGGGGGCTAAGGCACGAGAGTCGCTTGAACGCAGGAGGCGGAGGTTGCAGTGAGCCAAGATCTCGCCATTGCACTCCAGCCTGGGCAACAAGAGCGAAACTCAGTCTCAAAAATAAAAAAATAAAATAAAATAGGCCGGGCGCGGTGGCTCACGCCTGTAATCCCAGCACTTTGGGAGGCCGAGGCGGGCGGATCACGAGGTCAGGAGATCGAGACCATCCTGGCTAACACGGTGAAACCCCGTCTCTACTAAAAATACTAAAAAAATTAGCCGGATGATGTGGCGGCGCCTGTGGTCCCAGCTACTCCGGAGGCTGAGGCAGGAGAATGGCGTGAACCCGGGAGGCGGAGCTTGCAGTGAGCCAAGATTGCACCACTCACTCCAGCCTGGGCAACAGAGCTAGACTCTGTCTCAAAAAAAAAAAAAAAACAAAGCAAATAAATAAAATAACTAAAAGGATCAGTATCTAGTTTAAATAGAGTTTATTTCAGTGTAAAATTTGAGGATAGCCACCTAGGAAGTATAAATCTTAAAGAATGGGCCGGGCGCGGTGGCTCAAGCCTGTAATCCCAGCACTTTGGGAGGCCGAGACAGGCGGATCACGAGGTCAGGAGATCGAGACCATCCTGGCTAAACACGGTGAAACCCTGTCTCTACTAAGAAATACAAAAACTAGCCGGGCGAGGGCGGGCGCTCAGGTCCCAGCTACTCGGGAGGCTGAGGCCGGAGAACATGGAACCCGAGGCGGAGCTTGTGTGAGCTGAGATCCGCCACTGCACTCTAGCCTGGCTACAGAGTGAGACTCCGCCTCAAAAAAAAAAAAAAAAAAAAAAAGAATGAAAGTTCGTGTTTTGAAGTGTAGAAGTCTGGGATTGTTTATATAGACAACGTTTAGGAAAGTTTAAAAGAACTTTAATTTTTTTATATATAAGGCTTAATGTAGCGTTATAATGGTCTGATTAGTTAAGGTGGTTTTCTTGGGGGGGAAGATATACTTACTATTTTATATTGAAGATGTAGTAGTTACGGGTTTTCTGTGTTATTTCGTCTGAGTTAGGTTAGGTACAGGACAATAAAAAGGCATATATGTTAAATATATAATTACAAATATATATTTACAACTTGTATAGATATATAACTTGTCATGGGGGAGCAGTGGAACTGGGAAAGTGGAACAGGAGTAAAAGAATTTACCAAGACAGGTCCAGGCGTGGTGGCTCACGTCTGTAATCCCAACACTTTGAGAGGCCAAGGTGGATGGATCACAAGGTCAGGAGATCGAGACCATCCTGGCCAACATGGTGAAACCCGGTCTCTACCAAAATGCAAAAAATTAGCCAGGCGTGGCGGTGCACACCTGTAGTCCCACCTACTCGGGGGGCTGAGGCAGTGGAATAGCTTGAGTCCAGGAGGCGGAGGTTGCAGTGAGCCAAGATCATGCTCCTGCACTCCAGCCTGGTGACAGAGCAAGATTCTGTCTCAAAGAAAAAAAAAAAAAAAGAATTCACTAACACAGGCAGATTTATTAGAGGAAGTAGGAAAATACTTTCAAGAAGGTAATGGGCAGCCAGCAAGAGAGGAACTGACTGCAAGGAAACGCAGACTTCCTGGAGATAGAATAGGTGGTTTTTGGGCTGCAGTGTTACATTCATTTCTGATAACACCAAGGTTGCAGGAAGCTGACTTGCATTTTTTGTATCAGCTGAGAGTCTGGCGATAGCTAGGCATAGGAAGATTGTGAGTTATTTGCACAGGACGACTCTGTGTCCTGGACCATTAGGAAAGGCAGACTTACAGCTTATCTGCTTTTTCTTCTTTCTTATTTTGCTTTCCCCTGTTCCCACTACCCTGACTCTTTTTCCCTAATTAGGACTCCACATTAATACATAATAATTTACAAAAGATAAGTGATTGGATGGGAGGAGGAAAAAAGAAGCCAAGTCTTGGCAAGGCAGTTTAGAGAAGGAGGGATAAAGAGATGGAGAAGCAGAAGGGTGAGAAGAAGTTTTGGCAGTTTCCTTTTTTAATATATCGATAATTCTAGAGAGTTTAATTTTTTCTGTAGGGAAAGAAATTTTCAGAGTCTCCTTTGGATGCTTTTTATCATCCAAAAATTGAAAGTAACTTTCAATTTTTTAAAAATTTTAGACTCAGTTTTTTTTTTTTTGAGATGGAGTCTCAGCTGTCTCCCAGGCTGGAGTGCAGTGGCTTGATCTGGGCTCACTGTAAGCCCGCCCGGTTCACGCCATTCTCCTACCAGCCTCCCAAGTAGCTGGGACTACAGGCTACCACCACTTCAGCTAGTTTTTGTATTTTAGTAGAGACGGGTTTCACCTGCTAGCTACAGGATAGGGTCTCGATCTCCTGACCTCATGATCCACCCTACCGGGCCTCCCAAAGTGCTTTGGATTACAGGTTTGAGCCATCACCGGCTAGATTCCAGTTTTACAATTATGTTCATAAATGAACTAATTTAGGTATTTTTAATGGCATTTCATTTTGGTCTTCGTAGTTTGGGTCTTTATGGGTTAAATAAGACCATTTTAAAAGATACTGATGGGATGTCACATCATAAGGTACTATTTATGAATATGAATTTAGCTGGAGTTACTTAAAGGTGTATTTTTTTTTTGGAGACGGAGTTTTCCTCTTTTGCCCAGACTGGAATGCAGTGGCACGATCTCAGCTCACTGCAACCTCCACCTTTCTGTTTCAAGTGATTCTCCTGCCTCAGCCTCCCGAGTAGCTGGGATTACAGGTGCCCGCCAACACACCCAGCTAATTTTTGTATTTTCAGTAGTGACAAGGTTTCAGCACGTTGGTCAGGCTGGTCTCGAATTCCTGACCTGGTACTCTGCCACCTTGGCCTCCCATAGTGCTGGGATTACAGGCGTGAGCCACTGCATCCGGCCATTAAAGGTGTATTTCTTTTGAAGGGTAAAGACTCAGTGTTAGATGGACAATTGTCCATAATTTTGGGTTTTTGTTTTAATGGTCAAAGACCGAAAGGGAAAGAGTTGTTGGATCTGGCATGCTGCTTAATAAGGATTATTTCTTGAAGAGTCACCCATGAGTCACTTTTTTCCTCTTATATGTCTTGGTGAAACCCAGTAATTTGGGGCACTTAGGGCACTAGGATATTTTTGTATGTTTTTTGTTGAGGGGAGTCTTATGGGTCCAATGTATGTCATGAAGGATGAGCTTAAATAGTTTCACAAAACCTTAGTCACTAAGCTATCTTTTGGCTGGGAGAAATAGTGTCTTATCTTTAAAACTTATCTCTGTCTTTATAGAAAGTTTCTTTTATTGGCTTTGGTCATTTAAAATGGGACCTTAGATATGTCAAATGAACTGAACTTAAGAGTTTAGCCAGTTTTTTTTTTTTTTTAACTTATAAGTTTTACTTAAGTCATGCAATATTTTTTTGAGAGAGAGAAACTTTTCTTTCCTGGCCAAAATTTGAATGGGAGAAAAGGCCATGGCCATGCTTGGTGACTCATGCCTGTAATCCTAGCACTTTGGGAGGCCAAGGCAGGCAGATCACCTGAGGTCATGAGTTAGAGACCAGCTTGGCCAACATGGTGAAACCCCGTCTCTACAAAAACACAAAAAATTAGCCAGGCATGATGGTGGGTGTCTGTAATCCCAGCTACTCAAGAGGCAGAGATGGGAGAATTGCTTGAACCCAGAAGGCAGAGGTTGCAGTGAGCCGAGATCATGCCACTGTGCTCCAGCCTGGGCAACAGAGCGAGACTCCGTCTCAAAAAAAAAAAAAAAAAAAAAAAAGGGAGGGGCGTATAAATTCTAGTGAGTCATTTAATAAATAACACAACCTCAGAGAAAAGTGAAAATCATAAATCTGTGAACAGCAGCATTTTCCGAGAACAAAAACAAAACCACCTTAAAGCAGAATTTTAATTTTAGCTCTGTTGAGCACGGAATTGGGTTGCTTAAATAAAGTCTGAATTTCAATTAGAACCGGAGCAATGTGGGCCAGGTGCAGTGGCTCAGGCCTGTAATCCCAGCACTTTGGCAGGCTGAGGCGGGTGGATCAACTGAGGTCAGAAGTTTGAGACCAGCCTGGTCAACATGGTGAAACCCATGTCTACTAAAAATACAAAAAATTAGCCGGGAGTGGCTGGGTGCTGTGGCTCACGCCTGTAATCCTAGCACTTTGGGAGGCCAAGGTGGGTGGATCACGATGTTAAGAGATGGAGACCAGCCTGGCTAACATGTTGAAACCCCATCTCTACTAAAAATACAAAAATTAGCCGGACACGGTGGCACGCACCTGTAATCCCAGCTACTCGAGAGGCTGAGGCAGGAGAATCGCTTGAACCCAGGAGGCAGAGGTTGCAGTGAGCCAATATCGTGCCATTGCACTCTAGCCTGGGCGACTGGGCAAGACTCCGTCTCAAAAAAAAAAAAAAAAAAAATTAGCTGGGAGTGGTGCTGGGCGCCTGTAATCCCAGTGACTCAGGAAGCTGAGACAGGAGAATCGCTTGAACCCGGGAGACGGGAGGCGGAGGTTGCAGTGAGCTGAGATTGCGCCATTGCACTCCAGCCTGGGCAACAAGAGCAAAACCCCATTTCTCACAGGCTCCAAATTTACTAATATAGAATTGAGCTAAATATTATTTCACAAATACTTGAATTTGGTCTTTATGGCCATTCCAATTTTTTAAATTGCCAATTGTGTGTTTCCTGTTTTTCCCCATTTTTATGTAAAAATTAATATGCTTTTATGGGTTTTTTTGACGGAGTCTCACTGTCTCCCAGGGCGGACTGCAGTGGTGTGATCTCAGCTCACTGCTCCCGGGTTCAAGCAATTCTCGCGCCTCAGCCTCCTGAGTAGCTGGGATTACAGGCATGAGCCACCACACCTGGCTAATTTTTATATTTTTAGTAGAAACGGGATTTCACCATGTTGGTCAGGGTGGTCTCGAACTCCTGACCTCAGGTGATACCCCTGCCTCGGCCTCCCAAAGTGCTGGGATTACAGGCGTGAGTCACCGCCCCCGGCCTGGCAAAAACCTTTTTTTTTTTTTTTTTTTTTTTGAGACAGAGCCTTGCTCTGTTGCCCAGGCTGGGGTGCAGCGGCGGGATCTCGGCTCACTGCAACCTCCGCCCCCCGGGTTCAAGCGATTCTCCTGTCTCACTGGGATTACAGGCGCCCAGCACCACTCCCAGCTAATTTTTTTTTTTTTTTGAGACGGAGTCTCGCCCAGTCGCCCAGGCTAGAGTGCAATGGCACGATATTGGCTCACTGCAACGCGCGTAACACTAAAATTTACCTATATTACTTACAGCTGTGATGTAAAATGGAAAAGAAGCCGGACGCAGTGACTCATGCCTGTAATTCCAGCATTTTAGGAGGCTGGGGCAGGAGGATCATTTGAACCCAGGAGTTGGGAAACCAGCCTGAGGCTGCAATGAGTGGTGATGGCACCACTGCACTCCCCACTGGGTGACAGAGCGAAACCCTGCCTCCAAAACCAAACAAACAAAAAAACAAGGAAAAGATGCAGAGGCGTCCTCCTGGAGGCGCCTTTAGGTTCTCTCACAGACATGTTGGGCCAGCACTGCTGGCTCCATCCTAGATTTCTTCCAGTCCTCCCCAGTTACCCGCCAGGCGGCTTCTCCAACCGGAAACGTCCTAGGGCGACCCCGGCGGGTGCACCGCGGAGCCCCTCGGGAAGTGTAGTTCCAGCGCGAGCGGCACTCTGGTAAATGTAGTTCTCTGCGCGTTCACTTCCGCGGTGGGGCCGTGTCCACCACGGCACTGCGAGGTCCGAGGGGTAAGGGAGTGTGCAGCGGGGGCGGGACGACTAGGCGGCGGGGCTGGAGGCGGGCTCTGTGTCTGCGCCGGGGGTCGCGGTGACCCCGCTGCGGACCGGCTAGCGGTGACCCCAGCGCGCCAGAGCTGGCTGCCGGCCGGGGCCAGAAAGGCCTGCTGGGCGGCCTGGGCGCATGCGCGGACGGCGGGCCTCGGGCGGGGCCCTGGGGGCGCGCGGGGGTGGGAGGCAGCGGGCGGGGTGGGGGCTGTAGGGCGGGCGCCGGCGGGGCGCTGAATGTGGGGGTCGGGGGAGATTTGGGGTCAGCTGGGCGGTTCACTGGCGGCCTATGGAGGTCCCTGTAGACTTGGGGTGCAGCGCGGGCGGGGCAAGGGGACGCGAGGCTGCTCTTGGCCCTAGGGGAGAGGGGCCCCTGGGAGGCCGTGTGGAGGATGTGTCTGCAGCGATTAGGACTCTGCTGATCAATGATGTGGATGCCTTGTGGTGAGCACTGGAGGCCAGCGGGGTGAATGATGAGGCTTCTGCGGGGTCTGCTTGGGAGGGTTTAGGGGCTCGCTTGTGTGGGTTCCATTGACGGAAGCCTGCCGGCTGTGACAGTGTTGAATTTCGCCAGAGCCTTGTGCTCCTGGAAACAGTGAAGGCTGAGGCATTTCCCACGCTTTTGGGTTCCAGGAGATGACTCGCTGCAAAGACCCCCCTTCCCTATATGATTTAGGTCAGCCTCCAGGATGCCCCTTGTTCACACAGACCCGCCACGTTGCTGGCGCTTGCCTCATCAGTGACTGGCTGAACTCCACTGAGCGGTCGGAGCAAAATGTTCCTTAACCAAACTTTAGCTAAGCTTCTTTCCTTTCCCCATTTTCTTGAGCTTTGGCCCATCCCCGGCCTGAGCCAACACGCAGCCTCGGCAGAGAACAGGCTGGCTCAGGGTCAGGCTTCCTCTGCTTTGCTGTCTGGTCGCGCGAACCTCCACCTCGCTTGGCAGGCCTGGTCTTGGCTACCCCTGTTCACGTCTCTCTATGAAAGAAAATCCCTTTTTGCTTTGCAGAGATGCACGTGAGTCTCGTGGCTTCGGGATTCTTCCCAGAAGCCCCTTCCCCTTCCCAACCCTCTTCCGCGTCTTTTTCCACCACTTCCAACAACCTTTCGGAGCCGTCTTTGCTGTGTCCAGTTGCATGTTTTATTTGACAGCTGAATAACGGTGGTTGCTGTTTCAACGCGTCTCCAATAGCGGAGGCGAGTGTGGGGTGGCCTGTGCTGGCGAGTGGCTGGGGTTGGTTTCTGTGCTTGTGTTTGGGGATCTTATGATTGAAGCACTAGGAATGGGGGCTCTGTGTGTTTGTGACAAGGGAGTCTGGATGTAAGTTAATGGTGGACCCGTTGCAGGTTGTGAGTGCGTGGACAACGGGGTCGTACTTGGCGTCGTTGGAGCGGCCTGCGGGGTCGGCATTTGTGCACAGCCCCACAATCCCTTTCCAGGTGGTGTCTGGGAAGGGCTATGGGAGTGTCAGTGAATGCTCCAGCATGGAGTGGACTAGAGAATGGGATGTCATGGGGCGAATGCTTGGGGGCCCCAGGGATAAGGGATTAGGGATCCCTTGGCATTGAGTGACGGGTCCAATTTAGGTGGTCTGTGGCGCAAGTCTGAGAATGTCAGTTATTGGGGAGGGGCTCTGTGAGCGCGTGACCTGGGCACCTGATAAAGTGAGTGAATGGAGACCGGTGTGTTCGTCCCGCGACAGAAGCCCCTTCTCCTCTCCTCCCCACCTCACCTGCAGGGGTGACTGAAGCCCCTTCTCCTCCCCTCCCCACCCTTCTCCCCCCCCCACCCTTCTCCTCCCCTTTCTACCCTTCTCCTCCCTTCCCTACTCTTCTCTTCCCCTCCCCGCTCCCCTCCCCACCCTTCTCTTCCCCTCCCTCCCCAGCTCACCTGCAGGAGTGTCTGAGTTCTGTGGGGATCCTTTGGGACTCAGTGTTTGGGGTTTCAGTCTGTGATGATTCTTAAGTGGGGTTTGGGGGTGCTGGTGATTATGGTGTCTGGGCATCTGTATTTAAAAGCCGTGTGGGAGTCACTGGGGTCCAGTCATCAGTTGGGCCTGTAGGGATGACTCTGCCTGGCCCATGGGGTCTATGGTGTGACATAGGAATGGTAAACGCCAGGTGAGTGTCTGGGGGCCTGTGGAGGATTAGGAATAAAAGGTCCAGTGTGCATCGTTGAATGGGGATTGTTTTGTTGGCTCGTGCCCTGTGCATTGGCTTTGTTATTTGAGGGTGTTGGAACCAGGTGAGAAGGAGCTTGTTTGTATCAGTGACCGGGTACCAGAGATGACTGAAGGACTGATGGGGTGGGCAGTGAAGTCTGTGAGGAGGAATGATTGGAGGGCTTGGGAGTTTGATGTTTGGGATGAATGCCAAGCATGCATGCAAGTGTCTGTGATTGATGTGTGGGTGGGTGAGGGTGAGAAATTGGGGACCCTGTGGGTGTCAGTGAGAGGGAAGCCTGGGAGCATAATGGTTTCTTTGCCATTTGCGGTGAATGTGGAGTTCGAAGTTAGTGGCCTTGGCGCGGTGGCTCACGCCTGTAATCCCAACACTTTGGGAGGCCAAGGCTGGCAGATCACGAGGTCAAGAGATCCAGACCATCCTGGCCAACACGGTGAAACCCCGTCTCTACTAAAAATACAAAAATTAGCTGGGAGTGGTGGTGGGCACTTGTAGTCCCAGCTACTCAGGAGGCTGAGGCAGGAGAGTTGCTTGAACCCGGGAGGTGGAGGTTGCAGTGAACCGACATTGCGCCACTGCATTCCAGCCTGGTGACAGAGCAAGACTCCATCTTAAAAAATAATAATAATAGGCCGGGCGCGGTGGCTCAAGCCTGTAATCCCAGCACTTTGGGAGGCTGAGGCGAGGGTGGATCCACCCCGAGGTCAGGAGATCCCGAGACCATCCTGGCTAACAGGTGAAACCCCGTCTCCTACTAAGAAATACAAAACCTTGGGCGGTGGCAGCCTGTAGTCCCAGCAGCTACTGGGAGGCTGAGGCAGAGAATGGTGAACCTGGGGCCGAGGCTTGCAGTGACTGAGATCAGCCACTGCACTCCAGCCTGAAAAGCTGACAGAAGGGCTGTCACCAAATAAATAAATAAATAAATGTGGCAATATTAGTTAGTGGCCTTTGGATATCTGTGATTAGTTGTCTGGGAGCCAATACTGTGCCCAGTCTGTGGAGTCAGTGGTTAGGTGTTTCTGGAGGCTGTTGTGGGGCCACTAGAGTTACCACCTGGGGGCTTTGTTGATCACTGGGGAAACCATAGCATGTGTCACTGAAAGCTCTGGAGGCGGCCTCTCAGGGAGAGATACTGAGTGGCCTGTAGAATTAAAGCCGTTGTGGTTCTGTGGAAGTGATGGGGGCACATGGGTGAGTGGGAGTGGAGTTTATGGGGTTCCGTGGTTGTGTGGTCCGGAGGTCTGTGAAGCAGGCCTGTTGGATCCAGTGATCTGGGGACATCTTGGGATGTGGAGCTGGAGAATTCTCAGGTGGTCACTGTGAGTGACTGGGGGACTTGGGACGCTGGAGGTTGGCATGGGCTTGTGGCTGCGGAGTTCAGTGGTTCGTGTCTGGGGTGTGTGTGTGTGATTGAGGCCCTCTCTGGGACTTGGTAATCCAGGGGCCTGGGAGGGCTATGTTGGTGGGTCTGGAAGCAGATCCGAGTGCGTATGGTTGTGAAGCCTCTCGTGTGTGACAAGTCTTTTTGCCCTTTGGCCCTCTCCTTGTAGCATGGGACCGTTGATCAGTGACTACTCTTTTTACGTGATTATTTCCTTTTTAAAAGTTCTCAGTGACCCCGTTGGCTTTCAGGTCTTCTCCTTGTAGAATTTTCCCCTTGCTGGTTGTACCTCCTGGGCCTCTTCCATCCCTCCTGATGACCTCTGGCTCCTCCGCCCAAGACCTTTGCATCTGAGGTGCCTGGGTGGTATGGTCGGCCCAGCCCTCGGTGGTAGGCTCCTCCTGCTTCAGGCTGGCTAAGCACCTCTCCTCCACAAGCCTCTCCCGTCACAGAGAGAATGTCTTCTGTCCATCCATCACTAGGTCACGATTTAAAATTTCCCTTTTGAGACAGAGTCATGCCATGCTGGAAGTGCAGTGGCGTGATCTCAGCTCACCTGTTCTCGGGTTCAGTCGGTCTCCATGTGTGGGATTACAGGCACCACCACCATGCCCAGCCCAGTATTTTAGCGTGAGATGGGGTTTCACCATGTTGGCCAGGCTGGTCTCGAACTCCTGACTTCAAGTGATCTGTCCACCGCCTCAGCCTCCCAAAGTGCTGGGATTATAGGTGTGAGCCACCGCGTCCGGCCCACAGTTAAAATTTCTTCTGAGCGCTCACAGTCAGAAATCATTTATTTACTTGGCTGTTTCCCTGGAGGGCAAAGACGCCGTACATCCTGTTGAGTGGTCTTTCCCATGGGTGCAGAGCGGTGCCTGGTGTGTAATAAGAATTCAGCAAATGCTGCTTTCCTAGCGGGTAAATGAGACTGTGTGTGATGCATGCATGAATGTGTGTGTGATGTGTGTGTGAACATGTGTATGTAATGAGTATATATGCGTGTGTGTGAAACTGTGAGGTCTGTGTGTGGGAATGTGTATTGTGTGATGTACGTATGAATGTGTGTGTGTGATGTTTGTGAGTATATGTGTGTGATGTATGTGTGTATTTGTGTGGTGTATGTGTATGAGTGTGTGTGATGTATGTGTATGAGTGTGTCTATGAGTGTGTGCACGTGTGATGTATGTATCAGTGTGTGTGTGTCACGTGCCTGTGTGGTGTATCAATGTGTGAGTGTGTGTGCTTTTCTGTGCATGTGTCATGTGTGTTGTATGTGTGTGTCATGTACGTATTATCGGTGTGTGTGCGCTGTATGTCAGTGAGTTGTGCATGTCTGTGTTATGTGGGATGTATGTGTGCATCAGTGTGTGTATCTGTGTGTGTGTGTCTGTGATATGTCTGAGTGTGTGTGTGTACGTCTGTGTGTATGATGTACATGTGCATCATTGTGTCAGTGTGTGTCTGTGTCTGAGTGTATCTGTGATGTATGTACATCAGTGTGTGTGTACATGTCTGTATATATGATATATGGACGTGTCTGTGTGCATGTCTGAGTGTGTATATGTGTGAGGTACATATCTCTGTACATGTCTGTGTGTGAGTGTGATGTACATATGTGTGTGTACATATATGCATGTGTGATATGCATGCGTATCTGTGTGTATGTGATGTACGTATCTGTGTGTGTACGTCTGTGTGTGTACATGTGTATCTGTGTGTACGTGTGATGTACATGTGCGTCAGTGTATCTGTGTACATGTCTGTGTATGTGTGATGTACATGTGTATCAGTGTGTGTGTACGTCTGTGTGACGTACGTATCTGTGTGTGCGTACGTGTCTGTGAGTGTGTGATATACGTATCAGTGTGTGTGCTCGTGTCTGTGTGTCTGTGATGTATGTATCAGTGTGTCTGTGTGTACATGTTTGTGTGTGATGTACGTGTGTATCAGTGTCTGTGCGTGTCTGATGTACACGTGTATCAGTGTGTTTATGTGTCTGTGTATGTGATGTACATGTCAGTGTGTATGTACGTTTGTGATGTACGTATTAGTGTGTATGTGATGTACGTGTCTACGTGTCTTAAGTGTGTGTATATATGATGTATGTATCAGTGTGTGTGTACATATCTGTGAGTCTGATGTACGTGTGTATCAGTGCGTCTGAGTGTGTCTGTGTGTATGTGTGTATGTGTGTGTGTGTGTCTGAGTGTATGCGTGATGTACATATCATTGTGTCTGTGTGTACATGTCTGTGATTTACGTATCAGTGTGTCTAAGTGTGCATGTCTGTGTGTACGTGTGTGTGCATCTGAGTGTGTGATGTACGTGTGTATCATTGTGTCTGCACATGTCTGTGTGTGATATACATGTGTATCACTGCATCCGAGTGTGTGTGCATCTGTTTGCGTGTCTCTGTGTACGTGTATCTGTGTGTGTGCCTCTGAGTGTATGTGTGATGTACATGTGTATCATTGTGTCTGTGTGTACATGTCTGTGTGATTTATGTATCAGCGTGTCTGAGTGTGCATGTCTGCGTGTCTGTACATGTGTGTGTGTAATATCTGTGTGTCGTCGAGTGTATGTGTGATGTACATATCATTGCGTCTGTATGCGTCTGTGTGTGTGATGTATGTGTATCATTGTGTCTGAGTGTATGTGTGCATGACTGTATGTGTCTGTGTATACGTGTGTATCACTGTGTGTCGCGTCTGTGTGTGTGTGTACCTGTCAGTGTGTCTGTATTAGCCCTAATGTCTACGAGAGTATGTGATATGCGTGTGTATCAGTGTCTGTGTGTATGTCTGTGTGTGTGTGATGTACTATCAGTGTGTCTGTGTGTGATATGCGTATCATTGTGTGTCTGTGTGTACGTCTGTATGTGATGTCGTGTGTATCAGTGTGTCTGTGCATGTCTTTGTGTAATGCGTGTCTGTGTGTACCTGTATCTGTGTGTGTCTTAAGTGTGTGATGTACATATGTATCAGTGTGCCTGGTATGTGCATGCCTGTGTGTATGCGTGCATTTGTGCACCTGTAATGCGTGTGTGTGTGTATACACGTCGTCTAGCTAATGCTGGCATGTCTGTGTGTGCACGTCTGTATGTGTGCATCTGTGCGTCTGTGTGCGCACGTCTGTGCATGTCTGTGTATGCCTCTACGTGTGTGCATCTGTGCATCTGTGTGTGCGCATATCTTAGTGTGCATGTCTGTGTGTGTGCCTGTCTGTACGTGTGCATCTGTATGTGCGTCTGTGAGTGTGTGCGCATGTCTGTGTGCATGTCTGTGTGTGCGTGTCTGTATGTGTGCATCTGTGCGTCTGTGTGTTCGCATGTCTGTGTGTGCGTGCACTTGTGTATCCGTGTGTGGAGTGAGAGGTTTGGTGTGAATGTGAGAGCAGGGGGATTAAGTACTCAGGATTCTGAAGCGGGAGGCCAGGTGGCTGCTTTTGGACTCAGGACAAGACATTCCCTTTGCTGGAGAAGCAGCTGGAGGAGGTCCCTCCGCATTCACTCAAAAAGGGTTCGAACTAATTTGAAGCTTCCAGGAGGCCGGGGGGACCCTGATTTCAGGGACCTCAGGTTTGGGTGCCGGTAACTATGGGGTCTCTTTATAGTCAGGGCTCCTCTCTGGGCCTCCTAGACGGTGGAACCCCTGAGCTCTGTGCCGCGAGCCTGAAGGAGCTCTTGGGCGTCTGAGGAGGAGCTGCGTCTTGGATGCCAATCTCTGGGCTCTTCCAGGATGTTTGTTCTCAAGAAATCTGCTCTAGCCACAAGCCCCAGCCCTTTCTGGACAGAGGAGTCCCCCTCAGAGCCTCTGACCTTTATCTCCACTTCCTGTGAATGGGCGAAGCCACGCGCTATGCCTCTCCTTTCCCGCCTTTTCTAGGAATTCCTCCTGCCTCAGTGTCCTTGCTCTGCCGTTAACCACGGCTGGGGTCAGAATCCACAGTCTAGCCAATCTTTCCAAGAGGGACTATGGTTGTTAACTGTCCCTGCTGACACTGGGACCTGTCTCCCCTCCCTGGCCTGAGTCTTACCTTGATTCTCTTGTGGCAGAGAGGAGGCGTAAAGGCTGAGGTGGAAGGCAGAGATAAGTAAGCCGGGAGGCGGAGGCTTGTAGTGAGCTGAGATCTGGCCACTGCACTCCAGCCAGGCTGACAGAGCCAGACTCACGTCTCAAAAAAAAAAAAAAGAAGTGTGTATAGGCAGGGGGCCAATTGCAAAGTGGAGGCTGCAAAGGCCCAGAGTTCTGGTCTCCCTCTGTTTGTGGAAATACAATCATAGATCTGTGAAACCAAGCGTTCAGAAATGGTGAAAGGGAGCAGTGCGTCCTACGTGTAATCTATAGCAGTGGCGGTTTAAATGAATCTCCTTTGTGCTCAAACAGCGTATTTTTAACTTATCGGAGAGTAGCTAGTGGGAGCGGGCTTAACTAGGAACCTGCACGTCTGGCCACATTCCAATGCTTCAGAGGAGTGTCTTTCTCCTTAAACACAGCGTTCATGGATAAGAGAGCAAGTCTCGCTCAGAACATGGGAAAATAATGGCAATAAGAAGGCATTCCTCCTCAGAGGCCTCTTGTGGCTTTCCACAACTTATTGTCCCATATTTTTATGGCCAGTTAATACAAGCACCCCATATGCCTTTCCACCCACAGATACCAGGCGTGAGCTACATTGGTCTCTGCCTCCTGCTCCCTGCAGGTGCCAGGCGCGAGCTACACTGACGTCTGCTCCCGCAGGTGCCAGGCGCGAGCTACACTGACGTCTGCTCCCCGCAGGTGCCAGGCGCGAGCTACGCCGGTCCCCGCCTCCTGTGCCCTGCAGGTGTGGATGCCGCTGGCTGTGCACCGTGGGGTTCCTGAGCGTGAGGTCACCTGGGAACTGCCCTTGTCTAATTCTCAGCCTGCCTCTGGGGTAAGTGGGAGACTGCACAGAGGGGTGGCGTCTGCCTCTACTCTTTTTTCTCAGTTGCCCTGGGGAAAAACCCGGCCATTTGCTAATATCCAGTCCTAACTTTCCTCCCTCATTTGAGGCAGGGGAGTGGACACTTCAGTCACTGCTTACTCTGTTTCTGTGGGACAGTGAAGACAGACGAAGATGAGAAAAGGCCCTTGCTGTAGGTCTTCTCGCTCAGTTTACCTCACTTTCTGGAAAGGTGCCGCTGGCCTTGTGCCACTCAATATCTTCCTGGCTGGCTGATTAGCCCCTTGCCTGTGGGGCCCTTGCCGTGTGCTCGGGAGTCACCTGCTTCAGCCCTGGGAGCTTCGGCGCTGCTTGGCAACCATTCCTGGGCCACGTGGCCTCGCCCCGCAGGTGTAGACGGTGATTGCTGGACAAATGTTGCTTGGCAGGATTGTTATGTAAGGTAGATTTTCGGTTCCTCTTGTCCGCAAGTTTACAGGAAACTTTTTTTGGACATTTCCTTTCAAACTCATTCTGTTGAAGGAAAGAGCATCCCTGTGCAGCCGCATGTCCTTGAATTTCTTTGGCTCTGACTCCATGTGTGGCTTAATCTAAGTGGCCTGGTCCATGGGCAGTGAAGAAATTTAAAGTGTAAGCATTCACATGCACCAGGATGTGGTACTTCTTGAGTTCATTATGCTTATTTTCAATCTTGGTCAGTCTTTTCCATCTTCTGCCTAAGATGATATCTTTTGTGCAGTTTGTGGTCTTTGAAAAAGTTTTAAAAATAATGGTTATACTTAGTTACCTGATTATTTGGCCTGTTGGGGAAATAAACCTAAAATATGCCAACCCGGAAGACCTCTCCACACAAGTAGAAAATAAAGAAAAACAGTTTTATTATTGAATAAAAGTTCGACGAGGCCAGACACGGTGGCTCACACCTGTAGTCCCAGCACTTTGGGAGATTGAGGCCAGTGGATCACTTGAGCCCAGGAGTTCAAGGCCAACCTGGGCAACAAGGCAAAACCCCATCTCTACAAAAACTACAAAAATTAGCTGGGTGTGGTGGCGCACACCTGTGGTCCCAGCTACTCAGGCGGCTGAAGTGAGAGAATTCACGTGAGCCCAGGAAGGTCGAGGCTGCGGTGAGCCAAGATCATGCCACTGCACTCCAGCCCGGGTGACAGCAAGACCCTGTCTCAAAAAAAGAATGTGGCCAGGCATGGTGGCTCACGCCTGTAATCCCAGCACTTTGGGAGGCCAAGGCGGGTGGATCACCTGAGGTCAGGAGTTCGAGACCAGCCTGGCCAATATGGTGAAACCCCGTCTCTACTAAAAATGCAAAAAATTAGCCGGGCGTGGTGGCAGCGCCTGTAATCCCAGCTACTTGGGAGTCTGAGGCAGGAGAATCGCTTGAACCCTGGAGACGGAGTTTGCAGTGAGCCGAGATCATGCCACTGCACTCCAGCCTGGGCTACAAGAGCAAAACTGAGCCTCTTAAAAAACAAACAAACAAACAAACAAAAAACGGGGGTGAATCTCTTTCTCTGTTTGGTATGAGGGAAAATTAGAGTTTTTTCTTCCTTTTAAATCTATATTTGCTCTTCCAGGCCTGTGAGCTCACGTTCCCCTCGGGGTATCAGCTGCTCCCCCACATCGTCTGGAGGTGCGTGCTGGGGAAAGGCTGAAGGCCATGCTTTAGTCTCTGAAACTTCTGATGATTTGAAGCAGCGGAGCGTTCAGGGGCCCAGGACCAAGGGGAGACCTGGAAATCGTGCCCCCTCTTCCAGCTGTGAGCTGCCCCCATTCCGGGCAGCTCGTGAGTTGACACTCCCAGCCCTGGGATGCTGGAGGCAGGAGGTCAGAAAATACCCAAAGAACAGCTGCAGCCCTTACCCCTCCATGATTCCTCGGTTCTGCAGGGATTGGGGTCTGCCTCAGGTACACCTTGGAAACCAGCAGCCTGGGCTGTTACTGCTGATTTCTGAAGACAGTGCAGGCGGTAGCTGTTCCAGTGTGAACTGGGGAAGAGGCAACATAAGACACTCCCTGCCTTGTGTCTTGCTGCCCCCTCTGGCTCCCATCTACTGTAGGCTGCAGCCAGGCCCTGCTCAGCCTCAATCCCATGCCTCAGCTTCACCCTGCGTCTGCGCAGGGGCGTCTCTTTTTCTTTTTTTACTCTTATATTAGTTCCTCTGATCTATGTTTTCCTTTTGTTCCTGGCTGATTTGGGGGTAGGGAGCCAGAACCCCAGGCTGATTCACCATCTCCATCTAAAGGCCATTTTCTGTTTACCACCCTGCCTAGAAATAAGTTGCATTTTACTCTGTAGCACTTAACACAAATAACTTGATTTAGGTACCTCCAGGAAATATTTCTGCGGAATGAATAAGCCCTCATTGCATTTCCAGAGCTGCATGGTGTCTGTGCTGAGCAGTTCAGTGTGGGGTGCTCCTCTGGAGGTGTCTGAGCAGCTCGGCGTAGGGGTGCTCCTCTGGAGGTGCTGGGCAGTTCGGTGTGGGGTGCTCCTCTGGAGGTGTCTGTGCTGAGCAGCTCGGTGTGGGGTGCTCCTCTGGAGGTGTCTGTGCTGAGCAGTTCGGTGTGGGGTGCTCCTCTGGAGGTGCTGAGCAGTTTGCTGTAGGGGTGCTCCTCTGGAGGTGCTGAGCAGCTCGGTGGGTGGCCTCCTGGAGGTGGGGGTCTGAGCAGCCTGGTAGGGGTGCCCTCTGAGGTAAAGCAGCAGTTCGGGTGTAGGGGTGTTCTCTGGGAGGTGCTGGAACAGTCTGGGTGTGGGGTGCCTCTGGGAGGTGCTGGCAGTTCAAGGGGTGCTCCTCTGGAGGTGTGCTGGAGCAGTTCAAGGGTGCCCCTCTGAGGTGCCTAAAGAGTAGGTTCGGGTGTAGGGGTGCCCTCTGGAGGTGGCCCAGCTGAGCAGCCTGGGTGGTGGAGTGCTCTGGAGGTGCTGGGCAGCCTCGGGTGTAGGGGTGCTCCTCTGAGGTGCTGGAGCAGCCTGGGTAGGGGTGGCCCCGAGGTGCTGAGCAGCCTGTGTGGGTGCTCCTCTGGAGGTGTCTGAGCAGCTCGGTGTAGGGGTGCTCCTCTGGAGGTGTCTGAGCAGCCCGGTGTAGGGGTGCTCCTCTGGAGGTGTCTGTGCTGAGCAGCTCGGTGTAGGGGTGCTCCTCTGAGGTGTCTGCTTGAACCAGCCGGGTGAGTGGTTTCCATCTGGCATTTATGGGTGGAGCCAGGGTGGTTAAGTTCAGTGTGTGCTGCAGACCTGGCCTAGATGCAGGTCAGACCCGATGGAGACATGCCAGTAGCTCACATTCCACCCTGCTTCCCACCTGCTAGCCCTGATGTGAACCTACCCAACGTCTAGTTTGAGGCTTTAAATAATCTGAGCTCCCAGCAAGAGAACACCAAGATTTAGGTTTCCAAGTTAATTAGATCATCTAAAATAAAATGTCTACTGCATCCACAGGCAGTAACCCTCTGGAACTAGACAATTCATGTGAGATAAGAAAGAAGAGCCCACAAGACCAAGAATGCATTCTCAGTTTACAGACCACTGACCAGAGACCACTCCAGGGTGTCAGGACTAAGAGAAGTCACAAAACAGCGGGTTTCCCAAGAGCAGTGGAAAATGATCCAGTCACAGGTGGGTTATCGGTTTATCCTATTTTGTGGATGTGATGAGGCTTATGGAAATCTCTGCAACACACAGAAGGGTCTAAATACATTTAAATAAGAGAAAATATAAGCTTGGGAAAGAAGATGTCAAAAGAAGCGCATAGTAGATTATAGAATCATACAAAAGTCTCAGCTGGGCATGGTGGCTCACGCCTGTAATCCCAGCCCTTTGGGAGGCCAAGGAGGGCAGATCATTTGAGGCCAGGAGTTTGAGACCAGCCTGGCCAATATGGCAAAACCCCGTCTCTACTAAAAATACAAAAATTAGCCTCGTAGCTACTCGGGAATCTGAGGCATGAGAATCACTTGAACCCAGGAGATGGAGATTGCAGTGAGCTGGGATTACATCAGTGCACTCCGGGGTGACAGAGTTAGAAAAAGAGTCATACAAAAGTCTTAAAGTTGGAAGAGATCAATAAGAAATGGGATCCTGCCGGGCGCGGTGGCTCACGCCTATAATCCCAGCACTTTGGGAGGCCGAGGCGGGTGGATCACGAGGTCAGGAGATTGAGACCATCCTGGCTAACACGGTGAAACCCCGTCTCTACTAAAAATACAAAAAATTAGCCGGACGTGGTGGCAGGTGCCTGTAGTCCCAGCTACTCAGGAGGCTGAGGCAGGAGAATGGCGTGAAACCGGGAGGCGAAGCTTGCAGTGAGCCGAGATCGCACCACTACACTCCAGCCTGAGCGACAGAGCTAGACTCTGTCTCGAAAAAAAAAAAGAAATGGGATCCTTCCCTATTACAGAATTGAACTGCAAGCTTTTCTCAGGTATTCCCAGAAGCCATAACAGAAGGAAAAGTAGGGATAGTTAATGTGGTTTCCTCTTATCAAAAGGGCAACAGAGTGAGATTCTGTCTCAAGAAATAAAATAAAAATAAAAAAACAAATGGGATCATGTATGTGACCTTTTGACAGTGGCTTTTCTCACTCAGCATACCTTTGAGATTCATTCATATCTTGTCGGCAGTTTGTTCCTTTTTCTTGGCATGTGATTCCCTTGAATACTATCCCATGTATGGATGGGCCACAGTCTCTATCCATTCACTCATTGAAGGACATCTTGGTGGCTTCCACTTTTTAGCAGTTTTGAATAAAGCATTCATCTCCATGTAGGTTTGAACATAAATTTTCAGGTGAATGTAAGTTTTCAGTTCACTACTTGAGTACACGCCTAGGAGTGGGATTGCTGGGTTGTGGGGTAAGTCTGTGTTCAACTTTGTAAGAAACTGCCAAAATGTTTTCCAAAGCTGCTGTACATTTTACATGCCCACCACAATGAATGAGAGTTGCTGTTGCTCTGAATCCTCACTGATATTTGTCAGGTGTGTGTGTGTGTGTGTGTGTGTGTGTGTGTGTGTTTAGTTTTAGCCTTCTAATAAGTACATAGTAGTATTTCATTATAGTTTTAATTTGCATTCACCTTTTGACATGATATTGAACATCTTTTCCTATGTGTACTTTCCATCCATGCATTTTCTTTTCTTTTTTTTTTTTTTTTGAGTCAGAGTTTCACTCTTGTCGCCCAGGCTGGAGTGCAGTAGCACAACCTTGGCTCACTGCAACCTCTGCCTCCCGGGTTCAAGCAGTTATCCTCCCTCAGTCTCCCCAGTAGGTAGGATTACAGGTGTGCATCACCACACCCAGCTAATTTTTGTATTTTTAGTAGAAATGGGGTTTCACCATGTTGGCCAGGCTGGTCTCAAACTCCTGACCTCAGGTGATCCTCCCGCCTCGGCCTCCCAAAGTGCTGGGATTACAGGCGTGGCATGAGCCACCACGCCTGGCCACCATCCATGTGTTTTCTTTGGTGAAATGTCAAGATATTTTGCTAATTTTTAAAATGGGATTATTTTCTTATTAATAGTTCTTTATATCCTGGATATGAGTGCTTTAGCAGGTATGTAATTTGCAAATAATTTTCTCTTAGTCTGTGCCATATTTTCTATTTCTCTTAACATTGTTTTTCACAGAACAAAAGTTCTTAATTTTGAGAAAGTCCAATTTATCAAATATTTTTCTTAAATTGATCAGGCCTTTGGTGTTGTATCTAACTCATTGCCAAACCCAAAGTCATACAGGTTTTCTTTGGTTTTATTCTAAAAGGTTTATAGTTTTTTATGTTTAGGTCTGTGGTCCATTTTGAGTTAGTTTTGATATAAGGTGTGAGGTATGTGTTGAGATCTCTTCTTTTGCTTATGAGTATAAAATTATTCTGACATTATTTGTCACAAAGACTGTAGAATTGCTTTTTGTACTTTTGTGACACAATTGAGTATATTTGTAGGGGCTTATTTTCGAGTTCTCTGTTCTGTTCCATTAACCTGTGTTTTTATCCTTTCACAAATTCCATCCTGTCTTAATTACTGTGCTTGTACAGGAAATCTTGAAATCAAGTAATGTGAGTCCTTTTATGTTTAAACTCTTTGGAACATAAATGTGCCTCTTTCATAGGCAGCATGTAGCTGGGTTGCTTTATAGTTTCCATTTCTGTTATTTTGCTTCATTATGAATTTCTTCTGGTCTGTCTTCCAATTCACTTATTCCCTCTTCATCTTTTTCTAATCTACTCTTAAGCCCTTCCGTTGACTTCTTAACTTTACTTACTATGCACTTTATCTCTAGGAGTTGTATTTCATTCTTTTTCAAATCCGTTTATTCATTTGTATAGTCTTCTGATTCTTTTTCATACTTTCATTAGCATCTTTTATTTCTTTGAATATATTAAATGTATTTATTTTATATTCTGTGCTGACAGTTCAAATATCTCAAGTCTTTTATACCTCTCCTGTCTTTTTTAAAAATTAGATTTCTCAGGCCGGGCAAGGTGGCTCACGCCTGTAATCCCAGCACTTTGGGAGGTGGGCGGATCACCTGAGGTCAGGAGTTCAAGACCAGCCTGACCAACATGGCAAAACCCCATCTCTACTGAAAATATAAAAGTTACCTAGGCGTCGTGGCGTGTGCCTGTAATCTCAGCTATTCGGGAGGCTGAGGCAGGAGAATCGCTTGAACCCGGGAGGCAGAGGTTGCAATGAGCCAAGATCGCATCATTGCGTTTCAGCCTGGGCAACAGAGTAAGACTCCATCTCAAAATAAATAAGTAAATAAATAGATTTCTTTTATTTTTTATTTTATTTATTTATTTTTTGAGATGGAGTATCAGTCTTGTTGCCTAGGCTGCAGTGCAGTGGCGCGGTCTCAGCTCTCTGCAACCTCCGCCTCCCAGGTTCAAGTGATTCTCCTGTCTCAGCCTCCTGAGTAGCTGGGAATACAGGCGCATGCCACCGTGCCCAGCTAATTTTTGCACTTTTAGTAGAGACTTAGTTTCCCCGTGTTGGCCGGCCTGGTCTTGAACTCCTGACCTCAGGTGATCCGCCCGCCTCAGCTTCCCAAAATGTTGGGATTACAGGCATGAGCCACTGCACCCAGCCAATTTTTTTTTTAATGTGTGCATTCTGGTTTCTCTTTTACTCTGTATTCATTTTTCTTGAACCTTTATTTGTGAGAATTATTTGGATCTCTTTCTCTAAATAGAATTTGCATTTGATTCTGCTGGATGCCTGAATGCACGTCATCCTCAAAAACACTTTAGAACTCTGTGCTTAAGGTTTTTGCAAAACACATCTATACTGGAGTTCAGCCCATACACCCATATAAATCTAGCTTGTTATAATTCTCAGGGACAATTTCTGACCTCTTTGTGTAACACTAACATTTGAGGCAAGAAATTAATTTTCTTTGATTTTTAGTTTTCATTTACCCACACACAGAGTACTCCTTGTCTTCCAGCTTTATGAAGGAAAGTAACTCCCCATGTCCTTCATGCTCATTTGTTCTGCCTTCTCCTTTCTTCTATGTTCCTTGTAACTGTTGGGACAGGAATGTTCAGCAACTTACCCGAGTCCAAAATGATCTGGCCTTGGCTTTAATTCCCTCAAGTTTCCACTTTCCCCTTTTAAAGATATTGTGGACCTTTCCCACCGCTGCCACTCCCACTTCCTCCCTTATATTCCTGAACTTTCATCCCTGAGAAAACACACTCTGTTTCCATTGCCTTTGCTCACTGTTGCCTTGAGTGTGTCCTTTTTCCTCATCCCCCTCTGTGACCAGGACTTTCTAAAGACCCTTCATAAGCCTTACTTCTTTATAGCACCTGAGCCAGTGTTGTCAAATCCAGTGTTTTTATCCCTGTTTTGTCTATATTCTGTAAATGCTAGTTTCATAGTCCTGTAACCTTATTCACTCTGGCCTGAAGGGTACTTGAGAACATGATATTTTTCTACTCATTTTTAAATTTCTGATACGTGTTATGGTTCCTGGAATCTTTTTTCTTTTCTTTTCTTTTCTTTTTTTTTTTTTGAGATGGAATCTTGCTCTATTGTCCAGGCTGGAGTGCAGTGGCGCAATCTTGGCTCACTGCAACCTCCACCTCCAGGGTTCAAGGGATTCTCCTGTCTCAGGCTCCCGAGTAGCTGGGATTACAGGCGTGCACCACCAAGCTTGGCTAATTTTGTATTTTTAATAGGATGGGGTTTCACCATGTTGGCCAGGCTGGTCTCCAACTCCTGACCTCAGGTGATCCACCCGCCTCAGCCTCCCAAAGTGCTGGAATTTCAGGCGTGAGCCACCGTGCCCAGATCGTTCCTGGAATCTTAATTGCTCGATACGTGTGTTTTGGAAGGTACTGAAATAGCTGGCCAGTTGTTCTTACTTGGGAGCAGAATCGCTCCCAGAGGGAAGACAGTGGTTGTTTGTTTGTTTGTTTTGTTATTTATTTATTTGAGATCGTCTCGCTCTGTTGCCCAGGCTGGAGTGCAGGGGTGCAATCGTGGCTCACTGCAGCCTCCATCTCCCAGGTTTAAGTGATTCTTCTGCCTCAGTCTCCCTAGTAGCTGGGATTACAGGCACCCGCCACCATGCCCAGCTAAGTGTGTGTGTGTGTATTTTTAGTAGAGATGGAGTTTCGCCATGTTGGCCAGGCTGGTCTTGAATTCCTGGCCTCAGGTGATCCGCCCACCTCAGCCTCCCAAAGTGCTGGGATTACAGGCGTGAGCCACCATGCCCAGCCAGTGACTGAGAGATATTACTGTCATTAGCAGACAGAGGCCAGGCATGCTGAAGGGCTTAACTGCATGGGACAATGTTGCTTAGCTAAAATTGGTTCTCAGATACCAGCGGCACCTTCTTTGAGAACCACTGTATTGTTTAAAGACAACCTATTCTGGTTTCTTGTTCAGTGGATAGGTAGATGGATGAATGAATTCACAATGATAAATATTTTTAAGCTGGGTGTGGTGGCTCATGCCTGTAATCCCAGCACTTTGGGAGTCCAAGGCAGGCAGATCACGAGGTTAGGTGTCCAAGATCAGCCTGGCCAACATGGTGAAACCCCGTCTCTACTGAAAATACAAAAATTAACTGGGCGTGGTGGTGGGCGCCTGTAATCCCAGCTACTCAGGAGGATGAGGCAGGAGAATCATTTGAACCTGGGAGGCAGAGGTTGCAATGAGCCGAGATCACACCATTGTACTCCAGT
This sequence comes from Papio anubis, assembly GCF_008728515.1. Taxonomy (NCBI): domain Eukaryota; kingdom Metazoa; phylum Chordata; class Mammalia; order Primates; family Cercopithecidae; genus Papio; species Papio anubis. The sequence goes on along the minus strand of NC_044984.1, from coordinate 127,266,021 downwards.
CTGGAGTACAAATATAAAATATATATTATATAAAATATATATATTATATATTTTTTAAACATTTCTTGCTCAAAGCATAATTCAAGATTATTTTATATTATGTTATATTATATTATATTGTATTAGTTATTCATTATTGTGTAACAAATTACCCCAAACCTCAGGGGCTGAAAACAGCAAACATTGATCTCACAGTTTCTGGGCTTAGGAATCTGCCAGGTGCTTCCCAGTTGGTTTCAGTTGAGGGTCTCACATGGTGCAGTGATGAAGGTGTTGAGAAGGGCTGCCGTCATCTCAGGGTGCAGCGAGGAAGGAGCTGGCTCCTCCAGGCTCGCTCAGTGACTGTTGGGAAGCCTCAGTGCCATGGCACATGAGCTTCCACGTGGCGACCTTACAACACAGCAGCCAGACTCCTCCAGAGAGAGAGTGCCCAGGATAGAAGTTGCATTTCTTTCTAACCTAGTCTTGGAAGTGGCATCTCATCGTGTTCCCCTGTTCTGTTCAGGAGAATGAGTCAGTGAGTCCAGCCCACAGTCAAGAGGGGAGGATTACGCAAAAGCATGAATACCAGAGTCAGAGGTCACTGGGGCCATCTTGGAGGCCGCCTACCACAAATACAGAAGCAAGTATTTTACAAGACCAAGTGAGAACCACTTCAGGTTTAACAGGGATTGTGCTTTTCCAGATATCATTTGAGGATGTGGCTGTGGATTTCACGTTGGAGGAATGGCAGCTACTTAATCCTACTCAGAAGAACTTGTACAGAGATGTGATGTTGGAGAACTATAGCAATCTGATTTTCTTGGGTAAGAACATTCTTCTTCTTGAGTAAGAACATTCTTATGTAACTTACGGTATGGCCAGTAACTGTTTGGCCTGTGAGGTGTTTGTTGATTTTGGACGTAAGTTTTACATGTCAAAGATTATTTGACTTTTATACTAAATTGAAAGATTTTCGTTCACTTGCTTTTTATTTCACAGCCTTTGTAATAAAACATTCTTCATATTTAAGACTCTTAGCCCAAGCAGTTAGGTCCAAGTCCTCTGTGTTTCCAATCGACAGGTTATCAAATTCTCAAACCTGATGCAATTTTCAAACTGGAACAACAAGATCCATGGATAATAGGTCAAGAAATCCTAAATCAAAACTTTTCAGGTGAGGAATAATCAGGTTTATGAGATACAGTGAACATTTAATCTCTGGTTTTTGATGACAGGTGGGCACTTTTAAAATGTTGTTTATAAAACTGTTTAAAGTTCCTGAATCTTTAGAATTCACTCAAGATTGGTGACATGAGTTCTTCATGATTTTTAACAGATGTGCTCCATAACCTGTTCTCCACATCGGGATGTGTCTTTTCTCTATGGAGTTTATGATGAAATGTATCCATCTTATTCAGTGGCACAGATTGATGGCCATTTAGAACCCCACTTTCTTGGTTAAGGCTCTCTTTATGAATTCATAGTTTTTTTCTTCTTTTAGATAACACTGATTGCCTTTGAGTTTATTTAAACTTAAACTTTTAATTTATTATTTTTCTTCTTTCCTGTAATTTGATATATATCTATTTTAAAACCACAGAGAGTAGAAGATGAACCCACTGATACAGAATGAAGATCTAGGCCGGGCGCAGTAGCTCATGCCTGTAATCCTCATGCTTTGGAGGTTGGGGAGAGGGCAAGGCACGATAGTCATGTAAGGCCAGGAGTTTGAGACCAACCTGGGCAGCAAAGCAAGACCCCATGTCTACTACTACTACTACTACTAATAATAATAATAACTTAGCCAAATATGCTGGTGTGCACTTCTAGTGCCAGCTACTTGGGTGGCTGAAGTGGGAGGATTGCTTGAGCCCAGGAGCTGGAAGCTACAGTGAGCCACGGATGTGCTAGGCAACAGAGTGAGACCCTGTCTCTAAAAACAAAAGCACATAAAAAAACCCTAATACTTTAAACATAGTAAGGAGATTTTGCTTCTTACCTTCCTCTGTACAGACTAAGGATTTTCAAGTCAGTTCCCAGTGCATTTTTCTGGTACATTTGATGTTTAACTTCTCTAAAGCTTCTCTCCCATCCCATCACATAGTCAGGTGGGTTTAAGTACCTGTTACCTTTATGTTGAAGAACCTCGTGGTATGGGAACATCTTATCTCTCCATTTATTTTTCTGTGCACAGAAGTCATTATTAACTCCATTTTGGCTAGATTCTTCCTCACTGCTCTTCTGAAATGTTTCTCTGCATCTGTGCCTTTGATTATGGTACAGTTTCCCCAGGTAGACTTCACGTTCAGCTCTTTTCTTCAACTCCAGTGAATGTTCCTCGACTCACAGCTTTTTCTGAAATCTCTACCCATGTAGCATCTATAATAT